>NC_132782.1:19849166-20190833 GCF_048418805.1 Vulpes vulpes | reverse complement strand
GAAATAACTTGTGGCTATTTTTACAATCTACCACAATTAGTGTTTCTCATCTTTTCTGTTGTCTGGACAAAGCAGAGCATTTGTTCTAAATGGCCATTTTAAGGAAAGCTCCATGATTTCTACATATCAGAAAAAGAGAAACAGGAGTCCCAGAAAAATTAAGGAGTCTTCAACTCAACAGAGAAACTCTCAGAAATATGTAACTCTCAGAAATATGTAACAAGTCTACCTGACAGTAGGTAAAATATAGTTCTCATTTAGACTCTCCAAAGAGGATTCTGAATGACAAGAATAATCTTTGGACGCATATGCAAATTTTTATATGACTCCTTGCAATGTCTCTTTTTCTGCAAACATGTTATAAATAAGCCCTGGAGGGATCCCTGGGTGGCGCAGCAGTTTGGCGCCTGCCTTTGGCCCAGGGCGCGATCCTGGAGACCCGGGATCGAATCCCACGTCGGGCTCCCGGTGCATGGAGCCTGCTTCTCCCTCTGCCTGTGTCTCTGCTTCTCTCTCTCTCTCTCTCTCTCTCTCTCTCTCTCTCTCGCTCTGTGACTATCATAAATAAATTTAAATAAATAAATAAATAAATAAATAAATAAATAAATAAATATGCAAGCAAGCCCTGGACATTGAAGCGGACCCTGAGAGTACAGATGCAGTTCTCTGTCCTCATGATGCTCAGAACCTAGTAGAGGACACCAACAATAAAAGTTATGTATTTGTATTTATGAGAGTGCTACAAAGGAGAGATCCAGGGGGCATGACACAAGGTCCCAACAGTTAGAGGCACAATGGAAGTTTTCTCAGAATGCTGGAGAATGGATTGGGTCTTCTAGACAAAGAGCATTGGGAAGGAGAGCCTAGTCCGGGGCCATTGTGGGATGGGAACCTGTCAATGGGCAGTTTAGAAAGACCTTCATCTCTTGGACCAACTGAACTAAACTAATACACAGGGAAACTTCATGTTGTAATCAACCGTGTATTACCAAATGTCACATGGTATTCCACTCGCTATGGTTCTTTCTGTTGATTAGTCAGAATACAGTAGCTGCCCCTCAACCCAGCTCTCTCTCCTTGGCTTAGTGAACTCATGCAGGCTAGGAGCTTGGGAGGCCACAGGGACCCATAATCTCTAAATATTTGGATTTTCAGGTTTTCCTGGAAAGTTAAGAGATCTGGCAAAATTAGGCTTGCATTCCCACATGGCAATAATTGGCAGAAGTACTCTCTTTAGTTTGGACACACTCCTGTTTGCCACATCCCCACCAGCCCCTATATTCCTGTCTGGTGCCCAGCCCCTGTGAGTATCTGAGTTTGCAAGCTCCTCCTAGATTTTTCTGTGCCACAGGTTTTTATTTGTAACATAACTGATTAATAATCGCACCCAGGAAATGCTTTCAGATCTTCAATGGCAAATTGTTAGGTCAGCATACGGAAATGACTTTTTTCTTTTTTTCTTTCTTTTATGATGGGTTTCCTCCCTTTCTGGAATTTTGGTCCATCATTGTCACTGAGTTAGAGTTAGTGAATAAAACATGTGTGCCTGACATCCACAGTAATTAGTTGTAGGCCAACCATTATAAATATACATGTTTTTATTTATAAGACAGTACTTTATTTCATAACAGTATATCAGAATGTTTTCTCTACTTTTTTTCTGGTTTCAGTTTTGAGTTTTCAATCTTTCAGGGCAGTCGTTATAATCAAAGGCATTTTAAAAGATTATACTTTTAAGTTATGCGTCATATTTGTAAGGAAAAATAGAAACAATTATGTGGCTACATGACATTTTTAATATAGTTATTAAATAATTCAAAACCCAACTTAACAGATAATTTCTGTTATCTGCTTATGATAGATATACCTCTTTTTAAGCTTTGGCTACCTGCTTTATTTTCAGACTCTCCTTTCATTTCTTACCTAAATCCTATCCACATAAGCAGGGGTTTGGGAGCCTGAAACCATTAACTTTTGAGAAGAAATTTTAACACACACCTTACATTATACCTAGAATTTCCCATTCTAGCTACTTTTGTCATGCTTTGGCTTAGGACAAATGGCACCTCTATGTGAAAGACAAGCCAGGCTTTGTAGCCTTGAAATCTTCCCTTAGATTCTTTTAAAAGGATAGATAAGAGATAAGAATTATTTACTTTTTTAGTAAGCTTTACTTACCAAAAATTAAAAAATAATCGTTCTGATACTTTGTAGAATGCTTTTAGGTCAATGTCCATCTTCTCCAAAATATAATCCTAATTATTGTAGATTAATTGTGATCAGGAAATTGTCTTTGATCATTTTTGTGATAATGAATATAAAGGACAGATAACTGCTTTTCAATGAGGATGGACATGGAACTAAAGATTTATGTTTTATTTTCTTCTTTTTGCTGTACTGTATCATCATTGCATCACTTTCAAATCCTAATGAAAAAGGAAACATAAACATATCATCCAAATGTTTTCAAAATGCAGCAAGCTTCTTTTTAAATACAAAAACACTTCAGCTAATGGGAGCCCAGGAAGAACTGAATTGCTTAATACAGGTTCTTTTGAAGAAGGGAGATGTGGTGGGTACAGAATTGTTAGTCTGCACCTAAATTATCACCCTCCAGGATGTTCATCAGCATAGAGCTCAGTATGCATGCAACACAAACTCCTCCACCTTCCTCACCTAAACCACTACCATGGTCCTTGGTGAGAATGATCAGGGTGTCTCCAAAACATTGAAGAATGACCAGAGGGATACCCAGAGGAGTGGAATGACAGGTTTTTAAACTGCTTTCAGCAATGGATTGAAATGAGAAATGCTATCTTTTTTTATCTTCAGTGAAAAGAACATTTCAGTGAGTTGGAATTTCAGTAACTAAGGCTCTGTGGTCAGATGGGCTATATCTTATGTATTATGGGTTACTTGGCATGAGGTTGACAAGGAGTGGAAAGGTAGGATGATCTTCACTTCATCTCACTCAAAGGGCATGTGGAGCAGAAGCACCATGGTCTCAGGCCTCAGTACAAGCTGAAACATCCTGCTCTGCCAAAACCATGCACTCCAAAACCCCAGAGCAAGTAAGTGTAGAGTTCTCCAGAAGGGCACCTACTGCTATTCCCACTCCCTTGGAAGCCTCCTGCCTCACCTCCTCTCTTCATAATGATCCATGAGCAATTCTTCCCAGTTGCTGTCTTGCTTTGCAGGAACTGTGGCAGAGATTCCAGAATAACAGAATAGCTTTGTTAGTCTGGTAATTAAGACAGGAGTGACATTCAAACACAGCCTGGACAGGACGTGGCAAATTACTGTATTCTTTGTGTGAAAAGCTGTTCCCAGTCTGCTTTGTCTGCCCTCCTGGGATCTCATCATTTCCACTAAAAGTCAAAATGGGATTTTGTACCCTCTATTCCCTTATCTTTTTTCCCCCTAATATATATCTGCTTTGTGGGAGCTATGTTTGTCAAAATGTGCTAATTTATGGCATTATGGGGAAAAAATGAAACCTCAGCTTTCAATTCTTGTTCCTTCAGGCAGCTTTACTAAGGATCCCCTCCTTTCTCCCTCCCTCTTCTCTATTTCTGGGGAGGTTATTTGCTAAACAGAACATGTTCTTTTCTCCCCCTGCAACATATGAGGCAGGCAAATGGCCACTCGTCATTCCTTTTTCAAGTATGTTATACATACAATTCTCTCACAGCTAATAGCTCCTTCTATTGTCCATAATTTATCACTGTCAAGGTTCTTTACATTTTATTTCCTCCTTATGTGTTTCATGAGAAATCTATGCTTCCACAATTGTGGCCCCAGATTTCATTAGCATAAGCTGCACCATATCAAATAAATACATATTCTGTATCACACCAGAGTCCGCATTCTTTGCAAAGAACAGGATGTTATTTTATCAGTATGGTGGTTTTTTTTTTTTCTTCTCATTTTCCTACAGTCTTTTTCTTTTTCCACTAAACCATTATGAAGTGAGTACCAAAGGTATCCTGGGTAATTAGCCATTACAGTACTGTCACAGAGGGTTCCACAGTCAATACAAAGATAATTTGGGCAATGGTGAATGACAGTGCTGTCCAGACTTTTGGGATAATCAAGGACACATCCAGCTGTACCAGACATCTGTCAGACCCATGAATCATTTCAACTGGCTCGACAATAGCCAGGCGGCCCCAGCGAAGGTAAACACTACAGCAGGCAGCATGCTATCGCAGACAGCAATACTTGCTCTTGCAGAAAACCTGTTTCTGCTGTGAAAGCAGAGCCCTGTGCAGAATAGGAACATTTGTGATATTTTCATGTTAGTTTAAAAAAAAAAAAGAAAGAAAAAAATGTAAATCAAATGGCGGGGAGAAATGGTATGGATATTACAAGAACACTCCTTTTTTTTCTCCTAGCTAAAAATAAAGTACGCTCTATGAAACAGTTTGGGATGTATTAGTCATGATTGGTTTTATGTAATTAACTCTATTTTCAGATCAGTCCAGACTTTTTATGTACCCGTTACATGCTGTTGAGAGTTTTTATTTTATAAGTTAATATTGCTTTTATGTCTTTCACATTCAAGGCTGTTCAGCAAAGTTGGCTGGCTGTGGAGCACAGTGGGATATCCTTCTCTCAAGATCAACAGACTTGAGGACAAGGTAATGGAATGACACTGAAAACTCTCTAAAATGAGAGCAGTGACACAACATTCCACTTTGAATTAGATGCAGTGTAAATGTTTATAATGTTGTTTTTTGTTTTTTTTTAAGAAACTGCCACTATGAGAACATCTGACATTCACACATGGTACACATGGCACATGTGGCTACTAGAACTTTAATTCCAAACTACAGTTAACCACTGATCACGAATTTACCACAAAGGAGCATAAACATGACCTAGTCTTGGTTAGGCTTGATGGAATACTTCCTAGCTTTCCTAAGCTACCCCCAAATTGCCAAGAGCTTCCCAGCCGAGACCAGAAGTGAGAAACTTGTCAGGTTATCACTCCCCACCTTCCTATTACACGAGAAGCTGTTCTTATACAAATCATTTTTATGAGTTACGTAGTGGGCTATGCATTCATAGTTTCTTATAAATCCCTTAAATGTCAGACAAGTAAGTACGGAGTGAGCTGGAATGGAGCAGTACAGGTGGGAGCAGCAGTAGAACAGGGGGACCAGGGCCCCCTGTGATGCTGTACAGTTTGGATCCAAGAAAACTCGGATGTCTGTCATGGAAATCAGGATCAAAGGTGCCTTTGTTTTCAGTCTTTCCTTATCCTACCAACATTTTTTTAAGATTTTATTTCTTTATTTGAGAGAGTGAGTGAGTAAGAAAGAGAGAGAGCATGCTAGCAAGGGCAGAGAGAGGGGGAGGGGGAGAAGCAGACTCCCCTGCTGAGTAGGGAGCTCCATCTCAAGACCTTGAGATCATAACCTGAGCCAAAGGCAGATGCTTAACTGACTGAGCCACCCGGCGCCCCTCTACCAACTTTTTAAAAGCAGCTCTATTGAGGTTAATTGAGATTCAGAAAATTACACTATTTAGGGGCATCTAGGTGACGCTATTTAAAGTATACAGTGTGAAAAATTTGTCACATGTGCATCTCAACCATTTCAATCTGTGAAGCCATCTTAACCATTAAGGCAGGTTATCCTTCACCACATCCCCATATCCATCACCCTCAAATTTCCTTATGCCCATTTCTCAGCACTTCTTCCCACACTTCCTGCTCCTCCTTTCCAGGCAACCATGGCAACATTTTCTGTCGTCATAGACTAGTTTGCATTTTCTAGAGTTTTACATGAATAGATGCGTTCATCACATAGTCCTTTTTGTATATCTGGCTTCTTTCACTAGGTATGATTTTATGATTCATCCATGTTTTTTCAGTAATCAGTAACTTACCAAGTAACATTCCATTGTAGGTATACACCACAGTTTATCCAGTTCACCTGCTGATGGACATTGGCTTGCTTGCAGATTTTGGCAACTATGAATAAAACTGCCACAAACATTCATATATGTCTTGGTATGGACATATGTTTTCTTTCTACTGGCTAAATACCTAGGAATACAATGGCTGCATTACACTGCCAAATTATTTTCCAAAGTGGTCATATATTTTTATACTCTCTGCTTGATATGGTCAGTTATTTTCATTTTAGCCATTTTAATAGATGTATAGCAACTTCTCACTGTGGTTTTAATTTTCATTTCCCTAATAACTAATGATATTAAGCATCTTTTCAAGTGCTTATTTGCCATCTATACATCTTCTTCAGTAAGGTGTCTGTTCACATATTCTGTCCACTTGTCAAAAACGTGTTTCTGGACTCTCTGTTCTGTTCCATTGATCCATTCAGATTCCTTCCTGTAGGTCTTGATAAGTGGCAGCACTAGTTCTCCAACTCTGTTTTCTTTTTTTTAACTTAGCCTATTCTAGGTCATTTTCATACAAATGTTAAACTCTTTTTATCACTATAAGAAAGCAGGCTGATATTTTTATTGGGGTTATATTGAATCTATGGACCAATTTGTTTTTATTTTTAAGATTTTATTTATTCTTGAGAGACACAGAGAGAGAGAGAGAGGCAGAGACATAGACAGAGAAAGAAGCAGGCTCCTCATAGGGATCCCAATGCAGGATTTGATCCCAGGACCGGGAACACACACTGAGCTGAAGGCAGATGCTCAACCACTGAGCCACCCAGGCATCCCTTTATGGACCAATTTGGAAAGAACATGTTAACAATATTGAGTCTTCTAACCCATGAACAAGATAACTTTCTTTGTTCATTTAGGTCTTTTTTTATTTCCCCTCAGTAATATTTTGTAGTTTTCAGTGTACAGATACTGCATCTTTTCATATTTATCCCTAAATGTATCAATTATAAATTGTGTCCCTTATAAATATTTTTTAACATCAGTGAGTTAAATTATTGTTACTACTTTAGAATTCTGAACCTTTATTGTTACTATGTAAAAATATAACTGATTTTTATATATTGATCTCATATCTTGCAGTATTACTAAATTCAATTATGGGTTCTAAGAGCTTTTTTATAGATTCTGTTAGATTTTTTTTCTTAAACAATTACAAGTTTTGTAAATGAGGATAATTTTATTTCTTCTTTTTTCCATTGGTGTGCCTTTTGTTTCTTTTTCTTAATTGATTGCACTGACTAAAACGGTCGTTACAGCATTGAATACAAGTGACAAATGAAACATCCCAGTCTTATTCTTGACCCTAAGGGGAGATGATTAAGTCTACCAATAAATATGCTAGCTGTCGTTTTTTTGCCTTTTATCGGATTAAGGAAATTTCTTTCCCTTCCTAGATTGCTTAGTTTTATGGGACATGAATGCTGGATATGGTCAAATGATTTCTTTATATCTATTAAGATGATCATTGGAGTTCTTTTTAAGTTTCTTAATGGTGATTGGTTTTCTGATGTTAAACCAACCCTGCATTCCTGGGGTAAACCCAAATGATCATGGTATGTTATCCTTTTATATGTTATTGAATTGATTTGCTAACATTTTGTTCAGAATTTTTGCATCTATGTTTATGAAGGATAATGGTGTCATGTGGTTTTCATTTCATATACAGAATTGGTATTATTTCTTTTTTAGATATTTTTAAATGGCTTCATTTACATATAATTCACATATACAAGTCACTCATTTGAAGTGAGAATATTTTGCCATTGGATTCCATATTGTATCCCCTAGCCAGATTTTTTTTTAAAATATTTTATTTTGAGAAGGCATGCAAGAGAGAGTGTGTGAGTGGAGGGAGGAGCAGAGGGAGAGGGACAAGCAGACTCTGTGCTGAGTCAGGAACCCCACATGGGGCTCAGTTTTACAACTCTGAGATCACAACCTGAGCCAAAATCAAGAGTTAGGCACTTAACTGAGTCAACCTGGTAACATTTCTTAGTGGGTCTGCTGGTGATGAACTATTTCAGTTTTTGTATGTCTGAAAGTTCTTTACTTCACTTTCATTTTTTAAAGATTTTTCACTGGGATTAGTTTTAGCTGACTGTTTTGGGTTGGTTTGTTTTTTTTTTTTTTCAGAACTTTAAAGATGTTGCACTGATGTCTTCGTGTTTGCATTGTTTCTGACAAAAAAATCTCCTGTAAGTTTTATATTTGTTCTTCCATCCATAAAGTGTCTTTTTCTCTGGCTGCTTTTAAGATTTTCTTTTTATCATTAATTTTAAGCAACTTTATTGTGGTGTGCTTTGGTGTCATTTTCTTTATATTTCTTGTTCATTGAGCTTCCTAGGTATGTGAGTCTTTTTCATCAAATTTGGAAATTATTCAGTCATTTTTTTATTCAGATATTTTTCTTTTTATTTCTCTCCTCCTTTCTTCTTTCTGTTGGGTATTCCACTATTATATTTATTATGCTGCTGAAAGTAGCCCCATAGCTCACTGATGCTCTTTTAACCTTTCTGGATCCTCTTTGCTCTGCACGATTCATTTGGGATAGTTTTTGTAGCTATGCCTTCAAGTTCACTCATCTTTCCTTCAGCAATTTATAATCTGCCGTTAATTGCGTCCAACATACTTCCATTTCAGACATTGTAGTTTTCATCTCTAGAAGTTCAATTTGCATCTTTTTTGTATCTATCCTGTCTCTACTTACTTTTTGAAAATGTGAAATACAGTTATGACTGTTTTAATGTTTTCTTATGCTAATTCTAACATGTAGGTCAATTCTGGGTCAGTTTCAATGGGTTGATAATTCTATTTATGTCATCCTGCTCCCTTACATTCCTGGTAATCATTGACCAAACATTATACATTGGATTGAGTTTTCTACAAGAAATCTCTAGTCCACGCTCTTATGTGCTCAAGGAACAGATGTCTAGTGGGGAAAGCCCATGAGTAAAGTGGCCAGGATGAAGTGATCTTGTGCATAGCTGGTGCTTCAGGAGCAGCTTGGGTTCACATCGGCATTGGGGGACAATAGAGCATAGTGGCAACTGTGGCAAAGTGTAGAAATCCCCTTTGTGGCTCCAAACAACTCACTTTCACCTAAACACTTGATATGAATTGGTAAACTAGTAGTGTCCAGAGCTGGATGCATACTGTGGCAGACTTAAGCATAGGGAGCTATAGTAGGTCTTAAGGGGGCATCTAAATAAGATACTACTTGTGATGCCCTGAAAAAGATGAGCCCTGAGAGCCTACTAGCATGTTCATTTCCTGTCGGTCATCATTCCCTACTCCACCAGTTTGGGAGGGGAGGTGGTTTGCTTGTTTGTTTGTTTGGTTTCTTGTAGCTGGGACCCAAAGTGAACTATAGTGGCAGAGACTAAGCTCACACATCTCAGGACTCTATAAACATGTCCTTTATGTTCAGCTATCCTAGTGGACATGACACAGATTATTCACAGATTACAGGCTCCAGAGCAAACAAGCCTCTCAGAGAGAATAGGGTAGGAACAGAGCTGGGCCTGGGCTGGCAGGAATAGGGCTTCAGTAGCCTGGGAAGTGCAAGTATGAGGCCATCTGGTGAGCTCCACTAGGTGGAGCAGAAAGTGGAATGATAAGCCACCCATGTCCTTTTAAAGGGATGAACTTGGGTTTAACCCTCCAATATTGGCTTTATTTTGATATTCATGTGTCCTTGGGGACCTCAGAACAAAGTTATAGTTATTTGTAGATCAGTTCCACATTCTCACTTCACCTTTTTTTGATGCCAGCAACAAATTTTAAAACTAAAACAACTCCATCTAGGAAAGGAATTGGGGTCATGCAGACCATGCCACTTCTGAAAGCCAAGGATGCAACAGCTCTGACGAGCACCTCTCTCCACTAACCTCTGAGGATGGCATCCCAAGAGCAGGGGTACAAGATACAAGACAGCCTTTCAGCCTTCCTAAATCCATAGCAAAGAGGTTATCCCAAGAGCTTTTTGGGGGGAAGCCCAGGAATAGCCTCCAAAAGGACATCAAATCGAAAGTAACCGACTCAAAACTTCCCCATATTTATAAAGCCGTAGTGGGTTCTGCCGAATTATTCATTTTGTGCAATATTAGCTACAAATCATAGATGCTGGTATTACATTGTTTTAGTGCACACTGAGGACACTCGAGGGGTCCCTGGGAGTCAGGGGCAATAGTTGAGGCTAATTGAACTAGGAAGACAAACCATTTGGAAGGAAGGAGGAGTCACTAGGAGTAGATGGTAGAAGCCCCAAATGGGTAAAACTGAGATGAGTTAGTAGAGTGGTTAAAAAGAGAGACAGCAAAAAAGGAAAACCTGAGTTCTTATCCCAGATTTCTCATCTTGGGTCAATTGTTTAACTACTCTAATCCTCGGTGCCATCTGACTAATGGTATGATATTAGCCCTTCCCCACTAAATTCCCGAGGAGACTCAATGAGATAACACAGTGCTTTGCACTGTGTCTTGTTCGGAGTAAGTACTCCCTGGAGACCATCCAGAAGCCCAACAGATGATGAAGACAGCCACATGTGCTGAAAGAGCATAGAGGGAGCAGTGGGTGGTCATCAGGTGAGAAGTGAGCCAGAGGGCAGCAGACAGCCAGGCACAGATTGTAGGTTGGGGAGTTTCCTGTCTCTCGATGCTGACTGTACATTACAATCAGGTTTAAGAAGCTTTCATTTGTTTGTTTTGTTTCTTAGTATCCATGCTTGGACCTCACTCCCTGCCCCATATTTAAATAGTCTGGTGTGGGGACAGAGCATCAGTATTTTTTTCAAATGTTTTTAATTTCTCAAGTATTTCTAATGTACAGGTAGAGTTGAGAACCACTGGTTTAGATGATGCAGGTCTAGATCTTGAACCCTATGCCAGAGCACAAAAGAGCCCCTAGGGGAAAGGAGAGAATTTAGAATGATTCCAGGAGTCAACCATTTCCTGAAACTCAGCAGTCCTCCCCCAGGCATAATGAGTTGTACATGAAGCTACCCCTGTCTTTCTGGAAGTCACCTGGGGGTGGGGACCACAGATGCGTCCACAGATCATGGCTGTAGAGTGATAAAGGCTCTGAGAACCCGGGATGCACAGAGATACAGGAGACTAACTCCACTTGGGCAGATTTTGCAGGAAGATCATGTGCTTAGCAGTGTGTGGGGTAAACCGAGAAGACAGAAAATTGGACGTAGAGGAGAGAATGGGCTGGAGGCCACTGGCCGGCAAGCAGGCATGGAGAAGAAGAGTCTGGGAAGGCAGGGTGGGGCCGCCTGAACCAAACCCGATGGGTGCAGTGGGCTAGCCCTGCTTGTTACCCAGATGTTCAGTGAGGCTTTCCCTTCTACCACACTCTCCCCACAAGCACCATTGCTTTGCCCAGGCCCCAGCTATCTGCAGCCACTCTGCCTCTCCCAGAAGCAGGGGTCCTCCTGTCCTACCCGGGTGGCCTTTGGAATCCCTGCCGTTGACAGGCAGAATGGCTTCATGGAATTAGATGGACCTTTCTCACCTTTCTGTCGGCTGCAGTCTCCTCCAACTGCTCAGCCTCTCGGCAAGCAGTGTCTGCCATGTAGCTTTCCAAACCCTGTCAGCCCAGACACGGATTCACTAGGCCTTTTATTTCTTTCTTCCTTGACGGTCCTCCCTGAAAGACTGGTTTTCCAACAGATCTGGAAGTTACAGTGTCAGGAAATTGGAATTTGCATAATCTTTGGGGAAAAATCCTTACATCGTGCCAAGATATTAGGACAGTAATGCATCTTTATTATGCTGCTTAAACCCTGTTGCAGGGCATCAGCCCAGCTAAGTAATTTATTTTTGTTTAGTTTAGTATTTTTGTTTTTCAGTTTCCCTGAGACTTTCTGTGAGGTCAGCAATTGGCTTTGAGTTCCAGCTCCAGAGTTCTCCCAAGAGCCCAGCAATAGCTATCACATTATGGGTGGACAGGAAAGGGCTTACCAATACCCCAAAAATCAATCCAAAGTTGATCTTGTTATGCTGGTTTCTCAATGTGTACACACACACACACACACACTTCACAATCCTCATATGTACCCGACATATATACATACATAAATATACATGTATGTATACTTAAATGTGTGTATGTATGTATATATAATTTATGACTATGAGAAAGTATTAGATGTGCTTCCAAGCCTTAACCCAATCTACAGCCTTAAATTATTCTCTCTGGCAAGCTTTGAACCCTCTCCATGGAGTAAATTTCCATGTGAAAGCATTTAGCTCAGTTTAAATCAAGTCCAAAGATTTAACTATCCAGTATTGCCTTTTCATAATCTGCTTTAATTATTATTGATTTGTATGTTTGGAAAGTGCCCGGAGATGATAAAGGCCTCCCATCTGTTTTGCCGCTGACCATTTGCCGGTTGATCTCTAGCTCATCCTTGGCTCTTCAATTGGTCTCTCTTTAGCACTTTTGCAGATGGTTACACCTCCTGCCCCGCAGAGGTCCCTACTCCTGTAGCAAATCAAATTATCAATAAAAAACAAACTGGTAAATAATAGGCAATTAAATAAAATCAATTATTCAAAAGCAGATTTAATTTGGGAGGGCAATTGGAGCTTTATTCAGTAGTGAAGAGAAATAAAAAATATATGTATATTTAAGGTATTAAATATTAAAATATACATTGATATATTCTAATACAGATAACATTAATATACTAATATCTGATGCTTATGTATAATGCATAATAATATATTAATATATATTAATATAAATTCTAATACATATACACTAGAATCAAAATAGGACAATCAAGGAGAAATTTCTGCCCAGTACTTGACTAGGACAGGGTGCTGTATAATACCTCTTTTATGCTGATCTGTGACAAGTCCTGTCCCCTCCATGGTGTCTAGGAATAGGGATCTCAAGTTTTTAGTAGGGGTCTGAGATTTTTAGTTATCTTTTGGTCTTTGAGTGACTGACAGTGGCATAAAAGTAGATGTAGTCGTGCTGTGGGGAAAAGGCTGGTATTGTGATGGTGGAGGAAGTTAAAATTTTATAAAACATTTTAAATCTACCGACTAGTTTATAATTATCATCAATAACTTTTCTCATAGCTTCATCATTTGTATTTATCCATGTGGAGAAGGTTAAGTTTAAAACTCATTTACACCACTTCTTAGGGTTGAATAAAAGAGATCTAGTACAACTCTTTCCCTCCACAACAGGAAAAGAGAACTCAGTTGCTGCATGACAAAGAAAAATCAGAACTTGACTTTTGTAGATCACTATGAAGTTGTAAAAATAAAGAATAGCAGGACTTAAGAGTATGTGACAATAAAATCTCTCCTTTTCAGTAAATTGTGTAGAAACCATTCCATATCTATGTCCTAAATCCATTCTAGCTCATTTAAACGTACTTTAAAATGTAGGTTCAAGTGGGAGGGAAGGGGGAGTAATTTCTCCTTTCAGAAATAAGCAGCTGGGGCTATGTTTACATGGTACAATGAAAATACTAAGCAAATTAATGAAAATTAACTTTCTACAGCTTAAGCTTTAAGGTCAGCAGGAGATCGGTATTAGAGCAAGTAGGCAGGGCTGTGTGCCAGGGAAACCTTCTGTTTTGGAAAGGGAAATCTTACAGCCAGTGGATGTGCAGACATATTAGGAACATGAGATCGTCCAGATAAATGCAATTTGTCAAACTGCATGTAGCAAAGACCTAACATCAAGGCAAAGATGATTCATTGGAGGAAAGAAGTGGGAGGTTAGAGATTTAAGAAGTGAGTCATTTAGGATTAAATTCAAGTTGCCCCAAACAAACAATAAGAAACAAACAAGTAAACAAATGTGTGCCTTCTTTCTTCTAAGTGATAAGGAGGGGTGGTCTGCTCTGAATCTCTGAAGCACTTAAATCACGGCTGACTCAGCCCGAGAATTGCTTTGACTCTAAAGGAAGTGCCATTATGAATCTCCATGTAAGTAGGAGAGAAAACTTGCAGTTGTTAACATTGTCTCGAAGTCATAAGTTTATTTTAGGTTTTTATATGCAAATTCCTTTTTGTTTCTCAATCTTGAGAAGGGGGTATACCTTAATTTTTCCCCCCCAGAGGGTTTTGTGTGTGTTTATTTATAGAACCCAGAGATTTAAGATATGCAACTGAAAGTGATTAAAAATTGCTACATTATGGTGACTCAGCTACATTTCTGATGGCCTGAGGAAACAAAACTAATAGACAAAAACCAAACAAACCAAAAAAAGCAGCTTACGGAACTTTTTGCACTACTTGTTGCTTTTGGGTCTGGGATTTGTCCCGCCTTACCCTATTGGCTCCTAAAATTGAAAGGATATACTTTAGATCCAATATAAGGACCCAAATTGACCTTTCTTAAATTCTTTTTCTTTTGTCTCTGGTCTATTTAATTAATATGTAACCATCCTTGGAAACATTTGACAAGAGTATCACTGTTCCCTATTGCTAGGCCTGGGCAGACATCACTAATTGATCATGGCACTCTCCCTAGTGCATTTGGATGGAGTCACACAATTTTATGCAATGTTCCAAGTAGCCACTACAACTGGTTGGAATCAACATGTGAAATCAATCCTATTGGATGTCCTAGAGCCAGTATCTCAGATTTTGAAATTTTAAATGCATAAAGCAGGGTAAGAATCATGCCAAAGTGGCACTTTTTTCACAACTTATATATATATATACCAGAAACCAGACAGAAACAATAAAGGAAGTAGCAACATTCATAATCTAGTATCTATTTTGTTGCTGTTCACTAAATGGATTTGTTCTATGTTGGTTGCTATTTAAATGCAACATAATTACATATTATGGAGTGTGTGTATATACTACTTTATAGAGGTTATTATTTAGGCTTTGCCATAACTATTTTTGTTTCATTAGAATACATAAATACTTTAGGGAGGGAAGATTTTTAAGATGAAAAGATGGTTTTTAATTATTACGGCTTTCTTTGCTTGGAGCTGATTTTCATAATTAACACATATTAGAGTCAAATGCAACCATGTATTTTATGCTCACTGGAGTATACAAAATTTAAGTTCTCTCAGTGGGCTGTTTGTGCAGTAGAATTTTCACAATGTCCTCTGTATACTCTGGTAATGGTAATATGTTAATGGTGCCAATCTTTACCATCTATACCATTACTAGTATTAGATCAAATTTTTGCAGAGTTTACACAAGTCACATTTGCCTGATGAAAATATTCATAACAAAATTTAATTCTAGCAATTTGAACTCGGATCAGGTGGACTGATCAGCAGATATAACCAGAAGGACTAGGATCAGAACAAAAGTGGTACAGGACTGTACTAATGACTTTGTTAAAACCACACAAAGTGTAGGCCTGAAGCTCTGTTCTAAACTTCTTGATTTTGCTACCAATGTTTATTGGATAGACTAGGTCTTCACTAGACTCATTTTCTCTTCTTCCTGGCCACACAGCTGGACTATATTTTCCAATCTTACTTGTACTTTAGTACAGCCATGTGGCTCAGATCCGGCCCATGGAATGTAAGCAGAAGTGGTGCAAGCCAATTCCAAGCCTGGCTCATTAAAACTTCTCAGATGCCTTCTCCATGCTCTTTCCCCTCCTACCAGTTTGATGCACATAAGCACAGTGACCTTGGAAGTCAAGACTGAGATTTTAAACCACAGATTGGAAGGATCCCAAGTCTCTGAATAATCACCAATTTGGAGTACCCATTTGGGCTTTAGAGGGATAAAAAGCAAACATGTATCATATTTGAGCCATCATATGTTACTGGATGTGTTGATTATAGCAGCCAAGTTACAATGAATATTCAGGTTTTCCAAGCAGTTCTTTGAATCAGTAGTTTTCTATCCAGGTGTAGGGTGGAGAGAAGAAAATAGATGAGGCGAAAGTGTTATAGAAGAATGTTATGTTAAAGAAACTGAGATAAGGAAATGTTAAGTAACTTGTTCAAAGTCACATGGCTGGGAACTGGCAAAGCCAGGATCCAGACATGAATGGTCTGGCTCCAGAGCCCACATTTGTGACCACCATGTTGTCCTATTTCTTGACTCCTACTTGTCATGGTCAGAGGACTTGGTCTTTGCTGAACTTCTGTAATGTTGTGACCTCTAAATTGTCTAGAAGTCCCTTTCTACTTGGTAGTTTTTCTGGAATAATATCCTAATACTAAATTGCTACGTCACAACCAGCCAACAACTTTACAATAATTTCCCCTCATTAAAAGTGAATGTTATTGTCAGGGACACATTTAAAAGGCAGCATCTACTGGGGAGAGTATCTCTGTACATTCCAAAGCAGTATCCATGATTTGCGAGCTATTTTGCTGTTGCTTTCTTAATTTACCTGGTTAGTTGAGCGTTAATTAGTACATGAAGGGGAAGTGGCTTGTTCCAGTACTGGAAGCATGTTGCTACAAAGAAGCCTAGAGATAGCCAATTGGCATGTTTTGCAGAACAATTGGATCACTGGGAATACTCCCATACCTTTAATGGGTTCTAATAGAGCACAGCAGTTAAAAAATACAGCCTTAGAGCCACACTACCCAGGTTCAAACCTGAGTTCCTCCTCTGTTCTATAACTTGTTTCTGTGAACAAGTTATTTAACTTGCTCTAAGCCTAGATTCCCTCAGTTATAAATGGGATGATGATGATGGTGATGATGATAGTCATTTCACAGAGTTGTTGGAGGTTTAATAAGATAACGTATAAACACATGGGAAATTTTCTAGAAATATTAGCTATTGCTATTATTTCAAGGACTCTAGAGTTAAAGAGCTAAAAAATAATGCCCCTCCCCCTCCCCAAAGAGCAATTCCAATCTGGAGGCTCTTGGGGATATGTCTTAAGAATCATAGTATTTAATTAAATGTCGAAGACAAATTGGGCAAAGCAGCATAATAAGGGAACTGAGAAATTAGCAAAACAAGGTGCTACTCCTCTTTCTGAGACTAGCTATCTGCTCTTGAGCAAATTATATAATCTTCATGAACCTCAGTTTCTTCACATCTAAAAATGAGTTAATAAATTCAAAGGTTTGCCTTACTGTCACCCCTTTTATGCAAATTTTCTTTTATATGTTGCTTATTTATATGGAACACATTTTTCTTTGCCATCATGAAGCTAAGTTTAGCTTTTGGTAAGTTTAGCAACTCTACTAGCTAGGAAGGAAGAAAAGAGAGTTGATGTGGAAATTACTGAATTTTATGGCTGTTGCCATAATTCCCCATAATTCTTTCAACAAGTGAGGCACTTTTAAGTGAGAAAAAAAACATGGTTATATTATTCTTTATTTTTTATTTATTTTATTTGTTTAAAATATTATATTTGCTCAGGTCTTGCTAAGTAGCAGTTTAAAAGATACTGGATCTCCTTTGGAAAATGAGGTAAAATACATAGGAGCCTAGAATAATTTGGGGGCGAGAAAGTAAGAAGTGGTTGAAATATAATGCAGATAGACAGGTCACAAAGGATACAGAAGCCATCTTGAAGGGGTTCCAAATGGCCAAATCTAGGACAATTTGAGCATCAAAATAATAATAATAAATAATGGACTCTATGAGAGTCTAGAGTTCATATTGATTTGAACAAATGAATGAATAAAAAGTAAATGAGGCAGAAGGAAAAGCTCATCTTTACAGTAGAATGCAAACTTATAAATGTAGAAAAATTGAGTTAAAATCACCATTTGTAACCATCATAGTAATAATAGGTTTGAGCAAGAATTATCTATAAATGCTAAAAGTAATGAGTAAAATGATGATGAAGTGCAAGATATTTAGTCTCTAAGTGTCCCTTTACAAGCTGTGTATAAATTACAAAGGGAAAATTAGCAATTTTACGAGGGAAAATCTGGTAGGCACCACCTAAACAAAAGTATTAAAGTTTACTGATACTTGGAGAAATTGGCATCTTGTGATTCTTGGTGTGATTTGCTAAGAAGGGCACAACATGACTTGCATGGTATCCTTGCAAAAACACATAACTTGAATCTAATCATAGGGGGCACATCAGGCAAATTCAAATTTAGGGATGTTCTGCAAAACTGCTGGCTGGTTCACTTCAAAACTTCAAGGCTATGAAAGACAAATGAGGGTGAGGCACTGTTGCAGATGAAAAGAAACTAAATGCACTTGGTGATTCTGGAGTGGAACCCAGGGTAGGGCAAGAGGGAAATGGCAAAATTTTCATTGGACTGTAAATTAGATAAGAGTATTGTATTTAGCATTAAATTTGCTGCTATTGGTAATTGTATTCTGGTTATGTAAAGAACATCCTTGTTCTTAGGAAATACCTGCCACATCCTGGGGACAGCACCCTTCCATTTGCTCTCTTACTCCAAACCTCCACAAACCCCACCACTGAGCTCCCTCCCCCACAAATAATCCCTAGAGTCTTCAGTTGGCCACCATCTGAGTCTCATTGAATACTGTTGATTTTTAGATGCAGGTAAGCAAGATTTCACCACTGTTCCCAAAAAATGCTGGGAAAGGACCTCAGCGGAGATGCCTCGTGTTAACACCTCTGTGTTAGTCAGGGTGATCCTTCAACAAATTATTCGCTTAGCTGTGGCCAGTGGCCACCATATGGATTAACAGTTGTTAGTGGGAAGGGGAAGTGTGATCCTACAAAGCGGACTCAGATTCCCCTGTCCAATGAGAGTATATGCCACTGCTCTCTGTAACTCTGGGGGCTCCTGCAAAGTGGAGTTCTGCCGAGAGAACGCAATTCCTTTGAGTGAGCACACAAATGGCATCATGGCTTCTTGGTGCCCTGGTGATAAGGGGCGATGCTTCCAATCTTGAAATAGCACCTGCATTAGTAGGTGAATTGATGTGTGCCCTGTGGTTTCTGGAGTCTCACACGTTCGTAAGACTGCTCTGAGGGGAATAACCCCTTCCTCTGATTTGCTGGCAGGCAAATGTTGGTCACCCCTTGCCCCCCCCCCGCCCCCTCCCCCAACTAAACTCTCTCAGCTTTCCCCAGGGAACCTAGCTTTGCTAACAATTCCCATCACTGGTTTGGCACGGAGTCGAATATGAAAGCACTTTCATGAAGAAAGAAATGGCAAGAACACCAAGGGACCAGCTATATAGGCTGAAACTCAAACAAATCCAGGTTGCTGAGTCCCTTGCAGTGTTTCCTTATGGCTAACCACGTTCCCACTCCTGTCAGAGGGGGAGTGTGTATCATAAATCCACCCAAAGCTGATCTGTATCTGTATGACAGTACTCCTTTTTGACACCATGTCAGGAACTTGCCTCAAGGTTGGATAGATCCCAGAAACATCTTCCAGAAAAGAACACAAGTACTCCTCATTTTAAATTTTCTTTTAATAAATGGGAACTCTAAAGGCATTAAAGGGAGGCATAGCAACTTTAACTTGTAATGCCTTTTGCTTCTGTCAGTTTAAATTAAGCTCGTGATATCTGAGCACAATTTCATATATTTAATAATACATAAAGCAAGATAATTAAAAGGTAAGTACACATGCTGGGAGAGAAACACTGTTGAGTAAAACACGGACTCTAATCTCTGCCTCGGTTGATGAAATGTAGTGAAACCAAGCAACTAAAAGCAAATAAACACAAAGGACACCGTCAAGGACTAGGCTTCACACTGGTTCTTTTTCCTGAGCCCCAGACTTCTATGTCCAACTATTTACTAGACATTTCTACTTGGAAGTCCTTCAAGTGGACCACACAATCAACATTCAAAACCAACTCATCACCAGTCTTCCCTCACCCCCTCCTACTGAGTTCCTTATTTTAGGAATGAGAACACCATCACCCAGTAGAGTTATCCTGCACTTTTTTCACTTCTTCAACACAACCAATCACACGCACACATGCACTCATGCATGCACATGTAATATCCAATCATGCTCCACCTCCATGGCTAACACCTCACCCAAGCAGTGTAGACACTGCAGTAGCATCCCACCTGCTCTCTGCCTTCAGTTTCACCCCTTTCTAATTCATTCTCTGGACACATCAAAAGTGTCCTTTTAAAAATGCAAACCTGATCATGACGTTCCTTATTTTAAAACATCAGTAGCTTCCCTTAGGAAATGCTTGGGATAAATCTTAAATTCTTAAATTCACTTCTATTATTTACAAGCCTTACTTCTCCAGTATCAGGTTTCATTGCTCCCATATCCTTGCCTTCTATAAATTAGTCATACTGAAGTTTGCTACATTCCTACAACATGCCATACTGCAATATCCCCACCCCACCACCCCCCATGCCCATACTCCCCCAGTCGCTGCTACTTTTCCCTTAAATCCCACTCAATCTGTCATTTCAAATCTGCGAGTCCTTCTCTTGTGCTCTTCTTGCATGCCAGATGTATTTTTACCAGAAACTAGTAGTGCCCGTCTACTTATCTATATTCCCCACCAGATTGCAAGTTCTATGCAGAATCATATATTTCACGTTCATTTTCAAATCCCCAGAAGCTGGCAGATAGAAAACACTTGAATAAATATAGAAGGACAGAAGGAATGTATAGCCATGGATGTGTCTTAATTAGTCATTAGGACACAATATCCCTTAGGAAAGGGATTTCTTTGGTACTGATGTAACCCACTCAGAGGTGGTAGGCCAAGCCCTCTGAGGTGTTCCACAGTTACAGGATCAGAGGAGGATTGCCTAGATCCATCCAAAATCTCCCATTCTGCCCCCTGGGTCCAGAGGCTTACATTGATAAGATGATTGTTTCGTACCTTTAAGCTCTACGTTCTGTGATGGCAAGATCCATATCTAATTCATCTTTGTGTTCCCACAACACCCAGTACAATGTTTTCTACAAGGAAGGTATTTAATACATATTTGTTGAATGGGAAACCAGAATTAGGGGCCCTACAAATGAATCCTCCAAGGCCCACAGCCTGGGTTTCCCTCACATAGTATTGCTAATGAACAGGATTGCCTGCAAAACCCATGAGTGTGCTAGTCACCTGAGTTTTTACCATCCTGGTTACTGTGGTGATCCCAATTATTGGCAGCCACAGGGTGGACAGCAAACTTTCTGGGCAATGAAGGAAGTCAGGTCAGCAGACACCAGAAGCTTTGACCTCTAAATTCGCAAATGATTCTTCCCTTATGCAGACCAAGCAAAAATGTACAAATACTCTTTTCCCTGTTTAGCAGAGTTCCTGGGGTGACTGAGACTGTGGGGTGGAAAAGATTTGGGGCACGTTGCGGCAGGCAGCTAGAGTCTATATGTTTAACTTAGCATTGCAGAACATTTTATTTTGAGCCAGTGTATAATTAGGGAGGTTTTGTTTATTTATTATGAAAATGAGCAGTTTTGTTTATTTATTATGTAAGTATGCCTTTTATTAAAACGACTTTGTGAAAATCTAATTGCCACTACAGTAATATAGCATAGCAGTCCCTTACATAAATACATGATTATTATGTACAGTCACTTATCTGTGAACGAGTTCTGTTACTACTTTCCTTAATTAAGGATACAAAAGGGCTCCTTCATCTTTGCATATTCCCTTGCTAGGACATTGATACTCATTATTTCCTAAGTCCAAACACTGAAACTGTGTCAAGAATGCATCCATCATTGCGTGGGTACTTATAGTCAGCGGAATTTTCAACCTCGTCAGCAATTTCTGCAATTTGCAATTTCTGTATGTCTGACATGTGTTTTTATTGGTGAAGATCACTTTCAAATACCAAGATCATGAGAATGATTCTTTGGGTAGTCTCTGCTGCAGCCTAATGTAATGACAGTAATTAACAGCCTGTGATTAGCAGCCACTCCAGAAAGTGTTTGAATGTTAATTTGCTTCAACTAATATGCAGCACTTCTGTGTAATGAGATCTAAGCTATAGGTTCATAGGGAAAGCAAATTATTTTCCAGCATTTAATCATACAAATGATTCTTAGTTAATCACTTGAACAGTAAACCTCAATGTTCTAATAAGTGACATTTGTTTTTCTGTCATTCAGTTTATTATGGGATAGGCCAGGGCAAAGATAGTATTTTTCTTAATGGTCAAATTCCCCTTGTCAGCAACATCACTTTTCAATAAGGCTTCCCAACGTAGGGAATGGAGTGGGGTTGTGGGTAGGTACAAAATTCAGAGAGAACCTACTTATATCCTTCTGCATTTTGCCTTTCTGGCTGTGAATTAGTGTCATCTTCACCTCAGTTTACATATCTGTGGAATGGAATGAAAGACCCTTTGCTCCTTAACACAAATATCCTAACACTTAATGTCTGCCAAGAAATTGAGAACAGGGTGTTGCTCATTAACCAAGCATTAATTGCTTGAATCCCTACAGTTATAAGGTTGAAGAGGAAAGCAAAAGTCACCAGAACATGAACATATTCACTAATGAATTGACTTCTTCAAAAATAAGTGCCCTCTTAACATTAACCTGGAACTGTTCAAGTCACAAAGCGAACATTGACAAGGGAGGATTTGGCCAAGTTGGACCAGCTAAGAATTGACAATGCAATAGGCATTTCAAGAGACAATGACTTAAGTATTCAAGAATAAAAAGAGGCCTTTGGAAAATTGGATGATACCCTAGACTATTTTTTTGTAAACGAACTGACTTCACATTTACATGGAAAAGGTCAAACATGCCATAAAAGACACTGAGTCATGTTGTCACGGTGTCATCAGAAACATTATACCAAAAATCAACTCTCAGTTGGTCCTTCATTTTTAGAATTGGCACATAGTTGCAAGTATGATCTGAAGGTGGTCAGACATAAGAGAAACATTTGTTTGTATAATTTTGGTTTCATTTTTTAATCTAGAATTTCCTATATATTATGACAAATACTATGAAATTTGAGTCTTAATTTTCTCTAAGTTTATCTCAAGTAGCCTTTTCCTATTAACAACTACCCTTGGTTGGTTTTAAAGCTCATTTTCAGGGGTCATGAATATTAATGAGAATAATTCTTTTGTAAGCTCCTCAGAACCAGAATTAAATGAGATCCCTTTACTGTATGAGTGGAGTGTAGGCCCTATGACATCACATAGAGATAGTCATTAAAGCTAAGCAGTAAACAGATCCATAATCTCATATGTGAGGCATGGCCTCCTCATTAGGAGTGAATGTCTGCCTCTGAGTTTTGATGTGAGGACATTCAGAAAGATTTTTTGTTAAGCTTTCCAGTGGATGTCCCAACCCCGTACTTGGATGTTCATTCTTCTGATTCACCAAAACAGAGGTTTCATCCCTAACGTAATTATAAATAATGGTGTATCAGTCTTTTAGATCTTAACTAATGGAGTTACTGGATCCTTTCCTAGAATAAGTTTCATAACTTTATAACTTAAAATACACTGTTTTGGAAAAGAAGAAAGTGGATTTTTGAAGAGAGAAAGAACAAAACAGGAGCTCAAAAGCAATAGGAGAAAAAAAAATCTTTACCTCCCACTTCACTATTTTGCCCAGAATTATCCCAGGCCTAGATGGCATTTGGGGGGTGAGAGGAGGGAACACCAGAAAATCCTGACATTTCCCAAACATCTCTCCCACCATTTGCCATTGTGCTTGAAGTGTACCACTAAAGGTGCGTCCTACTCGTTGACTCAGGAATATTACTTTTATATACATTATTTTAAGGAAAGAATCATGAATGTGGCAAAGATTTAGCCAAAGAAAAATACTCATGGCAGTAGAGTCTATAACAAAACACTGAAATAAACTTGAATGTGCAGCAACTATGATTTACCTCTACAGTGGAATGCTCTACATAGCCACTAAAATATCACTGCAGAAGAATGTCTGATATGTGAATATACACCTCTGATATTTTGTTAATTGAAAAAAATTCCAGTTACAGTAACTCCTTGTGATCTCATTTTGTAGGGAAGTAGAATTAGAGATACTGTCAAAGAAGAAAAATAAGCATCATGGAATGATTAGCAAGGTGAAAGTAGCTTACAGCTCATAAAAGCCAAATGTAAGCTGGTGGTAAACCAAGGATGGATGGAAGGAAGGAGCTCTGGGTCCTTTCTTGAGAGCCACAGAATTGGGCAAAGTGGCTCTCCTTCTGCTACTACCAATTCACTCTGAGACTAAATATTTGCTTCACAAAACGATAGAGCAATCTGTTTCCCAAAAGGCACTCACAGAAGCACGTACTACCTTTATGTAAGAGGATTCTTTTGACAATGCTGTAACAGGTAATTAAGTGCTCAGGAATGAATTTTCTAGAA
This sequence comes from Vulpes vulpes, assembly GCF_048418805.1. Lineage (NCBI taxonomy): Eukaryota > Metazoa > Chordata > Mammalia > Carnivora > Canidae > Vulpes > Vulpes vulpes. Next base: position 20,166,698 of record NC_132782.1, on the reverse strand, counting down.
CTTTATGCCATTTCATTTATCCATTGATTAATCCATTCTAGTGGCTACTAAGTACTAATATACATGAAATTCTGTACCAGGCCCTCCCATTCACCCACTCTCCCACCTTCCCAGCTGCCACCCTACATAGATTCCCCTTCCTTCCTTCCCTCCTTCCTTCCTTCCTTCCTTGCTTCCTTTTTGAGTCATTTGCCCAGAAGAGCCCATGACAACAAACTGGCAGTGTTAAAAAAAAAGTTTCTGTGGCCCAGGAAAGTGAAATGGTTGGGATTGCAATGCAATCATCAATGTGTTAGAGTCTATCTTTTCACTTAATATTGTCTCTCCATCAGTAAGCTAAAAAAGGTCAAACATGCCATAAAAGACATAAAAGATACTCTCATCATTGCATATAGAGACTTTACAGTTACTTATGACACCTCCAAAGTTCCAAGATCTCCTGCTAAGAGTATACTTACGTGTCCCAAAGCATAGAGAGAAGGAACTTAAATCAGTATGAAAAAATGAACAGGATAAATTTGGAAAGATTTTTAAGCAAGGGAGAAAAAGAAGCTGTTCCTTAGGGCACTTGACTCTCCGGTGGTGTCTTGTTGCTGGCCATGCTGATTTCAGCTGATTTGAGGTTAGCCAGAGTTTCTAGCCAAATGGGTAGCATTTCTTATTAACATCCTTGGGTCATTCTTTTCCATTACCCATGATGACTTTTGATCTTGCTCATTAATTTTATGTTCTAATCAAAGTTGAACTCCCTCATCTGTTTTTTAAATTGTCCCAGACTTTAAAAAGAAATAATCTACTTTTTTAAAAACACTGAGGGACTACCAAATTGTTCTCCAAGTTAAACAGTGAAATACATTAGCAGCTATGTATTAGATCTAATTATACAGTCAAACAAAACTATCATCTCCAAGCAAATCTCACTCAAGCCCTCTTTAGGAGTTGCTTTTTAACTTCCAGACAGCTGTCTGGTTCCCTCACCCTCCTTCCCACAATGTTTTACAGACCCGCAGTCCCCTCCACTTGTAACAGCTCTGACGCTATCATAAGAATCACCAGTGATAGTCTGAAAATGCCAGCCAAAATCTATCTGCAAGAACATCTGCTCAACAGTGCAAAACTGATGTAATTACCAACCATCATCTTTTCTCCTCCTGCTGGGGTAACTGCTCCAAAGCATGACTTTTTGCCCTGAGCTAACAAGATCCAGAAACTCCCTGTTATGTACAAAACCTGCTGCTGAAAACCCATGTAGCTTCAACACAAATTATAACCCAGTCTCTCAACTACAAGAGTCAGTAATACCCTGTGCCACCGGGTCTTGGAGAATCTTGCTCAAAACCTTGTGAGTTCCAGACCTCATCCTCTACCCCCTACCTGTTTTTCTCTAATATAAATAGTCTTCAAAACAGTATAAGAGCGGAAGAAAGGATATATCTACAGTTCCAATGACAATGTTTTAAATGTACAACTACTGAAAAGAATAAATGCCAAATGTCTGAACCTGAACTGAGGCAGAGAGAGGAGTAAAAAAGTCTTTTTCTTTTTTTAAAGTAGGCTCTGAGGCCAACATGGGGCTTAAACTCATGACCCTGAGATCAAGAGTCACATGCTCTACTAACTGAGCCAGCCAGGCACCCCAAGGAGGTTAAAAAAAAAATCTTTATTGAGCATCTACTATTTGCCTCATTTAATTGAGATTTTAAAAATTCTGACAAGAAATTCCCAGTTTGAATCCATGAAGATTAGGAGAGACACTTAGGCTTCATCTCTGCTTCCTTAGGTTGTGGAAACATTTAGCCAATAATGATGAAAAAGCATAAATTCTAGTATTTATTTCCATCTATGTTAAGGGAATAAGGGTGAAGAGACCACATAGTTCAGAATATGATGCCAACAAGCCTTGGAGCATACAGTAGTTTTCTTAAACTGAATTTCAGTTTCCACATTTACAAATGATGGAGTTGGATTAGCTGACTGCTAGGGCCACTAGCAGTTCTAGAACATCAAGATTCATTGATTCTACATATCAAATTTCATTTCAAAAAGCTTTTGAACTATATACTTATTGCTCTCATTTTTTATTTCCCTTATTTTAAAAAAGATTTTATTTATATGAGAGAGAGCAGTCAAGAGAGAGAGAAAGCTAGCATGGGGGTGGGAGGGCACAAGGTAAGGGAGAAGCAGGCTCCCCGTGAGGCTCAATCCCAAGACCCCAGGATCATGACCTGAGCCAAAGGCAGATGCTTAACTGACTGAGCCATCCAGGAGCCCCATTTTTTATTTTTCTTAAATTCATGATGAGGCTGAGAACAAATGAGTAATATCAGAATGACTACTAAAGAGGGTTTGAGTGCGATTTGCTTGGAGATGATACTTTTGTTGGACTGGATAATTAGATCTAATTCATTAGTATCAGAATGACTAAGAATTTATTAAGATTCTAATCAATTATTTTGTTGAATTGTTTGATGTTTTTGTTTTTTAAAAAAAGATTGGCCATATGAACTTCCAAAACAAATGCATTCCATCAGGCTAAACTGAGATAGGAAAGAGTACTCCTAGTCCCATGTGGAATTATGACCACTGTGCATATAAAGTAATTGTAGATGGTGAACAAAACTACTGAGAACACAGCCTCTATCTGATCTTTTTAGAGAAAATTTTATTTTTACTTTGCTAAATGAAAATAATGTTGGGGCATGTGAGTGTGCTAGGCATATACAAAGGTATTCGATATCAATGAATGGAAAATGTTGCCTTTTTATCATAAGCCATCATGAAAGAAATTTCTGTCACTTTGGCTTGGATGTATAAGGCCACTTTCTAGCTCTTAAGCCATGAAAACCTCTAAAACTCAATGAATAATTCATGAAATACTTGCCACATTTACCTTTTGTGTCCCAGCACCATGTCAGGCACTTGAGTGACTGGCAGGACTTCCCAAAGTAGTACAAATAGCTTGATCCACTAAGACAGAGATAGAGCAGACGGTGGAAATACAGAATAGAAGAAACTAATTGCAGACAGAGGGGAAGGAGAGGCATAGGGTGGAGGGTAGGTCCTGCATGTTGGCAACAGGATCCCGTGAAGGTGATGGATGCAGAGTTATCTCCATAGTACAGTTCGCCACGATTCATCAGAATCCCTAAGTATCAAACACCATAGATATCTTGCCACACTGGCAAATGTTGTCTGACACATGAAATGAGGTGTGTGGTTTATTTAGCAAAGTCCAGCTTCCTATTATATGAGTAGTTTTATCTCACTAGCCTCCATGAAGTTGTACTTTTCTAAAATAATGAGAAGCTGATTTAAATTATTTACTAAATTTGAACATTTCCAATCACAGAAAGTCTCTATATTCAAAAACCAAATCATCTCCTGCACTAGCAGTTCTAAATGATTAGCAGTAGAAAAGGGAAAACATAGACCCACAAAGGAACCTTCTCAGGGTTCAAAAAGAAAGCTAGGTGGAAAATCCATAGCTGAGGACCATGGGGCTTTTTCAGAGCCCTGGCCCTAAGTTAGGTGCCAGTTCTGATGTTATAGATATCCTTATTATAGGTTTCAAGTCTGAAGTGATTATGTTCTGCAGAACAAAGGTACCTCACTGGCCTGGAAATCATTCTCCCAAACAGAATGGGTGATTGAAGGGCCCTCTTCTTAGTTACCCTAGGGATGACCAGAATCACACAGAGAGATGGACACTAGGAGGACTTCACAGTGTTTCGTTAAGATTTTTAGTCAGTTGTGGGCCAAGGATAAGGAGGTCTTGAGTATTCCCTAACATGTAGAGAAAGAGAAGAAATGCTCATCGCCTACCCTCTGCCAGGCAATATGCCAAGCACCTATTGTGTGCCAAGGTTAAAGCCTGATGGTGTGTGTTTGTTTGTTTGTTTGTTTGTTTTCACAGCACCAAGGTTTCAGATTCACTGAGAAAGAACAAGGAGAGTAAGTTGGTTTGACTCCATGCCAAATCCTATCCATTGGTGGTAGTATCTGGGAACAGGTACTGAGAAGGGTTCAAGACCATAACAGAGCTCCATAGGATAAAGTGTTGGAATGAACTAAAGGTGTCTGCCTGGGAGCCAAAGAGAAAGCTTCAGTACTCTTGTCTCACATCTGCCATTCCTAAGCTAGGGCAAGTCCACAGACAGCCCATGCAAAGTTCTGTCCTCAGAAATGAGTGATTTGTAGACAGAAAAATAACAAACAATTGTAGCTGGACTTAAGAATTTATATCAAACTGTTTCTCAAAAACAGTGAACCAACAGCCTCAGAATCCTTGGGGGTGGAGCCAAAAGTCAGCATTTTTAATTAGCTCTAAAGATAATTTTTAAGAACATAAATTTTTAATTCTTTTAAGCTTTATTTATTTTGAGAGAGAGAGAGCAAGAGCACGAGCAGAGGGAGGGACAAAGGAAGAGGGATGGAGAATCTCCAGCAGATTCCTTGCTGAGTGTGGAGCCCTTCCGGGGCTTGATCTTACCACTCAGAGATCATGACCTGAGCAGAAATGAATAGTCAGTCGCTTAACTAACTGAGCCACCTAGGCACCCTGAACATAAATGTTTAGAACCAGGATGGGAGTCCTCAAGGATCACTTGACTTAGAGGTACATGGGCTTCCTAAGCAAAGGGTTTTCCTTGAGTCAGCATTTTCTAATGAACCTAATGTTTCAGGTTCTTAAATGTAATTTTCTTACTTCATTGGAGGTTGATTAGTCTACAAGTGCTCAATTCCTGCTGGGGCTAACCTTAACCTTAGCCCTTTGAGTGCACGTGCTCACCCAGAGTGAGTGGCACATACACAGTGTAGGTGTGTCCCCCATCCCAGGGTCAAACATCCTGTAGCTCCCACCAAAAAAAATCAATAGATTGGTTCCTAGTTCATAATGAGTCTCTTATGGCTTTATTAGGCATGAGTGAAAGCAAAGGGAACAATGTCCTTGAGGGATATTTCTACCCTGTACTAAAATATATTACCCCATCCCAGACTAGATGAGAATGTATCAAACCAAGCACATATACCAGCCTCATAGAGCATCTGGGACAGAATGGCCCAGCATCTTTTCATTTAATGCCTCTTTTTCAAGTTACCAATCTGTTACTATGTTTTTTCATGTTATACTCTAAGATTGCATCTTCTTTGATCTTTACTCCACTTTAGATTGAGGTATTTTGGGGAGATACTGGAGTATCTGATCAGTAATATATTTGCAATTCTCCTTACACGGTGAGTTGCTTCAGGACAATTTCCAGAGGCTGCTAAACTCATTGGGTTATGTGATTTCTTTATTCTGGTTATCATTATTCCTCATGATCTTACCTCCCAATTCTGGAAGTGTATCTTGTTTGGGGCCCACAGAACATCTATGGTGACTAGCAATAATACCTATGAATTAATTTTGAAGATATGAAATACTTAAGTACTTGATTTACCCAAGGCACAGAAAGGAGCTTTCTCAGAAAAGGGTGTGATAAAAATGATGTTTGAGACTGAGGTTGGAACAGAGTCATACAGACCAGAAGCGGTTACCACTGACGAACTCAGTTACCACTGAAATAATTTATAGACCATAATTAGGATGAGGAAGGTAAATAGGCCAAATCAAAGGAATGGAAGTTCCAGTAGGAATTGGAGATAGAACTGAAATTAGGGGCTAAAGAAAACAGAGTTGAAAATGACTCAAAATTAGGTCATAGAGAATGGTGGCTCTGTTGATATCAGTAGAGAATGTGAAAAGCAGAAGCCTTCTCTACACTTAGAAAGACACTTTTTCAACAAGTCTCTTATGAACTTTCTTTGAACTGTCCACATCTTTTTTTTTTTTTTTTTTTTTGCTAAGGACTTAAAATTGAATTTAATACTTCCATAAGATCCTGTCCAGTACCAAAGTAAGGAAGAGGAGAAGGAAGGAAGAAAGAAAGGGGGGAGGAAGAGAGGAAAGATAATAAATGCATAAGAATATCTTCCTCTCTCTCCCACTTCCTATCATGGTGAGATGATATACAATTAAATAAGAGGAAATCACTGCCTGACTATACATATTCATCCTGTAATTCATCCTGCCTTCCAGCTTCAATTCTATCAAGTCTAGTTGTTCCACTGTCAGTGTCAGTCTGTGGGGCGGCAGTCCCTTATGTCCATGCTTTGGAGGAAAGATGGACCAAGAAAGAACAAAACTGGGCTGTTAGGTAATACAATAAAATATGCTTCTGGAAGGAAAATTCCAAACCCCAGTGCTTCATATACATTATAACAATAGGGCCCACTTAGCATTTGGACTAATTTAGCCCAGTCTCTGATTCCTGGAGTCGACTCCTCCTAAGTTGCTGTGCTGTGCCAGCGTTCATTACATATAATATGTTGGCTAACATCTTTGCTGTGCCTGAATGATCTCCTTAAGGACTTCAGGGTGAACACACAGAAAGGAAGATTTTTCTTTTTCTTTCCGTTTTTTTTTAAGGAAGACTTTTCAAAAGGAAAACTTCCTTCCTAGACCTATTAGTGGTTTGGCCTAAAAGCTTCTCAAAAAGACAGCATCTTGCCCTTACATTTTTCCTCACTATTCACTGTTCTGGTTTCAGAAAGCCATTTTTACAAATCCACTTCTTTCAGTTAGAACAGTGAGTTTCATGAAGGAAGCCCAATGTTTACCTCCATGGTTAGGACTCTGGACTGCAGGGCAGAGGTGGAACAAGCTAAGGAAAGAGTTGAAGAGATGCTTGGCCAACAATCAAAGAATATCATTTTGGAAGACACTTTTTCTACTGAGAGTCCTGACCTTCTATTAATGGCTACAGACTCTCTCTTTATTCCATAATCTTTTCCCATCACAACTTCAGCTTGTACTTTAAATTTTCTTTTTTCTTTTCTAATTTGAGCCTTAAGTGTCTTTCCGACTAAAGGCATGATCACATGGGGTATACAGGTCAGGGTTCTCAGTTTATACCAACGCAGGTCTTGATATCAATTCTAGATCACCACTGTCTAATCCATTCACCAGTTGCTGCATGACCTATGTGGGCAGAGTGATTCAAGGAAATTGGGTTGTGCTAACAAAATCATTTCCAAGTGACATAATAGTTCCTCTGGTGTTTTCCATGGCACACTAAGTTTTTCCTCTAGAACATAATATCTGATTCTCTTGCAACTCTCCACCACCTGACTGTTTATAAATCAAAAATGGTTTGACAGTAGAAACAAAGAAAATGAAATATATTAGAGATAATTAAATGGCACCGTTTGTGGCAGGAGAGCTTTAGGCCAAGGACTTTGGATTTTCAGAACTTTTGTGCAAGGCCATTTCTATCATAAGTTTATGCATCAAGGTATGTTAATCTGACATAACTAAACTTTTAATTCTTCGGATTTTCTTTGTTTCGATTCAACATTTACCAAGTCACCTTCTGACTACAATTTGATTGTCTAGAGGGAAAAATTAAGTCTATCTTGATAGATTCATTCCAGGAACAAATACACTTCCACTACCAATTAAGTGGAAATTTAGAAGTTACGGTTTTATACATCAGTCTCATGAGCTTGGTTACCATGAGCCTAGTCCTGAGAGAGGAATGCATTCTTGGTGTGTCAATAAAAATCAAGTTTTTATACTTGTAAAACAGAACCAGACTCTGGGCCATGTAAGTGCATCAAGGTAACGAATGCCATTCTATGCCATTGTGGATGCCAACATGTCAACCATCTCCTGGACAGACTCCTACTCCCTCTGTACTAGGCTCTTCGCCACTTATAGATGCTTTTCTGAAACTCAGCTGCCAAGACAGGAACTTGGCAATGTTTGATATTCACAACTTGGCTGAATAAAATCTTCTTTCCTGCATTTATAGATCAGTTGCCAGGTGAGTGTTCCTCAACTATTATTATCAGTGCAGCTTGGCTGTATTAAGCATGTTCCATAACCCTAGACCAATGACAACAGCTTTCCACTCCCCATTTGTTCTGTGACTCTCATAAATGAATGACTTCTGTCATGTCTCCTCGTCCTCCAGTAAGCCACCATTAAATTCCTGATGCCACTCCTTCAGTTCATTGACTAGGCTAGGGTTGTCCATTTTTCAAAATAAATGATGCCATGTATTTCTCAATACTGTGTGTTTTTTGACACAATGGAGAAAAAAGCCTATAAAATTACGCCTAAGTACTGCTACTGACACATGATCAACCATTTGACCAGTGACCCAGCATATCACATCTCATGTGAAAACATTACCTCTGGCTATCTCAAGGTCACACAAGAAGCTGAATCCCCTCTACAAGAAAACATATTAGTCAAGATACTCAAAGCCGGTCGTATCAATTTTGTCTGCTTCAGATGAGTATCATTTTCCTTAAGGTACTCAAGACAAGAGTAAACATTTAATTTCCGGTGTTTTTGTTTCTGGATTCCCAGGCCCCAGCAATGCCTGGCATTTAACCAAATAAGAATTTGTCTATTGAATTCATTGAATGATAAATTATTTTCAATTTTAGTTTTCTATTCCCGATTCTGTTTTTCTGTCCTATATTCCTACTTCTTTTTTTTTTTTTAATTTTATTTATTTATTCATGAGAGACACACAGAGAGAGACAGAATCACAGGCAGAGAGAAAAGCAGGCTCCATGCAGGGAGCCTGATGTGGGACTCGATCTGGAGACTCCAGGATCACATCCTGAGCCGAAGGCAGACGTTCAACCACTGAGCCACCCAGGAGTCCCCCTACTTTTTTTTCCCCTTTTCATCTTGAAAAATGTTCCTCATGTCACCTTCCTGTCATAATTTTATGCCTTTATCTTTCTTAGGGATAGATGACAGAAGTAGTAATAATTAGAAATACATAAAACATCAAAACAATAAGAAGTCTAAAAAGTTCCCTTGGAGCTATGAAGGATCAGTCTAAGTTAGATCCTAAATGACGTATGAGTGGAACATATCTCATACATAGCACATTAGTTACAAAGTATTTTCTGTCTTATTTTAAAATGTAATGGTAATATAAATAATCATGTATCTGTATAATGCTTTATAGTTTATGAGCACTTCCACAAACATTCTCTGCTAATGCTTTTAGGAACTATATGGCTATATCTATAGGCACTGAATGTATTTTATGTAAAAATTCTGATGTTCTACAGCCTATCATTTTATTCTTTAACCTGTTTCATTTGTCATCCCATTGTCTCCACTTCAAATAGCGAATCACAGTTTCATCATTGCTTGTTCAGGTGTTACCCCTTTCGTTTCTTGGCTTTGAGGTCTACATCTGCTTAAAGCCTCTATATTTATGATTGTGTCATTGGTTTATATTTCTAGAATAAAGAACAAATGGCTTGGGCAGCCCCGGTGGCTCAGCGGTTTAGCGCCGCCTTCAGCCCAGGGTGTGATCCTGGAGACCCAGGATCGAGTCCCACATCAGGCTCCCTGCATGGAGCCTGCTTCTCCCTCTGCCTGTGTCTCTGCTTCTCTCTCTCCTCTCTGTGTATTCTCATGAATAAATAAATAAAATCTTAAAAAAAAAAAAAAGAACAAATGGCTTAGCAAAGAGTGAAAATAGAACTCATCATGGTTTCATGTTATGAATAAATTTCAGAAGATATGTATGTCAGTGCTTCATTACACTTATGTATTTGCTTAAATATTAAACATATGTTTTCCAACCCAACACTACACTAAGAAAGAACTCTGCTGTATCCAGAGGTTGTAAAATTCAGGGGAAATCCCAGCATGCTGTAAATTTATTTGTTCTTATTGGTACTCTGAGTGACTTTATAAACTCACATATACAAAAAGCATCTTAATTCCAAAGTCCTTGTCTCTGGAGGGGAACAGAAAATGTTCCAGACATGGAATTCAGGGTTCCTTGGATGAGTGAGCAAACCCAGTGTCACCTTGCAAACCAGTTGCATTAATGTTCTTTTCTTTCCCATCTTGGGTTTTAATCACTTGGTGGAATAAAACTTTACTCACCATTGACACCTGCCCAGATTCTATAGGTTAACTCCTCACATTGCATGTCATCTCCACATATCAGATAAATTATCTTCTCTGATGAGAATTGGATTTGGAATGTGGGAATGCTGGAAGGTAAAACAGTTGGACAACTGAGACAAGGTTAAAATCGCAAGGCAAATGCACTGAAGGCTGCTCCTTCCAGTCAGGCTCCATGGCTACACCCAGTGTACATTGTGCTTGCAGCAAGAGTGAGATCTTAGGAAAGGCATGTCTATGTTCCATGGGCTCTTCATCTAAGTGCAAGATTTTTTAGATAACTGCACTCATACTACCTGTCAGTAAGAAGGAATAAGAGAAGGTTATTTCCTAAACAATTTAATATTATCTTAAAAGCTGCAATTCCACATCTGTAAATGTATTTATTCCTCACCTAAGGCCTACTTACTTTTAGTTCTCTGAGTTGCTTGTCCAATTTCTAAAGTTTCCCTGCCGTACTTAATCACAGATGAATGGGAGACAACAGAAACTTGTCACAATAGCTTTGGTGGCTTCCTGGCCACATGGATTGGCTGTCTGACATTCTCTGGTCCAGAATCCCCATCTGTAACCATGACTTTGACAAGGACCGAGACTTTAACTGCTGTGTCACTTCATTGCTAGGAAACTTTTTGTAGACCTCAAACTATTGCATCCCAGTTACTATGAGTAGCAAGCCAGTGTCTTAACACATGTGTTCAAGCTTCTGAATCCATTATGATTTCCCAGCAACACTATGCTCCCCCAATGTTGAACCATTCCTATGTCCCCATCTCTATGCTGTTGAATATGCCACCTCCATATCTCCACCTGATCGCTGCCACTTCTTCCCTTTAAGAGGAATATTTTTGCATTTCTGAAGGAGGAGGGAGTCTTGCTGGCTTCAAAGCAAGTAGTTTTATTGCATGGGTGTGTGTGAAATCAGACTTGCTTAGGAAGTATTTGTTTATCTGATTATCATCTCAATTAAATGATTCAGGTTGATAGCACCCCAAGTGGATGAATTTTATTCAAATGTGTATCTTGAACTGTCCTGAAAATATCTTTTCAACCAAAGGTATATTGTACAACTGCTAACCTCTTAGACTCAAGGAAATCTGGTATTTACTTCCTAAGTGTTCTCATGCACTACTCCTCTCAACCTTAGGGCAACACCATGAGCTGGATGCCTCATCCTATAGATGGGAAAACCATGGCTCGGGGTGTTGATCACTTGCCCAAGGTATTGCCCAAACTTGAGCTTGTTTCTAGTCTAACTCCAGAGCCAAAATCCTTGACCATTAGGTTCTACACCTCCCCACTCCTTCCTAGCACTAACTCATAGTGACTCTGTTGAGGATATGTCAGCGTCTTCTGAATGCTTGACTGGCTGAGTTACTTGGCTTAATTATCAATAGAATGGGCCTGAATGGCCTAAGGACACAGATACATCATTAGCTGAACAAGTTCCTATGGCACCATAAGCTTCAAAGGAAGGCTGCCATCTTTTTGTCTCATTTTCCCTGCGCCATACAGTCCCTAAATAGGTCAAGACTCCTTTTATGCGGAAAACCCTGGATTGTACCCCTTTGTCTCACTCACACATATTGGGCACATAATAAGCAATCAGTAGAGGTACCTGGGTGGCTCAGTGATTGAGCATCTGCCTTTGACTCAGGTCGTGATCCTGAGGTTCTGGGATCAAGTCCCGCATCAGGCTCCCCTCAGGGAGCCGCTTCTCCCTCTGCCTATGTCTCTGCCTCTCCCTGTGTCTCTCATGAATAAATAAATGAAATCTTAAAAAAAAAAAAAAAAAGCAATCAGTATATACTAATTAATAAATTAATCCTCACCCTAAAGAAACCAAATGATAATTTGTTTCTGAAAACAAACAAATCTGGGCTTATTCACCTACTCTTACTATTCAGTATATTGAGGGTTTGGATTCAACAGTTAAGAATTTATCTTTGGGTCTGCCTAAACTTGTTCTTTAAACTTCTTTCTCTCTCTCTTCTGTCTCAACAGTAAAAGTCATCATGATTTAAACTCAGTAATTACAATATCCTTATTTTGCTCCTGGAACATTTGTGACACCCACTGATCTTTTAGGACCGAGAAGCTAGGACTAGGAGCCCCAAGAAGACTGTCCCATCTACTGTCCATTTCCTTAGCATATGAGCCCTCATACCTCAGTCACCCCAAAGAGGCCTGGTGGGCAGCTGCCATTGATCTCTGGAGGAGCTCAGAGCCCATTCCTGGAAGGCAGGAAGTGACACAGACAAAAACTATTTTAATAGGCTGAACCTTTCAAGTTGAGCTATTTGGAACCAAATTCCAAACTTTAACAAAATACCATTTAACTTTGGTTTGTCGTCACATCCTAAGGAGCAGTTGTGAGTTTTTGTCATTATGTCCATGAGATTCTTCCTTCTTGGATTGAGACTGGCAAAAAGTATTTGTGAAATTTCCTATCTGTTTGGATGTTATAAAGACTGAACACAGTAAATAACCCATTTTTGAGGCCAGAGAGCTCTGACCTTTATTGACTTCTGAAATTAAAAACTACTTAACATCCCCGTCTTTGTTTTGCTGTGGGTATTTATATTCAACATGGAAGTTGGAATAAAGCATTCCTTTAGAAATTACTCAAATTAGCCTGCCATAAAATCCTAAAGGACCTAGAACATGTTCTAAAATTATATTTCAAAATTTGATTTATGTAAATTTTAAATACCTAGATTTAACCTTGTATTGCTTCATTTTGAGCTTTAACCACTATTTGGTATTTATGGAAAACAGCTCTAAGTTAATGAAAGAGAATATATACCATTAAAAATCTATATGCCGATTAGATTTATAGAGCATAATTCAATAATTTTTTATAAAGCAATAAAAACACTTGCCAACTCTCATGAAAAACAACCATATGTTTTAGTTTTAATAATGAAAATGTTTTATAAATAAGCTCCAATTATGGTACATATTATTTAAAAAGCATTGAATCTTTTCCTCTTCCAAGTATATATTTTCTCTATTTTTAGAGGCACCCTTAATAATTTACATGTAAATTTATAGTATTTCCAGATTTATTTATTTTCTCACCACGAAAGTAAGTCAATTTTTTCTCTTTTAGTTTCCAGTGTGCCTTAAAAGGACATTTATCAAGTTAGATAACCAATGTATCAATTAAGAGAAAACATTTTATTCTTATAAGAACTTTTATTCATGGATTTCAAAGCAAATTAAATCACAAGCATAGATTCTTCTATCAAATTCAGGGACAGATTCATTCCATGAATTAATATGCACACTTAGATTGTATGAAAATGAAACTTTTAATGTCTTTTATATATTCCCATATCATTTATGTGTAGGAGTAAAACACTGTCTGATTTTCTCTGAAAGCAATTTGACAATATGTATTAAGAGCTTAAAAAATGGGATCCCTGGGTGGCGCAGCGGTTTGGCGCCTGCCTTTGGCCCAGGGCGCGATCCTGGAGACCCGGGATTGAATCCCACATCGGGCTCCCGGTGCATGGAGCCTGCTTCTCCCTCTGTCTATGTCTCTGCCTCTCTCTCTCTCTGTGACTATCATAAATAAATAAATAAAAATTAAAAAAAAAAAAGAGCTTAAAAAATTCTTATCCTTGAACCCAAAGTCTATCATCAGGAAATAATCACCAAGTTTCATCATAATTTCTATTTAAGAGTATTTATTGCAGTGCTATTTATGATAGTGACAAATTGGAAATATCATCAGTGTCCAACAATACAGGCCTGGTTAAACAACTTATGGTCAGTCTATTTGATGGAAACTGTATTGCCATTAAAATTCAAGTTTTTAAAGAAAATTATTTAATGATATGAAGAATACTTATGATAAAACATGAAGTTAAAAAAGGCAAAACTGTACATGCTAGTTTTTAACAGTTTTTCCAAAATTAGAATTATAATCTATATACTCTAAATGTACAAACACACAAGAATGGAAGAATAAATATTAGCCTTGATTTTCTTTGGTAGGATTATGAGTGATTTAAAATTTCCTCTTTCTAGTTTTTATATTTTCTATAATAAAGATCTATTTATTTTTATAATCAGAAAGAAATGTTATTTAAAATACTACAAAAAGTCTAACAAAAAGGGTAGTAGGTAAATAAATGACCTTAAAGAAAATGATTGCTAATATAAAAAGTTATTTACATGTAAGTGAAAAAAGGCATCTCGAAAACATTTTGTATGGTATGATTGTATAGGATTGCAGAATATGATTGGCTATTAATACTATTCATGTTTTACAACAGTAATAACCTATATACATTGTAAATTATACATAAAATGAAAATATTAAGAGGATAAGATTGAAAATACAAATAGAAATTCTTATAAAACTTGTAAAACTATATAGATTTAACTATTCTCCCTCTTTGTTCCCCAGAGGAAACCACTCTGGAAGATATAAAGAAGCCTTCATAACTTTATCATTATATTTTTCAACATGTATATATACCCACAACAAAGTAGAAGTACCTAATGAATTTTGAAAATTGTTATTAACAGTTTCAAAATGTGTGTATTGCACATATTCTTTGCAAATTGCTTTTGTCAGTTAACTATATGTTTCTGGGATGTGCTCATGGAGATACATGTAGATCTAATTCATTCGTTTTAACCACTGTAATGGTATTATCCCATTTTATGATTTTACAATTTTTTTTCTCTTTCATAATTCATAGACATTTCTGTTGTTTCCAATTCCTTACCATTTCATACTGCACTAACTAGTCTTACATGTGACTCCTTATATACACAAACAAAAGCTCTTTACTCTAGGTAGACTAGGGACTGCTGGATTATGGAATTTGCTTGACTTGAACTATAGTAGATATTGCCAGATTCTCTCCAGAGAGATTGGCTGATTTACAGTGCCAGTCCTTAAAATAAGGAATCCTTAAAATAAGCCAGTCCTTAAAATAATAAATCTTTGTACACACACACACACATACACACACACACACAGTCTGATCTTTTTAAGTTAGATGTATTTTATTTGTTTATTATTATTTATTATTTATTATAAGATTTTATTTATTCATGAGGGACACACAGAGAGAGAGAGACAGAGACACAGGGAGAGGGAGAAGCAGGCTCCATGCAGGGAGCCCAATATGACTCTGGGATCACACCCCAAGCCAAAGGCAGATGCTTAACCACTGAGCCACCCAGGCATCTCAAAGTTAGATGTATTTTAAATATCTAGTCCACAGCTCATTCTTAGGTTTACATTTGATTTAGTCTATTTCATCAATCTCTTCCATCATGATTTGTACTTTATATTTAATAAATCCTTCCCTATCCCATTTTGTGTAGATATTTTCCATATTTAATATCAGAAGTTTGGTTTTTTCCCTCATCACACATTTTACACATGTTTTTGTATATGGTATAAGATAAGAAATCTACATTTCTACCTGTATACCTGTTGTCCAAGCAACATTTTTTGAGTTGTTATGCCACTGAAATCTCATGCTATCTCTGCCAACTGCTAAATGCCCATGTGTCCATTTTGGGGCTTTCTGTTCTGTTTCATTGGTCTATTTATCTGTCTTTTCATCAATATCCCCATGTCATAATATCTGTAACTTTATAAGAAGCCTTGATGTTTCTCTAGCATGAATTCTCCCTTCTAATCTTCTTCAGATATGCCTTGACTACTTTTGATTCTTTCCCTTTTGTGCAGACTTATAAGAAAATCAACCTGTCGTGTTCTGTCCGCCTTCTTTGTGCGTAACTGTTTCCACCTGCACTTTCCTCACTGACAGAGTCCACTGGTGTGCCATTGCTCCTGTGCCTTTCATAGGGTCTCGGTACCTTATTGCAAGTCCAGTCAGCTAAATCCTAGACAGTTGATGAGTCTTGTTATAATTTTTTTTCACTCAAGGATTTCTTTATCAGAATGCCTTTTCAATCAGGCAAATACAGTTACATAAGTAATTCCAAAGACTTGCTTTGAGTTTCTCTCTGTCCCCTCCATACAATATTCCAACACCCCCACACTCCAAGAAGTGGCCATCTACTTTTTAAACAGCTTGTTGGACTGTGGGCAGAATGATGACATATTTTCCAAACCCCAAAGCAGTATACATGGTCTAACCCATGGTCTAACACTCAGCAAAATATTTGTAATCAAAATGGGCCTGGAGAAATCCAAGATGAAGATTTTTGCCAAATCATATTCATAGAAATCTTAGTAAGTTTAATCATTGGATCATACTGGAAGTAGCTCTCACACAGAAGTAAAAAAAAGGGAAAAAGTCAACTTCATTTTTTGCTGATCAAATTTATGATTTTTCTCTGCAAGATATTTCTCCTATGGAATGCCCAATTTATAGATATAAATAAGTGCTACATGATTTATTTTAGTTATAAATTTATAATTAATACATAATTTATTTTTAAAATCGTTTTGGAACTCATGTTGGCTGAGTGTAACTCCTTCACCATGTACCTCACCTAAACAAAAGAAACTGCCCTCCCAAAACAAGTATGTTTGTCATTATTTTTAGGATTATGTTAAGGAGGTAATTTCTATCACAGATATTTGCTGTCATCTTATACTATATGCCCTGAAAATGGCTAAGAAGTAATTTCTGAACCATAAATACTATGCTAAGGGATGGAATACCAGGAGAAAGACAGTGTGGTTGTCCGTGCAACCCATGCTATGCCTACAGAACCTTTAGCCAAAAGGCACCAGGGCTGCAGCTCAGGATGTTACTTCTGAGAATTTCTAGTCTTTCAGACATTTTGTTATCAGTCTTTTACTTTGGGGACATCACCTCTTGGACCATCACTGATACCTTTAGGAGCCTCATTCAGTGTGTGTCCACTAACCTCTTGAACCTGGCAGCACACGTCAGGAAACTGAAACCCATGGTGGGAGGAACCCAATCAACCAAATGATGGAGAGATAAGAGGGAAACCAGGGTCACAATGGAGGAAGGGGGAAGGTTTTCTCACAAGTGGTGGGCCTACCTTATGTATAATCCCTTTGTTTACCGAATCTAGTACTCTTTTTTTTTTTTTTTTCTTAGAGTAGGAGAGCTTGCCTGGCTTGAGTCCAGGCCCTGGCACCCTAGCTAAGGGATCTTTTCACTAGGCTCTGCAGCTGCAAGAGAAATAGGTTTTATCAGACCTGTACCCATCAAGTAGGAGCATCTATAGGCATTCCAGGCCAATAGAGGGCCCAGACAAGGCAAATAAGGATAGGAGCAGGGAAGAGAGGGTAACAAGCCAAAATGGCGAGCCTGTGTATATGTGTAAAGCTCAGTGTGTCCTGTTGTTTACTCACCTCAGTGCCCTGGCAGGATGTTTCTCTGTCAACATTAGCCCCAAATACTTGAGCACAAATAAAAGTTGGCTTTATGGAAGGTGTTTAAATAAGTGCTAAAACGAATCCCTAGAAATCCGACTGTCCAGACCTGAGTAGAAGCTCATCGTCTGCAAAGTAGGTATGCATGCCAGGGACTCCTCGATTATCAAAAAATATCCAAACAGCCCTATTTAACATTTAAATAAGTAAGAGGACCAATAAAGATTTCTCTTGCTTACAAGTACTAGCATTTTACAACTGTAAAAGGCTCCACCATAGTCTATATGAAGCCCTGATTGCACATGAAACGCCCAGTTAAGCTTGGGGGTTTGGCCCACACTGTAATCTCGCTACAGTACAGGCCACATATTATGGAATTCAGCTCTCAGGATTTCAGACTAATTAGAGAGGCACCCAGTAGCACTATGCGGGTTCTGTCAGCGTTTCCACTATAAAACCCCTTTTCTGGGGTTTATAACTTGGCCAATAAAAGATAGCCCCAGGCTGGAATGCGCCACGCAAAAAAGGTTCAACACAGGAACAAGATTTTTTGTTTTAAACTAAATTTCATTAAAAATCAGTTCTTGTAAGAACAGAGCAATAAAAATATGCTGCTTTCATTATTTCTGATGTTTTGAGCTCCTTGCTTTGTTTAAAAATAAAAAGGAAAAAATAAATGCACTTTCCAGGCATCAAGTAAGTCTAGGGTGCTGTGTATTTTAATGAAAATATTTGAGTTATTGGAGCTTAGAAAAAACTATTGCTTGCCACACATTATTTTTGTTTCACAATGTGGGTCTAGGATTTAGCTTGGCTCAAATCAATTTGGAAATAGTGTACAGTGCTTTCAATCATAGGGATATTAATGGTGTTTCATGATTAGCGCATGTTAACCACCATCATATTGTAGAGTAAAACCTAAACATCAGCGGGGCTTACTGAAAGCAAAACTTTACAGTGATAACTGTGTGTGACATTATCCAATAATGCTTGCAAATGATGATTTCATTTTCTATATCTTGCCAGGAAGAAATGGGGAAATACACAAACTCCATAGACTGACTGTGGAGTCACCTGACATACAGATAAAATTAAGCATTATCTCCTTAGCTTTGGTTCATTTTACCCTTGCTAATTATAGTTTTGTCTTGTTTGTAAGCATTTTATCCTGAAAGATTAAAACAGCCCTATTGAGTATTTGAATTTAGTGGAAAACCAAAAAGAAAGTAAAAGGATGCAGAAATCAGTATGTCTAGAGCAGCAATTCTTGTGCCCAGTCCTGTTTGAGGTGCTTTATATATGCGTTTTCAATAAAATTTCACAGCAATCTCATGAAAATAAGGCTCCAGGAGGTTAAATAGGTTTGCCCAGAGTCACAAAGTTAAATAGCAAAGCAGATATTCAAACATAGTGTGTCAGGCCTCAAAAACTATCACCTGCTTGCTGTAATTTACTGTACCGTTGACTTTCCTTCCTCTCCTTAACTCATTTTACTGTGGAAACTATGGCTTGGTAATTTCTTCAGTTTCTACCCAAATAATTCTCAAATTAGCCTGGCTTATTGTCTAATCCTAGCTAAAGTGAAGAGAGTATGGTTTGGCTTCCAAGGCACAAGATACCCCATATGCCCTCTTCTCACAGAAAGGGGGAAGAGTCAACTGGTGAAGAGTCAGATGGCCTCCAGCAGAGAAATGCAAAGGGCCCTTTCCAAGGGAACTGTTAAGACAGATTCACACAATTGGGAATTAAATGCAAGTTTCTGAATCGTCTTCAGAAGAGGTTCATTCAAACCTCTTCTGGGCACTTCTACAGAGATCTGAAACTGGGCCTTAGTTTAATGAGGGACAGTGTAGCTGTACTGTCAGTTTGGTTTCAGGGGCTCTGCCTTAAGAAAGATGAATTTTAGGGGCACCTGGGTGGCTCAGTGGTTGAGTGTCTGTCTTTGGCTCAAGTCATGATCCTGGGGTCCTAGAATCAAGTCCTGTCTCAGGCTCCCCACAGGGGGCCTGCTTCTCCCTTTGCCTATGTCTCTGCCTCTCTCTCTGTGCCTCTCATGAATAAATAGGTAAAGTCTTAAAAAAAAAAAAGAAAGAAAGAAAGATGAATGTTATGCTGCTGCTTAATTTACCACTAAGCCATATCTATCTATTAAACAAGCTGTGTTCGCTTCTTTGGAGACGATGCCCCATGGGAAATCCTTCTGTCCATTCATGTTTTATGTATACCAGGAAAAATGACTGCGGAGCCACCGACCCACCAGAGGACTGACTCTTGGTCCTGTGGAGTGCTGCCCTGGGTGGGAAGAGGCAGTGGGGAAAGGCCAAGAGGCCCGGAAGCTCTTGCCTTGCATCCAACCTTCCTTTCCATTTCAACATCACCATTGCTCTATCCAACTGCATCTCTCACCACAGGGATGATAGTTGTGCCATACATACATAAATGAAAGAAATAAGGAGCACCTCCATTTGGAACATCCTTGCTTCTATCTGTTTAAATTAGACCCTTAAAGGAAAACCACATGCTTTTAATGGCCTTTAATTGGTTAAAGAGAACAGCGAGTTCCCTCCCAGAAGCTTGAGAACAGAGCTCCTTTCCTTCCGGTTTTGTTTCTTGGTTAACCAGACAGACTAGGGAACAAAAGAGTTGTAAAATATTTGTTAGGCTGCAAAGCTTAACAAAGAAATGTTAAACAACACTGATGGTAATATTGATTTCCTTACCTCCATTCCTACTTACTCCCTGCCGCTAACTCAGAATGACTGTCCTTGGCTTGTGGCTATTGGGTAGCATGGGGAATAAGCAACCTCCAGGACAAAGTGACCCTCTCTGACCACTGGCTGCAGAGTCAGTGCTGCCTAAAAATTCCCTGGCAGAGTCAATTTGCATTTCCTGGCTCTTTGGTTACTCAGACTTGCTAAGAGACTCTGTGCATGCAGAGTGGACACACATCTGTCCATTCAGCCCTCTTTAGGAAACCCAGCTGACCCACAGACTTAGAGGACAGAAAATTTATAGTAACTCAGCCACACTAAAAGTATTCTCCTCTTGGTAAAAGGAATCACAGCAGGATTCTTTTAAATCATGCATTTCAAATGATTCTACTTACAACCACAGTTCAGCAAAACATGTATCATGTAAAGTGAGGAAATGAGGTCTATGTATATTTTATGTATATTACATCTCTTTAATTGATTACAAATTTCCTGACACATATGTTCCATCTTACATTATTGAGGGAGAAAAATCAGAGTATAAAGTTTGAGAGCTGAATGTCTTTAACATTCTTGACAATTATCCACAGTATCTGACACAGTGCTTTTTTTACAGAATGAGAGCTCAGAAAGACACCATTAATGGAATGACTTAGGCTTGCAGCATGTGGCTCAATGTCGATTAGAGTCATAAATTACTTGAGTAATGCTAATTATTCCTTGCCTTCAGTGCTTCTGATCAATATATTTGTGTTGGATTTTGTTGGTTTTTTTGTTTTTGTTTTTGTTTTTTACTTTAAATGTATGTCTCTGTATATATTAGATTTCCCAACAATGAGCACAGGACCAAGAGCAGAGATCATGCTTGTCTTATTTTTCATTGTTTCCTCCTGTACCTGGCTTGGTAAGGAGAACATAGTAAACACTCAATAAATATTTGTTGACTGAGTAATTGAATAATTGAAAGGGCCTGCCTTTGCTAAGGCAGGGTTAATATATTTGTGTATACTCTGTAGCACTGCTTTGAAACTCTTCTCAGAAAAACCAATGAATCGCAGAGAAATCACTGGGGGTTCTTCTAAAACAAATGAGTTCACAGGGACATGATTCATTCCTGCCTGCTCCTAAGCTATCAGATCTTACCCAAGTGTTTGCATTCCAGGAAGAAGATCTACATAAAAGAGCTCTTCAGCTTCAGAAAGTTTGAAAAGCATGATCAGATTGAGAGTCTGGTGAGTACTAATAATACACCTTATTTTAAAAGATCAAATTCAATCCTAAATTGCTAGTAGGCTGAATTAAGTGCCAACCAGATAAGAGATCTATAAAACTCAGGGTAAGAGTAAGTTAAATTCAACACTTCCCTATTTGAATTCACACTATTTTTATTTGTGGTACTACCACCCCATACTCCTAGAAAACTAACTTTCTGTGTTCTTACCCACTCACTCTCCTCTGCATCACCTTTCCCCACAACTTGGGATCCTCCACTTGGGAGCACAGGCTAAATTATATAAACTAAAATGGACTCCATGCGTGCCCTGCAGAATGCAAGCTTTTACTTAGAGGAAAGAAATAAACAAATGTCACTAATCCCCCAAGCATGTGGTCCTGAATCCAACAGAAGACATTTACATTTACAGACCACTCTCTTTCATTCATCCACAAGTCTGTATTAGCTACTCTCCCCTCTGACTGTCAACCTTCACTCCTCTCTTGTATGAAAGAATAATGAAAGAAAAAAAAAAACAATGGAAAAATATCTGGAATTTTGCTTGAGAGCGCAGGTAACATGGGGAGTATTATACAGTTTTGAGAGGTTTTTTAATTCCCAGGTTTTTCTTCTTCCTCTCCCCTTCCCCTTGAAGTTTTATTTTGCTTGCTGGCTCTGCCCTGAGCTCTCACTTCCTAGCACTGATGTGCCGATTACAGCCCACATTCGCTGCAATAAAAGCAAATAAGGGAAAGGCTTTCCTACACCACCCCGACCTGGGAGAGAGAGACCATAATATATGTCTTAGCAACAACACAAAGCACACCCTCCTCTTTGCATACATGTTTAGCCAATTTCTTCTGGAGGTCTCATGTGTTTCAATTGCTCATTTATTCTTCAACCTTGGATAAAGAGACGAGAAGATGAAGCTGGAGGGGCGGGGGGACGGACAGACCTATAGATGACAGATCTGTAGACAATGTTGTTAGCATGCCAGATCTTATTACAGAACCGTGGGAGGTCATGTACGCCACATCCCAACTCCATGGGGACCACCACATTTAAAACAAGATGAAAAAAAATGTGATGTGGGAAAAAAAAAAAAAACCCTCATGGGCAGCCTTCAAAGGCAGAGACAGGTTGTGACTGGATTAACATTTATTGACTGTTTAAGCCTGCTTTTTTGCTTCAGGACAGAGATACACGAGTTTAATTGCAGAGGCTGTTCTGCCAACTGATCACCAGAGTGGCAACCAAAGCTTAACTAATCGGTCCTTCATTAGTGAAAAGTCTCTATTACAAAACAAATTAAGCATGCTCTGATCCTAACCTACAGGTCCAATAGCATTACGGCAAAGTTTAAGCTGTTAGAGCACTGAAAAACTTATTAAGGGTTAGCGCTGAGATAGCACTTTGCTATTGATTTTACAATACACAGGTATTATGATTTATGGAGTGCCGGTGTCACTCTAACAAGCTGAAGGACACACAATATCATCTCCAGCATCATTAAAATTCAGAAGCCTCTAGAACTAACTCATCAACCACTGTACATTGTCACCGACTATGGGGCTGGGCTCCAGTTTCAAAACGTCCTAAGCTTTTGGGACAGTTGTCTCTCTGCTTATTTGGCAATCAGAAATGGACAGCTGCCCATCAAATGCATTCCCTGCCTTCAGTTAATTATCAGAACCTATCTCCATACTGAGTTGTCAGATGCGTTTTGTTATCTGATTTTGCCTCGTAACGTCTAGAAGTATTTTGTGCACATCTACCGCACAACTGTTTAAGAAAGGACAACTGTTGCCAAGATAGTATGTGATTCAGTGTGGCTCTAAGCCATTTCAAAAAAAAAAAATGATTGCCTTAATTTTTTAAAATATTCAGATAAAAATCTGGCAGCACTAGCTGTGGGTAGTCAACCAATAGATATTCAGTGAATGCACTAATTATTCTCAGGTAATAGTAAATAATAGGAGCTAATTGTTATTGAGCATTTATGATGTCTCAGAATTGTTGAGTCCTTTCTTTTTTGTTTTGAGTCCTTTCATTTTGTTAATACATTTAATACTTACGAATCCTTTGAGATAAAAACTGATTTATCTCTATCTTACTGATAAAAATATGGAGGCCCAGAGAAGTTAAGTCACTTTGCTCAGAGAAGTTTAAGTACACACAGCTCCTGAGTGGAAGAGCTAAAATTCAGTGAGTCAGTCTGACATCCAAGCATTGTCCTGGTCCAACTCCTAACTTAATAATCATTTCTATTAACAAAATCAGCATTCTTTCCACTAACTTCAGTGTCTTTATTCTGTAATTTGAGGATGTTGCAAGTTAAATAAAATCAGATAAAGAGCTAAAGTCTTAGATCACTAGTTTTATTAAAGTCCCTTCTGTAGAGTGTAACTGAGACAGACTGGTTCTCCTTTCTCTAAGTTGTATAATTACAATGAGTATAATATTCTTTTAGAGGACCTATTTTCTATGCCTTTAATCATTTTTAATCATTTTTGATACTTTAGATCTTCCTACTTTGCATAAGCTGAAAGATAACCTAATGCATAGTATCTCTTTCTTGTTTTATGCAATTCCCTAACCTCACCCCCATTCCAGACTAAACACTGTGTTGAATTTTATAAGAGCATCTGTGGTATTTACAATCAATGTTGACTTAAACAAACTGAATTGCAAACTTATAATGGCTTTATATCCATATTTCTCCATAACAGTGTTTACCAAAGAGTAGAAATTGGTAAGTTCTATGTCTATCTTAGACCTTGAACTAAAGAATTTGGGGTGGTATAGCAAAAGAATCTTCTTTCAAAGCCCCGTCACCTTTTAGGAGACCCCAGTGCATGGCCTTCAGAATGTATCTAACTATACTATTGATTTAAGTTCAACTTTATAACCCCAGATCATTTTCTGTCTGGTGTATACAGCAAATCATTTTCTAAATTTCAGTTGAGGTTTCTTTTCTTTTCCCACACACATTACATATAATGTAATGTTGTCCTCTTAAGGGTTGTCCCAAATATTCCTAGCCATTTTTCAGCTTGAAGGGTTATTAGATTGCAAATTCTGTTTGTCATTTTGTCTCACTATCTTGATGCCATTCTATCATTTAAGACCCCAAGAATCTCAGAGAATGGTAACTGGTTTCTAAGGAAGACCATCTGCCTAACCAATACTGAGTTAGAAAAATCTTGTCCTTTGTTATCTATCCACCCAAGTAGGTTTCCTCTGCTTCTGGATGTAACATGTCAACCCCAAGAAACCTCCATGGTTCTGATTATTTTCTGGTCATGCTGGTCCTTTCATTCAAAGTGCCTTTCCATGCACTTTCCATCTCTAGACTCACATTTCATAATTAGTGGGAGGGCCCAAGTGTTATCTCTTCAGCGATCTCTCGGGTTAAAATTAGTCACTCCACCCTCATTCATTTCCCTATATTAGCAACTTAATTTCAACTGAATCAGAAGGTTCACTGAAATGAAGTTATATAAGAAATCAATTGTGCCCAAGTACAGTTTTGCTGCACTTACTCAGATGATGTCAGGGAGCTTAGAATCTTCCACCGTGTTTTTATCTCTAATATCTGTGTCTCATTTTCACATCTCGCAGAATTGTTTTCTGAACTGGGACTCTTTGGTCATGCTATTCCTCAGTGGCTTTTCTCTTTCTCACATGAGCAATGAGAGTATTTCTTAAGTGTCCTTAGTGGTATTTCCTTTAAAATATGCAGCTCTTCGAAATTCCTTTGTCTTGTGGAATATGCCTAACCATGTGTTCAGATTTATTCTGATCCACAAGATCCTTAAGAGCTGGTGGGTACCTGAGCCTACAACCTGATACAATTTCTCATTTTGTAGATAAGAAATTAATCTGAGGAAGACTGAAGAGAGACTGTCTCCTAACTAACTCATTCAGCTAGATAGGGTGATACAAATGGATTACAGTCAGTGTCCTGTTTCCAAACCCGATTGGAGCAAAGTGATCACACCTAAATGTGGGAAAACAAAATAGATCACAGTGGTGCTGGTCACATGAGGTTTTCCTGAATCAGCCTTCACACAACTATGTGCTTCATTCCAATGGGGTCATTTTTTCTAAGCTACCTGACTGGTTTCTGGAAATTGATATTCTATACTTACCTGGGTTCCTTTTCTCTCCATCACAACCTTGAACTCTAAGTTCATTTCACCTTCACCAAGGCTGCCTTTATCCTTTAGAGCTTCACCTGTTCTCCCTTCTCAGGAAGAACAAGTCAGCACATCTCATAAAGTTTATTCCATTTCTGCACAACTTGTCATTCCATGAATAACCCCCAAGCCTTTACACATGGAATGCTCTTCTCTCCAACACTGACAATCCTAAACTTCATTCAACTCATCTCAAAGGCCAGCTCACCTTTTGAGCACACTCAGCTCCTTCCCTAAGAATTAACTGCTTAGTCTTCTTCCCTCTCACAACACCCTACTTTTATCTCAATGCTAGATCTTTCCTTTTCTATTAAAATTGTTTCTTCTTTATCGTTTATGAGATGGCACTCCCTGAAGGGAGACATTTTCCATTAGGTACTCAGTAACTTCACAAAGCACAACCTGAGCAAACGTTTGTTGAATGAATAAATGATTGATGAGAAAGGCATTTTGACTCTCTGTTGCCTTCTCCACAAATGGAGCTAACCCCCAAACCCCAGGAACGTCTTAATTTGTTAGTCAAGGGTTTTAAAAACTAATTTTTCACAGAATGGATGGCACAGAGGAATTCCATGATGCATAAAAAGAAAGTATGTTATGACATGCTTCATATATCATGAACCTGCATTGCTATTTCTGAATATGGCCTAAATGTTATATATTCAATTATGGTTAAATTGTAATTGTGATTCCTGGATTTCCTTACCCTGAGTATCTATTTTGAAAAGTGAGGAAAGACAAGTTTAAACACCTACAATCTCACTACATACAAATAACTTTATAAGACATTGTTATGATCCAGTTTTATTTTTTATTTTATTTTATTTTTTTATTTATTTATGATAGTGAGAGAGAGAGGCAGAGAAACAGGCAGAGGGAGAAGCAGGCTCCATGCAGGGAGCCTGACGTGGGACTCGATCCCGGGTCTCCAGGATCGCACCCTGGGCCAAAGGCAGGCGCCAAACCGCTGCGCCACCCAGGGATCCCTATGATCCAGTTTTAAGGTGGATATTAAGACAGTGTCGGCTCATTTCCAAAAGGTTCCAGTGAGTATAGAGAAATTGCTCAGTCTTTTGGGTGTTTAATCTGAACAAAGACCCATATTTAAATATTTGGAAACACCAATGTAGCTGCCTGAATATTCTTTCCTCTATTTGAGGAACAGTCAGATTATGTCTACACAGTTAGGTTAAAAATGTTCTTAAACCAAACCTAGACATGTCTGTGCTTCTCCTCATCACTTATAACTTGTGACGTCACCCTTTCACTCCTTGAATAAATCCAGTATGAGCCCCAGCCCATATAAATCTGTTCTGCCCCTTTGCTTCTGTCTTCATGTACAGCATACTGTAAATAATCATAATGGAGTGGTTGTAAATAGTTCTGTGGTACACTGGAGACCCCTATTGGTAAGACTTAGGCAGTGACTATGTAGCCTGACGCCGACATCCAGAAACCGGGTCGGCTTCTGCTCAATTCCTTTGGGTTCTAGCAGGGTCAAAAGCGACAACCCCGACAATTTTTGCATGCGGATTAATCAGTTTGTGAAAGCGAATGTGTGTTTTTCCTGTACTTTCTGTTTGTGTGACGACACCTCTAAATAAGAAGGCAGTACAGATGACAAGAAAAACAATATGTGACCTCCTACAATTTTAGGGCAACTCATTTTCAGTAGATAATAGACACCAGGGATAAATACAGCATTGCTGTCGTAGAAGTACCTATTGATCAAATATGGCAAAGGAACCACAAAGTCCCAATCTCTCTGAGAGTTAAGTAGTAAATTATATACTTCATATGTTCAACTTTAAAAAACAACATTGTATTGCTTTTAAATATTTCCTGATAGAATTTAATAAATAACTAGGCTTTTGCAGGATCCTTAAAGGGTAACTTGGTTAATTTAAATTAAAAGGTACTAGGTTGGAGCCTCTGAATGCTTAAAGTGAAATTTTTATTTCAAATCATAACAGGACAACTTTATTGATAATGAAAAAATGATTATCTCCCAAACATGAAATTTTAGATGAATTTTGCAGTATGTATATTGTAATTAGTTTTACAGATTAAAAGAGGAAATAGTTTCTATTTTAACTATGATATAAAAGGTGTTGTTTGATGCTAAATGTACCATAAATCTTCATTCATTCGGGAGGAGGAGGGGATTATCTGAGAATGCTGTTTTATAAACGTCACCTGGCATTTTTCCTCTGTTTTCTATCTACTTTTAAAACAATTTTTTAAAAAGATTTTTATTTATTTATTCATGAAAGAGAGGGAGAGAGAGGCAGAGACACAGAGAGAGAAGCAGGCTCCATGCAGGAAGCCCGACGTGGGACTCAATCCCAGATCTCCAGGATCAGGCCCTGGGCTGAAGGCAGCACTAAACCACTGAGCCACCTGGGCTGCCCTAAAACAGTTAAAAAAAAAAAAAAAAAAAAAAAAAACAGGGCAACATGAATGTGATAATGATTTATTTTAAATATTTGCTTTAAAAATAGTCAAAAGTTCCATCCTGTCCACACTGTTCTGAAAAAGCAAAGCTCATCACTTGCCAGATAAAAAATGCCTTTGAGCTTAGATTTGGAACATATCCCTTAACTGGCATATTAACCTAATACATTGTATTGAACAAAAATACTGGTAATAGAACAAAATACTTCAAAAAATTTACAGACACTGTAAGTTCTTGACTACTTTGTTATTGGTTTTGTTATCATTTTCATACTTGTTTTCTTCTCCATTACTTTTCTTTGCAAACTAAATGGCTAATTCTCCCGCTGTCCTGCCTCCTCCTTTCCCTCCTCAAAACGCATGTGTGCATACACACACACACACACACACACACACACACACATACACACACACACAGAGCCTCCTCTTCAGAACACAATCCCTTCCTCACCTTTAGCTGATGCACCTAGCACAGGAGAGAGCCTAGGTGGGGTGCATAAAAAAATCTGCTATCTGTGAGCTCGATGTAAAATAGAAATTCCTGTTCACACCTTACAATCATTGATAATCATTTATTTCTTTGCCATGTGTAACAATCTGTCCCACATGCATGTGTAATTTATTTGTGGTGAGTTCCTAATCCTATTTGAAATGGAAGGAAATATTTTGACTCTGCTGCATGCAACTTCCATTAAACCACCCAGTATAGTTTATTCACAAGCTCAGACATCACCCCTCGGACTGAAGCTTGGGAGGGGGCATGTCTGAGGAGAGAGCTCTCTTTTTAGAAAACACACTTTTATCTCTCTCCCCCTAAAGCTCCCAAGTGAAGGTGGCTTCACAGAGCCAGCACTGAAGAAAGCATCCCTGGCATTTGGTTCTGAGTGTGGGACTCTGTTGGGGTGGCAGGCTGAAATTTTTAAAAGGTCAGAGAGCTCCAGGGCCCAGTAATGTAGACATCAGAGAAGGGAAACCCCTGAGTTCTCATTCCAGCACTGTTGTCTCTGTCACCGTCTTCCCCGAATGGGTTAAAAAAAATAAGTGGTTTTCTTGAAATGCATGCACTACCTGAACTGCTGGAATTAATAACTAATCAATAGTTTTTATTAGAGAGTAGGTGAGGCTACATTCTGTGGCACCTTCATGGACTATTGGGGAATGCTCCACAAAGGACAGTTCTAGAATGCATGCCTGCAATTAGATAATGATCCCACAAAGAACTGACTTGAAGTAAAACATGTCTACCCACTCTCGGGGCTCTTGACAGCTGTTTTATCAAACTCTGAGAGATGAGGGATGAATGCCCTATAGAGGCAGTACTTCTGCAAACTTTAATAATAAAAAAGAAATATTATTATAAAGAATACAACGTCTGTACTCAGAGAAGAGACCAGAGCACAAAAGTCAGAAAGTTCCAAGGATAAAATGTTCCCAGCTCTGCCGTAAGCTAATTCTATAGCCTCTTCCCTTGTTTTCTTTTTCCCCATGTAGCAAAGGGCATTATGGTCCCTACTCTGCCTGTGTCAGACATGAGAATCAAGGGGGATGATATGTGTAAAAGGGCTTTGAAAAGCTGTAGGTCCTATCTCCATGGGTGGGGTCATTATCATCCTTATTACTGTCGAAAAATGCCAGTGCTGCTCATTGCTATTAGCAAAATCCAATTCCTTTTGTTTGAGTTTTGCCTATAGAAAGCAATAAAGTGGAATAAATATCCATTAGTCAGTAGTCGACATATATTGGAACAGCTGAAACACGGAATCCTTTTCCCCTAAAAGCAGAATGCTAAACTAATGTTATTTCAGGAGTTGTGGGGGTGGGAGGGAGAGACATTGCTGAGTCGAGATGGGGGTAGTTTGGGGAGATGCAGCTGGCATGGGGCAGAAAACCCTCTTCCTCATCCCAAGAAAACATCTCCACTAAATTCCTCTTCATCTAATCACACCTAGGATAAAAGTCGGCTTGAATGGAGGCCTGTTATTGGTCAGCATTAGGATGATATTGATAGAAAATGTAACGCAATACATTTTCCTGGGCCACACATTTCTGAATAATAGCAATTTGCCAACTAGCTAACCACCTCAGCATAAACACTGGAACGCTCCTGCTGAGTTTCAGAAAGCCTGCTTGTCTGCAAGTGCACAATATACAAGGAAAATCACCAGAAAGCCCTGTGCCACCATTCAATGCAAACAGTCCTCAGGTCCTGCTGTGACTTGGCACACCCCGCTGGACAGCTGGAGGCCGGGGAAGAAGGACTGCTGCCAATAACATGTTACAAGGGATTTTCGAGCAATTTTCTGGAAACTAACAGTCCTGTGCTTTATTATTTCATGGGCAGATATCGCTACGAGCTACATATAGATCTATTATGGTGCAGTATACTGTCTATTTATACCTGATATGATATACAATAAAACACTCCAGCACTTTCCAATCCCATTTGTGAGCTCGAGCAAGGAAAAATAGGGAGACAATTTGCCACAGCCTTATGTTATGCCTAATATAATTTTGGAAATCAGCTATTGCCCCAAACAACATTTTATTACACGCATCAAAAAGATTTAACTTGCGAAGGGTCACATAAGTGTACTCAGAATATGCTTCGAAGCCAAGAGACACTACAGATAGATGGTTTATTGCACATCTCCCTTCCCCCATCCCCCCCAAGATCGTTTGCAATGAAGTGCTACCAGAGATCATTAAAAAAAGATTGCTCATTTTATGTAGCTTGAATATATAAAATGATAGTTATCTCAATTCCAGTGGCAAGAATGTTTGGAAGACAATGCCAAGAGATAAACGAAAGTGAGTTAAATCAGGAAGACAGGCTCTGTGGCAATTAGTCTAATGTAATATCATTTTTAATGTAAAGAAGCTACATTTTCTAATTTTCACTAAAAGCCCTAGGTGCTGAATGGGTTATAATAAATGCATGCAATAAAAAACAGGTACACTCATCTTATAAAGCAGCCTATTAACCAGACTGCTAGTGCTGCAAAATCCAGTACACAGTAAACAATACTTTTTCTGTTAGAATAATGATGCATAGTTTACTCTTTTATACCATGCAGCACTTGGGGACCACATCCATTTACCAAAATAATACCAAATTAGTACTGTAAATATTGAAATCAGACCTTTCAGGCTAACCAGTGGCCTAATTTTCTCTTCAATCTGCTCTTAATCTCAATTCATCAATAACACTACCTTATTATCGGACTTTGACAGCAAGCTAAGGCTTTTGATAAATTATACATCTCAAGCCAGATTTAAAATTTGAAGCTCAAGTGCTAATTATCTGTACAGGCCTAGTTAATAACGAGATTTCTTGTTAAGTATCTGATCACAGCATGGGCATCATTTGTCAAGATCCTCAAGTCTACCTTAGAGACCCGCTCTTCGAATCCTCCCCTGCCTACCATATGTAAAATTGGGATCTTTGTTTCTATAATAACCTTTTATTAGGAAGCTGACATAATGATTAAGTTCGCTGTAGACACACACAATGAATTAGACAATTACCCTTGCTGCTTTAAACCACTCAGACTCCTAGCAAGACAAAATAATTAATATTGAATTTTAATTTGATGTGTTCCACATTTAAACCCCAATTTGCAAAGTACACCTGGAAAGCTGCCGCTGCTTCTTTGCAGTTTGTGCCGAGGAACTAAAGGCCCCCGCAGTTTGAATGTAAAAGCACAGAAGGCACGATGCACCACGATCACTTCTCAGTGGAGCACAGAATTTTCCAGCATTAATGGGAAAG
Source organism: Vulpes vulpes (assembly GCF_048418805.1). Taxonomy (NCBI): domain Eukaryota; kingdom Metazoa; phylum Chordata; class Mammalia; order Carnivora; family Canidae; genus Vulpes; species Vulpes vulpes. The sequence goes on along the minus strand of NC_132782.1, from coordinate 20,135,010 downwards.
GTAATTACCTAGGTCTAACTTTATAGCCTTTTCTCTAATGAAACTATAATCTCCCAGGCCTATACACTTTAAGCATTTGCATGATTTTAATGATTTCGGTGCCATAACTGTTGGTATACCCAGTCATTTTGAAATGAAATGTCTTAAACACAAAGACGTTAATTATATTTCCAGGCTATTCTTATTGGCACAAAGTAAGGCTGAGTCAAAGAGAAGCACCATTGTAAAAACAACCAAGGGCAGCAGTTCTCACATGGCCCCCAGAAAGATGAGCCCCCAGTGTAGAGATCTTTTTCTACCATCCTACCTGCCTCCTCAGACTTCACCTGGAATGGTAATAGGGCATAAAAGCTTAAGTCCTTTTGACTTTTCTCCCATGCCTAATATTTCCAGAAAGGGTGTAGAATGAGTGTAACCTGATAAGGCCATGAAATATTCTCGCTCTCTAACCAAATCTCCTCTTAAAAAATGATTAACCTTCCTGACTGGGGGCATTTCAGTCTCATGGGTGGGGGCAGGGAATCCATGCCATTTTTTTCTTTCCAGAAAACGTTGGAGCTTGGGAGAGGAAAGGTGACTTGCTCTTCTATAGCATCATACAGTCCCAAGGCCAACCTGCCAGCCTAAACTGAACTGTTTTAAGACTTATTAAGGAAACTTGCACAATTGTGGAAAGGAATAAAGATTCGCAGTCCATTTATTATGAATCCAAAAAGCCCTTATTCATCCAGATTGAGCAGTTTACGTGCTCCTGAGTGAGGTGGCCAAATCCAGAAACAATGGCTTCTCTTCTCGTCTTGGGTTTTCCATTTTCCTGCTTTCTTGTCCACAAATTCACTGCTTTCCAAGTCCCTTCCCAAGCTGAGTGGCAGCCAGAGGAGGATCCAATACTAATGGTTGTAGAGGGGCACCAAGAAGGCATTTTTTTTTTTAATTATAGCAGCTCTTTGGCTTGCCAAGTCTACCAGGCACAGGGAAAGATCGCTACCTTCTCTCACTTAGTGACGCAGTGTATCTAGGATCCTCATGCTTTGTTCCACCGTCAGTACCGTATGGAAGGCACTTCTTTCTGGGCACATTCCTCCCATCAGTTCCCTGCAATACCAAGATGACCACAAAGTCGTGGGAAATATCGTTCTTCGGCTTAAGTTGAACTCTTTATTAAGTCAGGGACAAGAGCAGCTGCACCCATAGCTTATCAGATAGGTGACAAAGTCACTGACACACAAGTCTCTGAAATCCTGCATTTTCTCCCCAAACTGTGAATGAAGTCTATGCAAAGAGAATGAAACCATCATCATTTCTGAGCTACACATTCTGGGAAAAGAGGCAAATGTCCAAGGCTCCCAAATCTGTCAATGAAATTAGCAACACTCCATGTCTTCTTAGAAGTTTCTTCTTTTGATTATTCTCATTAAACTATTAAGCCAAAGTATTTAATAATCCTTCCTCCCTAGATCATCTCTTCTTTTAAAACTGTGTGTCAATGAAACTAGCCTCTGAGAGTTACAAGCTATGCAACCTTAGGCAGGTTAGGTAACCTCCTTGAGCCTCAGTTTTATCAGGAGTAAAATTAGAATCACAAAGGCCTATTTCCCAGTGTTGTTATGGAAATCAAATGAGAATTATATATCATGCTCTTAGGACAGCTGTTGACATTAGTAAGTGCTTAATAAATATTGACCGCTACTAATCGTGTTGTTAGTTGTTGTTTTAGAAAATGTTGCAGACTATTATTTAGTAGCTCTTAAATGATCATTTGCTTTTGGGGGCCTGGCCGCCACAGAATTTAACGAGGATCACAAGAACCTCATTTCTAGGAATAGTAAATCAACAATCAAAAATACATGTCTTCGGGGCACCTGGGTGGTTCAATGGTTGAGTGTCAGCCTTGGCTCAGGGTGTGATCCACGGGTCCTGGGATGGAGTCCCACATCAAGCTCTCTGCAGGGAGCCTACTTCTCCCTCTGCCTGTGTCTCTGCCTCTCTCTGTGTCTCTCAAGAGTAAATAAATAAAATCTTTTCTTAAAAAATTGCCTTCCTCAGGCAGGATTTGCAAACATAGCCACAATCCAAGTAAATATAATTGATTATTAAAAGAAAAACTCTATGCTAAGAAAAAGGCTAAAAAGAATATACATTTTTTTATTGTGGTAAAAGACACAAAACATACAATTTACCATCTTAACAATTTTTAAGTGTGCAGTGTAGTAGTATCAACTAAACACATTGTTTTACAACAGATCTTCAGAAATTTTTCATCTTACAAAACTGAAACTCTCTACTCATTGAACAACTCCTCGCATTCCCCTCCTCTCCAGCCCCTGGCAATCACTATTCTACTTTATAAGAGTCTAACTTAGACATCTCATATATGTGGAATTATGCAGTATTTGTCCTTCTTTAACTGGCTTATTTCACTTAGCATGATATCCTCAGAATTCACCCTTGTTGTAGCTTATGACATAATTTCCTTCTTTGAAAGGCTGAATAATATTTCATTTTGTGCATATACCACGTTTCTTGAAAATACTTATTTTTCAAGGTGATATTTCATTGTTATTTTGTCGTGCATTTTCCTGATGCCTAGCAGCTGTTCATGTGCTTGTTGACCATTTGGATATCCTTTTTGGAGAAATGTCTATTTAAGTCCTTTGTTCAATTTTAATTGGATTATTTGGGTTTTGTTGGTGAGTTGTAGGAGTTCTTTATATATCTAGATATTAATCCCTTGTCAGATATGTGGTTTGCAAATATTTTCTTTCATTCCAATGGTCGCATTTTCAATCTGTTGATTGTTTCCTTTGCTACATAGAAGTTTTTAAGTTTGATGTAGTTCCATTTGTCTATTTTTTATTTCATTGCCTGTGCTTTTGGGTCATATCCAAGAAATCATTGGTAAGACCAAGGTCATGGAGATTTTCCCCTATACTGTCTTCTAACAGTTTTATATGTTTGGGGTCTTATCTTTAGGTCTTTAATCCATTTTGAATTAATGTTTACATATGGCATAAAGTAAGGGTCCAACTTCATTCTTTTGCATGTGAATATCCAGTTTCCCAGCACCATGTGAGGAAGAGACTATCCATTCCCCCCATCAGTAGCCCTGGTACACAATCATTTGAAGATCATTTCACCATACACGTGAGAGTTTATTTCTGAGCTCTCTGTTCTGTTCCATTAGTCCATATGTTTGGCTTTATGTCAGTACCGTACTCTTTTGATTACTGAAGCTTTGTAATGTTTGGAAATCAGGAAGTGTGAGGCCTTTGACTTTGTCTTTCTTCCTCAAGGTTGTTTTGGGGAAATTGACTGCATTTTCATGTTGTTAATGCTGTTATCTTGAGTCAGTGGGACTACAAGTCAACTACCTGAATTTTACAGGTTGTATTTGAGAAGCAAACATTACAAATGGATATAAGTTAGAGTAACTGGGGGAGAGGATGATATATCATTTCATAACTGTATAATCTGGTTTCCAAGTCTCTATTTCTGCTAATTGTGGAAAACTTAACCCCACTAATTTCAAATATAGTTGATGCAATGATTTTTCAGCTAAAAATGGTGTTATCAGCTGGTTGCAGGACAGTACCTAACATGATCTCCAGTCAGTCTCTCCTGCCCACCTGTCCTCTGGTCAACAGATAATGGCAGTGAGAAGTGATGGGTGGTAGAGAGAACTGAAAGATCTCTTACCCGATGGCTACACTGGACAGCCACTGACCTCCACCCCAGGCTGGTCTCTGCAGGATAATACCTGATATTTGCTCTGACTAGTGGCAATTGGCTGGTCCACTGGAACCTTCTGGCTTCCTGCCCAGCTTCTGTGGTACATATAATCCCAGAGCTGTAGGCAATTTTCCTTCCTAACTCCAGTAAAAAGTTCTTATGTATATTGTTAATGTCATCCTTTGGCTTTGCCAGGCAGCCTCAGGGACACTCACATCAGCACAGCCTCCTAAGTACAAAACTCAATACAGTGGGCTCACAGTCCCAGACAAGGCAGAGAACTCTCCAAAAACTGGGAGGAGAAGACCAACTTTGTGGAGTTTTTTTTTTTTTAATTTAATTTAATTTAACTTTAAATTCAGTATAGTTGGCATACAGTGTTGTATTAGTTTCAGGTGTACAATACAGTGATTCAGCACTTCCATACCTCACCTAGTACTCATCACAAGTGTCCTCCTTAATCCTATCACCTGTTTCACTCATCCCACATCCATCTCACCCCTGGTAACCATCAGTGTGTTCTCTATGGTTAAGAATCTTTCTTGGTTTCTCTCTCTCTCTCTCCTCATTTTTGTTGTTTTTGCCTCTTAAATTCCACATATGAGTGAAATCACATGATATTTGTCTTTCTCTGACTTATTTCACTTAGCATTACACTCTTAGCTCCATCCACATCATTGCAAATGGCAAGAATTTGTTCTTTTTTATGATTCTGTTGTATATACATACCACTTCTTCTTTATCCATTCATCTACTGATGGACATTTGACCTGCTTCCATAATGATGCTACTATAAACGTAAGGGTGCATGTATCCCTTTGAATTAGTGTTTTTGTAATTTTTGGATAAACACCTAGAGTGTAATTACTGGATTGTAGGGTAGTTCTATTTTTAACTTTCTGAGGAACCTCCGTACTGTCTTCCACAGTGACTGCCCAGTTTGCATTTCCATTAACAGTGTACAAGGGTTCCTTTTTTCTCCACATCCTCACCCACTTGTTTCTTATGTTTCTAATTTTAGTCATTCTGACAAATGTGAGATGATATGGTTTTGATTTGCATGATGTTGAGCATCTTTTCTTGTGTTTGTTGGCCATCTGAATGTCTTTGGAAAAAATGTTCATTTCTTCTGCCCATTTTTAATTGGATTATTTGGATTTTTGGTGTTGAGTTGTATAAGTTCTTTATATATTATGGAAACTAAGCCTTTATCAGATACATGATTTACAAATATCTTTTCCCATTCTATAGATTGTCTTTTAGTTTTGTTGATAGTTTCCTTTGCTGTGCAGAAGCTTTTAATTTTAATGTAGTCCTAGTAGTTTACTTTTCCTTTTATCTCCCCTTCCTCAGGAGACATACCTAGAAAAATGTTGCTGTGGCCAATGTCAAAGAAATTACTGCCTGTGCTCTTTTCTAGGAATTTTACAGTTTCAGGTCTTACATTTAGGTCTTTAATCCATTTTGGATTCATTTTTGTATTTAATGTAAGGAAGTGGCTCAGTTTCATTCCTTCCCTTGCTTATTTGAATCCTTTCTCTCTTTTTTTTTTTATGAGTCTGATGCTTATCAGTTGTGTTGATCTTTTCAAAGAACAAGTTCCTGGTTTCATTGATTTGTTCTATTGTTTGTTTGTTTTTTAGTTTCTATATCATTTATTTCTTTCTAATATTTTTTTGAAGATTTTATTTATTTATTCAGGAGACACACACACACACACACACACACACACACACACACAGGCAGAGACATAGGCAGAGGGGAGAAGCAGGCTCCATGCAGGGAGCCCGATGTGGGACTCAATCCCGGGATCCAGGACCATGCCCTGAGCCAAAGGCAGAGACGCTCAACTGCTGAGCCACCCAGGTGTCGCTCTGTTCTAATTTTTATTGTTTCCTTTCTTCTGCTGGGCTTGGGTTGTGTTTGTTCTTCTTTTCCTAGCTCCTTTAGGTGTAAGGTTGTTCAAGATTTTTCCTTTCTTTTTTTTTTTAAGACTTATTTATTTTAGAGAGAGAGAGCAGGGGGAGAGACACAGAGAAAGGGAGAGTGCAATTTAAGCAGACTCCATGCTGACCGTGGAAGCTGGCACAAATCTCCATCTTATGACCCTGAGATCATGACCTGAGCTGAAACCAAGAGAAGGACATTTAACTAACTGTACCACCTAGGCACCCCAAGATTTTTCTTGCTTCTTGCTGTATTGCTATAAACTTCCCTTTTAAAGCTGCTTTTGCCTCATCCCAAAGGTTTTGGACCATTGTGTCTTCATTTTCATTTGTTTCCATGTTCTTTTTTATCTCTTCTTTGATTTCTCAGTTAGCCCATTATTGTTTAGTAGCATGGGATTTAACCTCCATATATTTGTGGTCTTTCCAGGTTTCTTCTTATGGTTGATTTCTATTTCATAGTGTTGTAGTCAGAAAAGATGCATGGTATGACTTCAGTCTTTTTTAATTTATTGAGGCTTGTTTTGTGGCCTAATATTTGGCCATTCTAGAGAATGTTTTATGTGCGCTTGAAAAGAATATGTATTCTGCTGTATTATGATGGAGTGTTCTGAATATATCTGTTAAATCCATGTGGTCCAGTGTATTCCACAAAGCCACTATTTCTTTGTTGATGTTCTGTTTGGATGATCTGTTCATTGAAGTAATTGGGTATTAAAGTCCCCTACTATTATTGTATGACTATTGATTAGTCCTTTTATATTTGTTATTAACTGTTATATGTATTTGGGTGCTCCCATACTGGGTGCATATATATTTACAATTGTTATATCTTCTTGTTGGATTGTCCCCTTTATTATATAACCTCCTTCTCTGTCTCTTTTTACAGACTTTGTTTTAAAGACAGTTTTGTCTGATGTAAGTATTGCTATCTTACTGGCTTTCTTTTGACATCTATTTGCATGATAAATGTTTCTCCATCCCTTCACTTTTAATATGCAAGTGTCTTTTGGTCTGAAGTGAGTCTCTTATAGGTAGCATATAAATAGATGTTGTTTTCTTATCCATTGTCACCCTATGTCTTTTGACTGGAGCATTTAGTCCATTTATATTCAAAGTAAGTATAGATAGGTATTTATCACCATTTTGTTACTTGTTTTGTGGTTGCTTTTGTAGTTTTTTTCCTGATCCTTTCTTCTCTTTCTGTTTTTCATTGTTTTCTGCTTTTCTTTAGTAATATACTTGGATTTCTTACTCTTTATTTTTTGCATATCTACTACTGTGTTTTGATTTATGGTTACCATTAAGTTTACATATAACATCTTCTGCATATATATAACAATCTATATTAAACTGATGGTCACTTAATTTTGAATTCATTCTTTACTCCTCTCCCTTCCATGTTTCAGATATTTAGTATTATATTTTGTATTCTTTCACTTTGTTCTTTTCTTGACTGGTTTTTACAGATACTGTTTTTGTTGTTTTGCTTTTGTGCTTCCTATTTTTCTTACTCTTACTTATGGTTTTTGTTTTTCCACTCACTGAGTCCCCTTTAATGTCCCTGGTAGGGCTGGTTTAGTGGTCACAAATTCTTTCAACTTTTGTGTGTCTGGGAAACTCTTTATCTCTCCCTCTATTCTGAATGATTGCCTTGCTGATCAGCAAGATTGCAGATTTTTCCCTTTCAGCACTGAATACACCATGCACTCCCATCTGGCCTGCAAAGTTTCCACTAAAAAAATCAGCTGATGGCCTAATAGGGTTTCCTTGGTATGTAACTGTCTTCTTTTCACTTGCAACCTTTAAAATTCTTTTTTAATCTCTATTTTTTGCTATTTTAATTACTGTGTCTTGGGGATCCCTGGGTGGCTCAGCAGTTTGGCATCTGCCTTTGGCCAGGGGCGCAATCCTGGAGTCCTGGGATCAGGTCCCAGTCGGGCTCCCAGCATGGAGCCTGCTTATCCCTCTGCCTGTGTCTCTGCCTCTCTCTCTCTGTGTGTGTCTAAAATAAATAAATAAATACATACATACATACATACATACATAAATCTTTTTTAAAAAAAATCTTAATTACTGTGTCTTGGTATGGACCTCCTTGGGTTGAATTTGTTGGAGAATCTCTGTGACTCCTGAAACTGGATCTCTGTTTCCCTCCTCAGATTTGGGACATTTTCAGTTCTTATTTCTTCAAACACATTTTCTGCCCCCCTTCTCTTTCTTCTCCTTCTGGAATCCCTATATTGCAAATGTTATTATGCTTGTTGGAGTCACTGAGTTCTCTAAGTCACTCTTAATTATATAGTATTTGTCTCTCACCTGTTCAGCTTGATTGCTTTCCATTACTCTAGCCCCCAGGTCACTAATACATGCCTCTGCTTCCTGTAGCCTACTATTTATTCTATCTATTGTATTTTTAATTTCATTTACAAGTTCTCATCTCTGATATGTTATTTTTTATCTCTTTGTCAAGGGTCTCACTGATGCCTTCTACACTTTTCTGAAATCCAGTAAGTATCTTTATGATCATTACTTTAAATTCTGTATCAGGTATATTACTGATTTCTCTTTCACTTAGATCTGCTGTGATTTTTGTCTGTTCTTTCATTTGAGACATATTTCTCTGTCTCCTCATTTCGTCTACCTCTCTGTGTCCATTTCTAAATTTCTATATGTTAGGAAAGTCAGCTCCATCTACTGCTCTTAATAGTAGTGGCTTTATGAAGAAGAGGTCCTGTAGTGCCCTGCAGTGCAGTGTCCCCTGTTCACCAGAAACTGACACTTCAAGGGAGTTTCCTATGTGTATTTTATATTCTGCTATTGTGTTTGAGTCACTTTTCCTTTCATTATAAATGTCTATACTAACTCTTTGCTTGTTGTGGGCTATGCTTGCTCTCTGTGATATTACTGAGACCCAGGCAGGCTGACTCTGACAAGGGTTGACTGCAGAAGGGCTCACAAGAGCCAGGCGGTGGTGTTAGCACAATTTGTGCTGAGCCACTAGTGCTAGGCTGGATCCCCTGAAGTGCAGTGGCCACCAAGGCAATGCTTGCAGAGGCACTGGCTAGGTTGGCCCTGCACAGCATTAACAAAATTTACACTGAGCCCAGGGCTGAGGCCAGCAGGCTTAGAGGAGGCGAGTCCTCTGGGGAACTCACGGTGGGACACACTGCTAGCAGGTTAAGTAGCAAGTATCTGGGCAGTGCAGCCTCCTGCAGGTGGCTCATTGTCTATGCTGGGGAGCAGGGGAGGAAAATGGCAACTGCCAGCTCCTTTGTCTACAGAGAAGTCCCCCAACACAGTCCAAAATCAGTATAAACAGATTTCCCTCCTGTTGTGCAAGCTGTCATTTCTATGTTGCCTCTCCTCAGATTGCTGCCTTTTTAAGGGCCTGGACCCAGCTATCACTAGCCTAGCCCTCCTGAGTCAGCTGACTTTTAAAGCTCCAGGCTAGGGGAGGCCAACCTTTGATGCCCTGCCATTTCTCTCTTGTCCCATTTGGCAACATACATGTCCATATGAGCTGATACTCCAAAACAAATCCCTCTGGAGAAGAAATCATAAGACTTACATCATGACTACTCCCTGCTGACTGTTGCAGATATTCCCAACTTCAAGGATGGGATAGATTGAGATGATGGAGGAGTTGGTGGCAGGGAGGAAAATTAGAATATAGGATTGAATATATCTTGTTATTACTAGACAACAAATAAATTCATTTATCATCCTGATAAAAGAAAAACAATGACTTTTAAGATTCTAGCGGAGGGATGCCTGAGTGGCTTGGTCAATGAAGTGTCCAACTCTTGATTTCAGTTCAGGTCCTGATCTCAGAGTCATGAGATAGAGCCATGGTAGGCTCTGCACTCAGTGTGGAGTCTTCTTGAGATTCTCGCTCCTTCTCCCTTGGCCCTTCTCCCCCTCTAAAATAAATACATCTTTTTTTAAAAAAGATTCCAGTGGATCTCTCTTCTTCTGAGCAAAATCTGAGAGGAAGTAGTAGGATGAGCTACACCCCACTCTTGCATCTGGTATGTGGCCACAGCTGATCTTCATCATTTCTCTCCTTTATCACCCATTCTAAATTTGCTTCACTCTCAGCTACCATCTTTGCTGGTCTCTGTGGCTTTCCTGGTGATATGACCTAGAACCTCAACCCTGAAATATCTCAGCAATGGTCCCTATGCCCTTCTCAGGCCAAGGTTTCTGCACTTGTCAAATGTGATCTAGTGAACACCAGGAAGCACTCAAATGGATCACCTGAGACCAACATATTATTCTCATTCCCATTGTGTAACTGCAGCCTACCACCACCTAATTGTTAGGGGCAATGATCCCCCCTTCTTTTTCCTGGACATCAGAAAACCAAAGGGCCCAGGTAGTAGCCACAGTTTGTAGTTCAGTGAGACTCTTCCCTCTTTGGAGACCATAATCTCTAACCCTGCAGAACCCAGGTTTCTGGAGATGAGAAGCACAAATTCCCCAAGTAGATCATTGAAATGAAGATAAGTGGGATCTGCTGCCATTCTATAGTTCCCAGTGCAATGTATTCTTCCTATTGAGGATGCAGCCACATATAAAGTTCTTTGATTCCTGATGCATCCTCTGTTTAATAGGATAACACTACCCTCTAAAGTATGACCTCCAAGCTGGCACTTTAGCTGTGCCTTTAGCTATCCATTCCCAGGTTCTATCAGGTCACCAGAGTAGTGCAATATGTAAGAAGATCAGTGAATCTTATGGTCATAGATCCTCTCCTGTACCTCTTCACTGAAAAGTGGGTCCCCTGGTGTCATATTATGTATGACCCCATACCAGTGAATCAAACTCAAATAATAAGCCCTCAAATAGTGGTACTAGAAGAGGTCCTAAAGTCAGGAAAAGCAAATCTATACCCAGAATATGTGTCTATTCCTGTCTGAATGAATTGCTATCCCTTTAAGTATGGAAGGGATCCAATGTAGTCAGCTTTCCAGCAAATAGCTTATTGGTCTCCGAATGGCATCATAATGGAGACTCAGCCAAGGATCACAATCAAAGTATGTCTTTCCAAGTATGCCTTTCCCAATTATACATTCAGGGACCAAGAAAATGACCACCAGATGGATTTGCAGACCCAATTGGCCCACTGTGAACTAGACCCAACCTACATGCTGTGGCAAGAACTTCATTCATTTATTACCTGGCTTCAGTATGCTCATACTCTAACAGGAGGCCCATGGCGATGCTTAGGGATCCAGGTATTTATGTCAACTGAGATTTTGTGTCCAATCATTCTTGAAATGTTTAGGTGCTCAGTGCTTAGTTACCCAAGTAAATGATAGTAGGCCCCTTTAATAAAGGACTAGAAGGATCATTATTGTGTGCACCTTCTGTGGTGTTGCAGGATCATTCCACCAGGCAACTGAAGCTTTCCTTTAGCCAATACGTTCCAGACCCCAAAACTGGCTCAGGTCTAGAAAATGGGAAAGGGATTATGACTTTTGTTATGAAAACTTCCCGTAGCCTTCTGACCATCTTTACTGTATTGAGTACTATTCCCCCCAAATTCATGGAACCACAGAAAGTGAATAGGGTCATTATAGATGTAATCAAGGCCCACTTGGAACCACAGAAAGTGAATAGGGTCATTATAGATGTAATCAAGTTAAGACAAAATCATACTATGCCAGTGTGGGGCCTTAATCCAATGACTGATGTCCTTATAAGAGGAGAGACATTTGGACTCAGACATAGAGAATATCATGTGAAAGTGGATATATATACAGAGAGGATGCCATGTGACAACAAAAGTAGATATTGAAATGATGCCTCAACAAACCAAGAAACACTAAAGATTCCTGGAAACCACCAGTAGCTAGACGAGAGAATGAAAGATGTTTTCTCTCAAAGTTTCCAGAAAGAATCAACCTTGACTACACCTTGATTTCAGACTTTTAGTCTCTAGAACTGAGAGAAAAGAAATTTCTGTTGTTTTAATGCACCCAATTTGTGGTTTATTACAGCAGCTCTAAGAAACTAATACACCATCCATCCTTGATTTATTCTGATGGTACAAATTTCGTACCCTGTCACTACTCATCTATTTTGTCCCTAGAAATTCTGTGTTCTATTAACCATCCAGAACTCTATAGATTAGCAATCCTATTCCCCTCTATACTTGTGATTCATTATAATAATTGTGTCCACCTGGCTCCCAAAGGTTAATTACTGCCACCTGGGCTCTCGTTTTCTGGTCTAAGATTTTGCTGTCAGGGTGCCTGGTTCTGTGGCAGCATCTCCTACTATCAACCCTGGCCTCTAGAGAATAGCCATCACCAGACTTCTTGGTGATGGCTTACACCTCTCCCACCAATGAATTCTGTATGGTCTTCGTAAATAGTGCATCCTTTGAGGCTTAACATAATCATAGGGTGAGTTTTCTAACCTTTCACAGTATATCCATTCCAGCATGCTGACTTCTCTGAGCCCTTGAACTCCTTTTTTCATCCTTTTCATGGCAATTCTGATGCAGCATCTTAGTGTAGGCCATTGGTACCTCCATGCTTCTCGGAGCCGTCCTAGAAGCGAGTTTACACCATTTTCTGGGGTTCTTGCCAATGTGGCAAATCCTGTTTCTTGAAGAGGACTAACACTCCTTTTCCAACCTCAATTCTTGGATTAGGCGTTGGCGGTAAAGCAGAGCTCCCTGCCTCTGGATCGCCACCAGAGTGTTGGGGCCATCTTAGCTCCCTGAATCCTCCTTCCAACCCTTCTGATAATTCCCTGTGTTAAAACCCTTGTCTCCTGAGTTAGCCAGAGTGCTTTCTTTCTGCTCTGATTTTTTTGTTGTTGTTGTTTGGTTTGGGATTTTTCTTTTGTTTCTTTTTATTTTTTGATTAATACATTTTTAACAAGATTATATATTAGAAAAGGAAAAGAAAGGAGAGCAGTTGGAAAAAAACAATGTCCAGAAAGGGCAGAGAGTAAGGGTGTCTTCTCACAGTATTTAAATAGCATGGCAAGGGCCCTCAGGGGTGGTTAACCCCTTAGATGCCAGGCCACAGGGAGATCCATGTGTCTCCAGAGGATGTCAGGGATACTCAGGGAGCGTGAGAGGGGTGTTTACTAATGGGTATTAAATTCTTCCCTATTTAACTACTGGTATTAATGTACTAGAAAGTCCTGGAAAGAAAATCACCTCTGAGAACAAATATAGACTGAGAGGGAAAAAAAACTCACCTGCGGGGACTTGCTAAAAATGAAACTTTCTAGACCCCTCCCCAAGGATTCTGATCCAATAGGTTTGGTGTAGGACCCAGGAATCTTCCACAGGCACTTCAGGAGATTCTGACAGAACAGATCCACAGAACATATTCTGAGAAAGACTAGTCAGCAGAGGAACAGAAAGGGAACACTGCATATGGAGCAGAAGCAGGGTGTTGAGGCCAGAGTGGAGTCAGTGTGGTTCTGTGACTTTCTTTCCATGAGGAACCTGCCAACCAAGCACAGAAGCCAAGCATATACACAGTCATGTGTGTCTAGGCTTGAGGACTTAGTGGAACAGTGCCAAGTAATGAGAGGCAAGTAATGAGAGGTTACGGAGAAAGAAAAGTTCAAGATAGTCAATCGGTTGGAACATCTAGACTAGATAAGAAGGAGGAAAAGCCAAAAGATTGAAAAATTGGGAGGAAATTGAGAATTTCAGCAACCAGGAGTCTCTATGAGGTCAGAATGCAGATGCGGGAGAAGTAGGGTGAGACAGAGAAGGGAGTAGACTTTGGTCCACCTTGTAATGTGGAGCAGTTCTGGGTTATGACTGTCCTCAGCATATGTTGTCCAGTAACTGGGTGGCTGAACTAGAACGGAGATAGAGGAACATGGAGATGACAATATGCAGGAAATGCAATGCTAGTGTGATGGGCTGAAGAGTGGCTCCCCAGATTTATCCACATCCCAATCCCTGAAACCTGTGAATGTCACCTTTTATGGCAAAAGGGGCCAAATGGGTCTTGGAGGTGTGATTAAGGATCCTGAGATGAAGAGATTATCCTAGATTATATGAGTGAGTCCTAAGTGCCATCACATGTGTCCTTGTCAGAGGAGGCAGAGACTTTACTTACTCAGAAGAAGAGAACGTAATATGACCACAAAGGCAGAGATTAAAACCATGTGGCCACAAGCCTAGGGATGCCGACAGCTGCTGGCAGGTGGAAGAGAAAAGAAACAGATTCTCCCCCAAAACCTCAGGGGAAGTATGGCCCTGCTGACACACCTGCCACCTTGATTTCAGCCCAGTGGTGGTTGGATTTCAGGCTTCTGGCCTCCAGAACTGTGAAAGCATCAATTTCTATTATTTTAAACCACCAAATTTGAGATAGTATATTGCAGAGGCCACATTAACTAGTACAGCTAAGTTGCTGAGTGTGTCATATGGCTGTTGAAACATCCTAGACTCACCATGGGTTGAGCAAGGAGTCTGATGATTCCAAGGGAGTAAGTAGAAAGCTTAGTAATGACAGCCTAGGAGGCAGAATGAACCTCAAAAGAGGAGGAACTTTCACAAGGTGGTGAAAGGGTAATGGTTGAGAAATTGCACGAGAGAGCAAGATGAACACCACCCTCCCTGGCTTCAGGGGTACAAAGAAAGAGTACTCTCTCCTGCAGCAGGGAAAGAGGGACCTAGAAACTTAACAAGTAGGCTCTAGAGTTGATTTTTTCTTAGGGTGTCAGGGATGTGGAGAGATGAGGATAACTTTTCTGCTGTTCTATGGTTCTAATTCTTTAAAATACTAAATGCATGAAACAAAAAATTTCAATCTAGGATTTAAGGTAAAGAATACCATAAGGCACATGTAACTGGGACTATTAAACATCTTCCCACATTGCAAATAGTGGCAATCCAGGTTTGGGAGACCTGAGGTTTTTACAATTTGAGGAGCCTCCTTTAAAAAAGTCAAAGTGAATAATCTAACATCACAAACATCATAAAATTCAGAAAAATACATATATATTTATAATTAACTTTGTGATATACTTCCATCTTTCCTGTATTTTTATCCACATATTCTGAAAAGTTATGCATTAATATTCTTAACAGCATACGTAAGAAAATTAAAATATATTTTGAAACTGTCACCCTATTATATTGAGGCACAATAACAACATAAATCAAATAACTCATATCACATATGTTAAATATATGTAGTTTTGTTTCTTGATTTTTTTCTTCTGGCTGTTTGCTGAACCAGCCCCAATTTTGTTGCCTTTTCATCTGGAACCACCAGATTTTAGTAGAGCAATGTGCACTGGTATCTTAAAGGTACAATGCAACATTTTGGAATGGATAAAACATGAAACCTCACTTACAGATGTATGGACAGGTAGTGGTACTGCTACAGATAATGCCCTACCACATAGTAATTCTAATAAATTTGAATTCCCATAAAAAAATGTATGGTACAGTGTTAATTAATTGTACACAGCATTACCAAGAATAATGCTGACAGGGAGAATTTCCATTCTGGTGAGGCTTTAATGAAAATCAAACCCTCTCTTCAGAAATGTTCCCATCTAACTTTTTAAAAGATATTTCTAATCATGCTCCTTTTCCACTACCACCCCCTTCTATTTGTGTCAGACACTGCAGGGCACATTCATATCATGAGGCTAGTTCTAGCCCTGAAGTGAATATTTCACAAAGTTGGGTGTGTCACTCCAGTGGGCCGCAGAAGTATTCCTAGAAGTCATTCTTTCACCAGAATGGCTAAAAATAACTGTACACAGAAGTGACTGCAAACCACATAACTATCCCTCTAAACCCAAAATAAATGCACCTCCAATTCAACTTCCCCTTGCCAGAACCCAAAAATCCCAACAGCCATTTCAACACCATTCAATTCAAGAGGAGGTGCAATGGGAAGGAAGTCAGAGTGGAAACGGACTGTGTTATTTTATGTATTTATTTATTTATTTTTGCAAATTTTTCAAAACCACAACTATATAACCACATTGCTAAGTTTTACTTGGCTTCAAAGTAAATCTGCCTCTGGTTGCAGGACTCTTAACATACTCAAAGAAGCCACCTTCTTGTCAGTAAAAGGGCATTTGCAGAAACCTGCAGTCATTCAGAGTTGAGGTCTGATCTACTGTAACTGAAGTATTTCTGGTTAGTCACATCCCATCTCAGCAAACTTCACAGGACATTCAGCTTTTTTGGCTGTCCTGAAATCTGGCAGGGTTTAGTAGTATTGATATAAATGGGTCCTTAAATGGAACCTAGAAATGTTTGTGATTGTGAAAGCCTTGTTTGTGGTAATGTAATTGATTGTGTGTTGTCCTTCCAAGCTCATTTTGCATCTTTATTTGAAGTCAGTAAGCAATGAAAACAGGAAATGGATACTGACCAGAATGAATATCAGCTCTTTCGTTGCATCAGGTTCTTAAAATAGTCAACATTTGTCAATAGAAATGATATGCATTGTATGAGAATGCAGCATGTAAAGCCAGGTAGAGAGCAGACAGTTGGCTGGAGCAGATCGTAAAGCCTTCAAAGATCATCAACTGTTGTCAGTGTTGTTTCATCATCTATCAAATGAGAAAGCCAACGTGTCTCATGAAATGGCTGTCCACAGCTGGGAGATCAGAACCCAATATTGCTGCTTCATAAGCCTATAGGTACACTTTGGGGTGAGTTAAAAGAGCATCCACATTGTGTGAGATTAAAAGACATGTTTCCAGTTATAAACCCATTTCTTCTTCTTCAAAGAAAACTAAAATGTTCTGGGTTCTAAATGAGAAAAAATGGCAGGATAGCTTGTTGTAGCAGCATACTACCTTCCTCACAGCAAGCTCACCAGCCTCAGTGCTTACCACTACTACCCGGGAGGCTAGGAAGTAGCAATCACCTTACCCTCCCTTACTAATGATGGTTTGTCCAGACCCATGGACCAACCAGGGTTTGCATGAGGAGACTGCCCAGGGTGTGAACAACCCCTAAGACCTCATGCCTGGTCATAGTACTGCTCAGTTGCTTTCAGATAACCCCCATATAATAGCACTCATATCCCCACTCTTCAAGTAGGAAACTCTGTCAGCCTAGGAGCATTTGGTACAATAATTAACCTTCCAAAGGCTAAAAGAATATGGACTTAAATCTGTGTTCAGGTTATAGAGCTACAATTATATGGAAAAGCTCAGTGTCCTTATCTTAACACTTACTCTAAGAGCTATGCTGATACATCAAGACTTAATTAATCTTGATCTTTTTATTAGCTAAGGGGAAAGACAAAGACAAAATAGGGATATGGTAGAAAAAGAATAAAGTCCCAAATCAACATTACCCAAATTATCCGTATCGCATGAGAACATTGGAAGGATTACTTCTATTAGGATGAGAGCCATTTAAAGTGTTGTTATAAATTATTCAAATCTAAGAAGGTAGATCTGTATTGGGACTGTCAGGAAAGATGCATTAATATATGTTCTTGGTAATCAGAGGTAGCCTTATATGTAGGAGGAATGGTGGCCACATTTGACATGTAATTTCAGGAAAAAAAATCTGCATTCATTGGGCACTATATATATCTTATCTCACTCCTCCTTTTTTTTTTTTTTAATTTTTAATTTTATTTATGATAGAGAGAGAGAGAGAGAGAGAGAGAGGCAGAGGGAGAAGCAGGCTCCATGCACCGGGAGCCCGACGTGGGATTTGATCCCAGGTCTCCAGGATCGCGCCCTGGGCCAAAGGCAGGTGCCAAACCGCTGCGCCACCCAGGGATCCCCTATCTCACTCCTCCTAATACTTCACAAGGAAGCTGAAATTCTCATCATTTTACACACAAGAAAACTAAGGCCTAGAGAATTTAAGCAACTTGCCCAAGGTCACAAAGCTACTAAGTTACTGAGTCAGGATTCAAACCCAGGTCCATCTGTCTACACGATGGTACTTTCCTGGAGCTCCTAGCAGCCCCCATAAGACCAATTCAACCTAAAGAACCAGCTTCCATCTGCTGGGATCAATCCTTGAACTTCCTCATCATAAATAAAGCCTTTTCCCACAAATAGAGAACTAAGATTTTAAGTTTGAAAAGAAGACTCTTTCTATGTGTTAATTTACATAAAGGTACAAATGTGTAAGTTTGCAAGTGTTTCTGTGAAGGAAGTTTGGGTAGGAATAAGGACCTTATGGTAAAGATTGTTCATGTCTACTCAGCACACTCCAAAAGACTTCCCACCTCAGTGATGATTTGGTCTAGGCTGAGTCAAACAAGATCCCATTCCCCTGTCATGGCAATTGGTCCATGGGCTGGAACAGTGTCAAACAGACTTTGAAGCGACACACTGAACATCACACCCCAGGTCCCTAATAACTGTGTGGGCCAAAGCCACCCATTCTTCCTCTTCCCATTTCTCACCCTACCACAAGCCACCCAGCATCCTGGAATACTCAGTCTACACTGTTGTGTGAGTAAGAACAAATTTTATTTTGTTAGACACATTGCATTTTGGGGTCTCTTTGTTATAGAAGTTTAGCCTGCACCCAATAAGAACAATCATTGATAAATGTTAGTTTTATCCTTGCCCCATTCCTGGATTCTCCCATTTAGAACTCTTCAATGTTTCCAGTGATTTAAATAGATTAGATCTTTTTTAAAGCATTAGAAATCTACAGATACAATAGATATGTAAAGATAGGCACTTTAAAAAAAATTCTGGTATAGTTAACATGCAATGTTAGTTTCAGGTATACAATACAATAATTCAACAATTCTATATATTATTCAGTGCTCAGATAAGTATACTCTTGATCCCTACCATCTATTTCACCCATCCTCCCATGTCCTCCCCTTAGGTAACCATCTGTTTATTCTCTATAGTTAAGAGTGTGTTTCTTGGGTAGCCCAGGTGGCTCAGTGGTTTAGCCCCTGCCTTCAGCCCAGGGCGTGATCCTGGAGTCCAGGGATCGAGTCCCACATTGGGCTCCCTGCATGGAGCCTGCTTCTCCCTCTGCCTGTGTCTCTCTGCCTCTCTGCCTCTCTCTCTCTCTGTGTGTGTCTCTCATGAATAAATAAATAAAACCTTTAAAAAAAAAAAAAGAGTGTGTTTTTTGGTTTGTCTCCTTGTTTTACCTTTGTTCATTTGTTTCATTTCTTAAATTCCACATATGAGTGAAATCATACAGTGTCTTTCTCTGACAGACTTATTTCGCTTAGTATTATACTCTCTAGGACCATCTATGTTGTTGCAAATTCCATTCTTTTTGTACTGAATAATATTCCATTATATATGTGTGTGTGCATATATAATGGGCATATACATTTTATATGTGTATATATATCACATCTTTTTTTAAGATTTTATTTATTCATCAGAGCACAGAGAGCCAGAGAGAGGCAAAGACACAGGCAGAGGGAGAAACAGGCTCCACCCAGGGAGCACAACGTGGGACTCGATCCCAGGACTCCAGGACCACTGAGCCACCCAGGCTGCCCTATACCACATCTTCTTTATTCATTCATCAATCGGTAGGCACTTGGGCTGCTTCCATAATCGGACTATTGTAAGTAAAGCTCTAATAAACATGGGTGCATATATCTTTTCAAATTAATAAGGGTTTTCTTTTTTTAGTAAATGCCCCTCCCTGCTACCAGTGTGATCTCAAAGTTACACATATCCCTTCTGCTCACTTCCATCTACCAGAATTTATTCACATGACCTGCTTTGTAGCTGGCTACAGAGGAGGCTAGGAAATAGAATCTTTATTCTGGGAAATCATGCACCCAGCTAAAAATTAGAGCTCCTATTGCTGTAGAAGAACTAATTGCTAATGGGGGTCAATTATCATTCTCTACCACACTGATTCCTTAATACATTAAATTTTACCTCCATTCTTGTGACTATCATAAAACAAAATACAGCTTAGCATGCTAAGATCATTTTTAGATGGGATCACAAAGGCTCACTGCACCAATAAGGATTTTACTTTTCTCACTTTCTCAACTCTGGATTCAAAATGTTCCTCTATTTTATCTTGAACTCTTCTTTCCTCTGGTAACATGATTTTTCCAATACATCTCGTATTTTATTCTCTTTTCTTTCTTTCCAGGTTTTCTATGTATCTTGTATTAGGGATCATGTTAGGTGGATTGAGTTCTCACCAGGAGACTAGGGCCCAGCCTTGCAATGACCTCCCTGCTACCTGAGGGAGCTCAGACTTGAATTCCAGGGTTGCGAATCCCTACCCAGAGTGCTTTCTTCTGGACTAAAAGCTTCAGCACAAGAGACTGGAGACAAGGTAGTCCTCCATCTAGCCAACTGATCTGATCCATGTGATGGGGTCATGAATGATTTTGACCCAGGTTCAGAGTACAAATCCCCCAGCCCCTCAGTTGTACTCCATTGGTATCCAGGACAAAGTGTGTGGCATCAAGTCTAGGACATTGCTGCTCCCAAAATGGGTGGAGAGGAGGAGGAGTCACCCTCTGTCGCTCATGTTCTAATCTTCCCAAAGGCCTACAGGGAAGAGGACTGGGTGAGGGCCATGGATCTGGAGGGAGGAGAGGGAATCCATGGTTAACCAGCCAGTCATCCAATCCGCTAGCCTAATAGGTAATAACTGTAAATGACCAGGAAGAAAGATGTCATTGGAAACAAAATCATGGGCAGCCTGGGTGGCTCAGCAGTTTAGCACCACCTTCAGCCCAAGATGTGATCCTGGAGACCTGGATCAAGTCCTGCATCCGGCTTCCTGCATGGGGCCTGTTTCTCCCTCTGCCTGTGTCTCTGCCTCTCTCTCTCTGTGTGTGTCTCTCGTGAATAAATAAAATCTTAAAAAAAAAAAAAAAAGGAAACAAAATCAAAGATGATTATTACCTACAGAGGCCATTTACATATGAGAGTTATGTGAAATGCAAACATTATACTCAGAAGATAAATCACAGCATTGATTAGTTGCTTAATAAAATGGCCATCTTTTTCATTTTCTTTACTAAAAACGTTGCCCAGTGTGTACTTTTCAAATGTTTGGATTTGCCAAAGGCTATTTGCACATGGCCTTTCAGAGGCACATTAACTTCACAAATGCAAGGTATCTCCAACAAACCTAGAGCTGAAATGAATGGTGAAAATACAGGGCTGGAAATAAAGATAAGGACTACTCAATGTCAAGACATTACTATATTATTCTTTCTAGAAAAAGAAGGGACATACTTTTTGAAAAGGAAAAAATGTTGGCTCATGTATTAAAGATCAGGACGGGAAGCAAATTTCAGATCCCAGTCTTTGCAAAGAGACTACTATAGCTTTTAAAATCAGCTGAAAACATTCATTCTAATAAAAGATCAAAGTTCCTTATTATCAATTTCTGTTCGTTATGGGGATGATACTGTGTCTTCTCCCTACCTAAAAGTAGGAACATGTGTGGTTCATCTGTTATTTTTGTTTTCCCAGATCTCATTTTCTTACCCTTTAAATCCTTCAGACCCTTCATGCTTCTTCAATCAAAATTTCAAAGGTAATTTCACTAATTCACCTTTAATTTGGCCCAATGATTTTTGACACAGACATAGCAAATCAGTATTCAGATGAAAGCAAATGTCCTGGCGGCCCGGGGGGCTCAGCGGTTTAGTGCCGCCTTCAGCCCAGTGCGTGATCCTGGAGACCTGGGATCGAGTCCCACGTCAGGCTCCCTGCATGGAGCCTGCTTCTCCCTCTGCCTGTGTCTCTGCCTCTCTGCCTCTCTCTCTCTGTGTCTCTCATGAGTAAATAATTAATTAAAAAAAAAAAAAAGCAAATGTCCTTACTTGCATTCAGAAAGCCATACTTTGCTCCCTGGCCTCCAGACGCTCACACTAACAGTGGAAAAAGTGAATGTGCTGGGGAAAAAAGATACTCAACAAGAACATCCAGCATGATTTATAATAATCAAGATTGCACCAACTTCACTGTGGAGAATAACTTAATAAATATGAAAATAATTATTAATAAGTCATGATATTGCCATATGGTAAACCATCATCATAACCCTTTAGATTAAGGTTCATGAAGAGTTTTAATAAGCTAAGAAAATGCTTATGTATTAATATTAAGTGAAAAATGAGGACAAAATTGTGTTTGCAACATGGTCACAACTATGTCAAAGAAAAATAAGGAAAAACATAGCAAAATCTTATTGTCTTTGGATCGTGAAGTTAGGGGTGACTTTCTTTTCTATTCTGTTTTTCAACAATTGTTATTTTTAGAATAGTGACATCTAACAAGGCACTATTTTGAGTGTTTTATATATTTAACTCACTTGATCTCTCAAAAACCCTATGAAATGGGTATATTATTATGCCCTCGTTTGTAAAAGGAGAGTTTGAATACATTTCCCATTATCACACAGCTCTGAAGTAGTGGAATAGTGGAGTGAAGCAGTGTTTGATTTTGTCTGCAGGGCAATATTATTTCCCTGTGGTAAGTATGTATTACTGTCTATTGAAAGCCTTAAAATAACTTTAAAAAAAAAAAAAAAAAACAGGGATCCCTGGGTGGCTCAGTGGTTTAGCACCTGCCTTTGGCCCAGGGCGCGATCCTGGAGTCCCAGGATCAAGTCCCACGTCGGGCTCCCAGCATGGAGCCTGCTTCTCCCTCCTCCTGTGTCTCTGCCTCTCTCTCTCTCTCTCTCTCTGTCTATCATAAATAAATAAGTAAATAAATCTTAAAAAAAAAAAAAAGTCACACACAATTTGCTGTAGAAATTCAAAGGAAGAAGTCCTTCCAGCCTGGGAATTAGTGAAGTCTTAGAGAGGCTGAATGGGATATAAATATGCACTACTTGGGGCACCTGGGTGGTTCAGTTGATTAAGCATCCAACTCTTGATTTTGGCTCAGGTCATGATCTCAGGATCATCAGGCTCTAAGCTCAGCATGGAGACTGCTTTAGATTCTCTCTCTCCCTCTCTCTCTGTGCCTCCACCGCTTGCATGCTCGCTTTCTCTCTCTCCAAATATATATATATTTAATATATTTATATATATTTAAATATATATTTATGTATAATATATATTTATTTAAATATATATTGTATTTTATATATACTTAAATGTATTTATATATTATATACATTATATATAATATATATACATAAATAAATAACTAGCAAGCACTACTTAAAGGAAGGTCCTGCTAAGGCAACCAAACTTGCCATCAGTGGCCTGCACACAATGAAGACTCATTGTTTTTATGCCTACTGTTTACATTGTATTCAGTGTCATGGATCACCTTCCATCTCCTGGAGAGTTTATTCTGCTCCTTCAGAGTCTGCTTTTTTCCCAAAATCCAATGCCCTTTCAGAAAATGTCGGAACAAGAAGGTACCATTCAAGCAGATATCCCTTCTGCACTATTCTTAACAGGAAACACACCTCTTTCTATAAAGAGGCCATTTTGCTTTCAGAAAACTGTAATTAGTAGAAAATGTTTCTTTATAGTTGGACTTCAGTTTAACTCTCTGTAACTTTTCCCTATTGATCTGGTTTGCCCCCCAGAAAGTATTCAGAGCAATGCTAAATGCACTTCAGTTCCAGGGTTGTCTGTTATAAGACTCATCCTGATTTTTTCTTGTCCAAGATAAAAATCTTCAGTTCATTCAGTAATTTGCTTCCCGTCTTGATCTGCAGTACATCAGCTGGCATGTGACTTGGGGCTCAGACCTTTCCCATCATTACCCATTCTTTTCAGAAATCACTGCAGTTGGTAAATGGTCCTGTTAAAACAATGGTCCAGAACCAAACAAGACTCTCCAGTGACAGAATGGTGAAGTGATTACCAACTGTGACCTGGGCTCCATCTATTGATGTAAGCCAGCGTAGGAGCCTCTTCACACCTTGCTCCAAATGAGCTGTCATCAACCAAAATCCTGGATGTTTTTCATAGAAATCTGTGTGAAAATAGGTATTCCCAAGTCTGTATTAATACAATTGCTTTTTTCTAATCTAAATATAGAGATTAATATCCTGGTCCACAAACTAGAATGTGGTCCTGGTATTTCAGTAAAAACAAACAAAAACCACCCAATAATGGAATTTTACAGTTTTACTGTTCAGAATGGAACCAACACTAAATAATTTGACTTGGATATTGAGGAAAAGATGAGGTTGCATCATACATTGCTGATACAGAGGCTGTGTGTTGGGTGGGTGAAGTATACTCTGGAGCTATATGTGAAGGTTCGAGCGAATCTGCCTTCCCCCAGTAGAATAGAGGAAAGACATACACTTCTATCAAGAGCCCACAAAAAAGCACCAGACTGTCTCACATTTGGTGAGGGACAACATCTGTCCTCACGTTATGTGCAAGTAAGTCATGGACACATGCTCATCCATGATGACAGTGCCACCAATTCAAGGCAAAAATAAGGAAAAGAAAAGAACAATGTAATAAGCTTTCAAAAAGTTAGATGTGTTCAATTTAAAGGATTATTCTTCATTCTGAAATTTAGTCCTTCTGACATGTCTGGGATTAGGTATTCTTTTTTGTGAAATAACTGGTTGAATTTTTTTTAATGTAGTTATTTAGCAAATGAAAAGGAAGGTAGAGCAGAGAAATAGAAATGGAAATCCTCCTGACATGGATGACTACCTTTTAAGATCAGCTCTGAACATCACCCTGTAGCCATGCATAATAGTTTTGTAAAAGCCAATAACTTTCCTTATTGTTTAAGCCAATACAAGTTATATTGTTGCTATAACCTGGAACCAGACACAGAGAATTCAATTGTTGGTTAAATTAAGGAATGATCTCAACCAAGTTCTCCATGTGGCTTTTGAACACGGGCACAGTTCCCTGGCATGTTTAGTTGGCAAAGCACTACACCAGTTACTTTCTTCCTGCTTCCTTTTCTATGTCATCTTCTGCCACTGGAGTTCTAGCAAAAATTTCTTGATATGTAACAAACATCAGGTCTCCTGTCACTTGAATAGTTTAGCCAAGGTTGAAATTCTGTTCAACCTTCTGTTCTGTTTTACCCTACCTGTCATCAACAGGATTCTCTTCTAACTACAGGTTTGGAGGCCACGGCACTCTCACAGGATGTAGCAGACACTGGCTAAACATCGCTGTCATATTCTTCTCCTTCCTGGGTGCACAGGTAAGCCATATTCCCCTTAGTTGTGGATAGGCGTGTAGTCGAGGTCTCCTAGAATAGGGCTGAAGGCCTAAGGCCTTCAAGAAGTAGGTGTGTGTCTTCCACCCTTTTGGTCTCCTTCCACTGCCTGGATGCAGAAGACAGTGAGGCCCCAGAGAATAACTGAGCCACAAGATGGAAGGAGGTTGGGTCCTTAAATCAGCTCATAGAAGAGAGCCACCTATCAACCTGAAACATGTGCCTTGGTTTGTTGTCTGGGTGAGAAAAAGGTTGTTATATCTGAGCCATTATATGTTTGGTTCTAACTGTGAAGGTAGCCAACAACAGCCTAGTTTACTATCTGTCTCTGCCCATAGGCTTAATTTAAGCTGTTCTCTTTGGGTTCTGTGTTTCCTTGGAGAAGCACCCTCTTTTATGGCCTGAGCTTCCAGTTTTTCTCAACTTCTCCTCAGTTGTGGGCTTTCAATGCAGCCACCTCAATTCAGTCTGCACACATGCCCAGAGGAAGTCCCCGACAAATCTGTCCTCTCTGTATTCTGTGGGGCCGAGCTAAACCTCAGAGATCATCTGGCATCTTCCCTGAGGCTCTCTCTTTGCTTTCTTTCTGTTCTTTCTCGAAAGCAAGTGAAGTTAAAGATCAGAGAGGGCTAGAAATATGCCAGTTCATGGTCCTGAATTAAGCTTTCTGCATCAGAATCGCCTGGGAAGAATTTTGTGAAACAGAGGTTCATGGGCCTCACACGCAGAAATTTTTATTTGATGTTTCTGAAATGGATGACTAGGGCCTATATTTTTAATGTATCTTTGTGACCTGGATGCAGAACCACTGTGCTAGACAATCACATGTGAGGGCCAGCAGCACTGACAAATATTAATAGCAAGACATCCCATCATGGTCAGTAAGAGCACAGTGAGGAAGAGCTTGGGATTTGAAGTCACACTTGAGTTTGAGTCCAGGCTCTACCACTAACAAGTTGTGAGACTGGTAAGCTTAGTTAATGTCTCCAAACAGCCCCGAATTGGGCCACAATAATAAAACTTAAATGAAATAATGACTATAAAGTCCCTGGCACAAAAAAAAAAACAAAATAAATAGTTGAGTATATAGGAGAGTATTGTGTGTATGAGAGAGAGAGAGAGAGAGAGAGGGAGAGAAAGAGAGAGAGAGATACAAGTCCATTATAGGGAGATGACATGTGACAGCTTCCATATCCAGGAAGAACAATATCTTGAAGAACACTGCTTGTTTAGTATCTTCTCCCTCTCATGGATCTCAAGATCATGAACTATGTTGGGGGCTGGTTTTGTGCTGCTGCCACTACTAGAAAAAACCACCAGAGAGAGCTGTTTTGCCCCGTCTGAGATTTTGAATCTAACCAGAGTTTGGGTTTTTCCCTCTCTCCTTTAAAGAAAAAGTGGAGCCAGGCTCCTGGTCTGATCCTATAAAGCTTCCTTGTGCAGACGGGACAGAGGGTGGTCTCAGCATCCCCCCCCCCTTTCCCTGAGTAAAAAGCAGGCCCCACGAAGGGCAGTTGGCATCTGGAGAAAGCTCTTCACATCACCTGGAACCTCAGACACTTCTCCCTCTGGCCCATCCATTCCCATGCTCGGTGCCAGGCCTTGCGTGACGGCAGATGTAGAAGTCCTCTGCAGCTGAATAACCCCTGGGCACTCCACTTAACGTCAGAGCCTGCCGTCTCCCAACCTGCACAGCTTCAGTTAGTTCACAGGCTTATCATGAGGAATAACGAGATAATCCGCATGAGAGTGCTTCTAATTGGCAGGTGCCAAGCGAGTGTCCTTAATGTGGCATATCTAGCAGGAGACCTCAAGCCTGACAACCTGACAGCCTCAGTTTGTCACATTTGTCCCAACAGTCTGGTGAGTCTTCTCCAATCCACAGCAAATTGGGGGAACTGGGGACGCGGATGGCTCAGTGGTTAAGCATCTGCCTTTGGCTCAGATGATAATCCCAGGGTCCTGGGATCGAGTCCTGCATCAGGCTCCCATGGGAAGCCTGCTTCTCCCTCTGCCTGTGGCTTCTAATTGGCAGGTGCCAAGCGAGTGTCCTTAATGTGGCATATCTAGCAGGAGACCTCAAGCCTGACAACCTGACAGCCTCAGTTTGTCACATTTGTCCCAACAGTCTGGTGAGTCTTCTCCAATCCACAGCAAATTGGGGGAACTGGGGACGCGGATGGCTCAGTGGTTGAGCATCTGCCTTTGGCTCAGATGATAATCCCAGGGTCCTGGGATCGAGTCCTGCATCAGGCTCCCATGGGAAGCCTGCTTCTCCCTCTCCCTGTGCCAACAGCTTAAATTAAGCCTATGGGCAGGCTCTGCATCCAGGTCACATACATTCATTCCTCTCTGTATGTCTCTCATGAATAAATAAATAAAATCTAAAAACAAAAACAAAACAAACCCTGAGGGAGCTAAGTTCTGCTACAAGAAGACTCACACTTAGAAAAAGGAGACCAAGTTGGGAGAGTGATCCTAGAAGACCCTACTAGGAGTTTCCCAAAGAGGTTTGAGATTAAAGAGAAAATGTCACTTCGCTTCTGAGCCAGAGGAAAGAGCCATGAACCACAAGTCAGGAGCTTTTGCTTCCAGAGCTGCACAAGCCTGGGAGGACAAAGGGACATCAGACTTTACTATGCCTCAGTTTCCTTGCCTGGAGAATAGAGCTAATAACAACCTGCCCTTCCCACGACTTCACAGGGGTTTCAGGAGGGTGATATCAAAGTATTATGATAAGAAAAATAATGTTTAGCAGTTGGTATATGTCAGACTGTTTTCAGTGTTTTACCTTGAATCCTCAGAGCAACAATGTGAGGGTACTATTATCCCCATCCTACAGATAAGGAAACTAAGTATAAACATTAACCTCACAAGTGCTTATCAGTGACCATCTTGATGACTACACAGTATTTGTGTGACAGCCACATGCAGTTCTCATGCATCCATCAGACCCAGGTGCTCTCCCTCCAAAGACCAGGAAGCAGAATCTGAAAGCCCTGTGAGTGCTGGAAGCTGTGAGGCTTCTCTTCAAACCCTCACTGTGCTGGGCCAAGGGTCCCACCCCATAGATGTCAGGGCATGATGATTTCAGAAGTGAAGCACTTATTTGTGACATTGGGAATTCTCAGAAATTATAATGAGGTTAAATCGGTTTTGATTCATTATATATCAGGCATTGTGCTGAGCATTGAACAGGTATTGTTAGTTGTTTTAACAGTCTTTTGAGGTTAGTGTTATTAATATCGCCCTTTTATGTTTAAGGCTTAAAAAGCCTAAGACTCCAGATCAGGGTTAGCAAGCAGTAGACCACGTGCCAGGCACCTGCTTTCCTAATCAAAGTTTTATTAGAACACAGCCATGCCCATTCACTTAAATATTGTTTGTGTTTGCTTTTACACTACAAAAGCAGAGTTGAGTAGTGCCAGCCTAATTTATCACTAAAGTATCACAAAATTATCATTTGGCCATTTAAGAAAGTTTACCAACCCTACTTTAAAAACAAACTGCCTGAATTTCAACTCTGGCTCCGCCTCTTATCAGCTGTGCAACCTTGAACAAGTGATTTCACTTCTCTGGCCTCTGGCTTCTCCATCTATAAAGTGGGGATAAGAGTAGAATCTACATCATAGGGTTGCTGCAAGGCTTGTGTTAATACACTGGTTTGCAAAGTATGGCCTCACATGTAACAGCATGTTACCTGGGAACTAGAAATGCAAATTCTGCTTTGCTCCAGACCTACTAAATCAGAAACTCTGGGGGCCAGGGCCTGCAATCTGTGCTATAACAAGCTCCCAGGTGGTTCCAATGCCCGCTGAAGTCTGAGAACATTGACATTGTACTGAGAGCGGTTCCCACAGTAAGTGCAAAGGTTTACTATTATGATTTCCTTCAGATTGGTATTTAATCGATCTTCGTGTGTGTTGTGGATTTGTCTTGAAAATCAGCCTTGCATTCATAAGCTCTTAGTAGGAGGAATAACATTTGACTTTTTGTCTCCACCTAGTACCAAGCACACTTGAGGTGCTTACTCAACATTATTTGTTTGGTTGAACAATTTCTAAAAATGGGGTTGTTTTCTTGGAATCTAGGGAACAGAAGCAGCCTGGAGTCCATGGGTGGGCCTCCCAGCAAATCTTTGAGTCCCCTGATGTTGAGTGCAAATGTTTGCATGTCCAGGTCTGCATTTTTCTCTGTAGATGCCCCAATATTTTCAGCACATTCTCAAAGATTCCCCAGCATTTTCAGTAGCACTGCTCCAGAACACAAGCAGCCACAGGTTAAGGTAAAGGACTTTTAGTGCCATCGTACTGGAACGGGGAGCCCTAGAGTGATCTTTCCCCTTTCCGTGGAGCAGGGGAGGAACCCGAATGCAAAGATGGCCTCCTCTGTTCTTTCTCCAGTTCCCCTTCTCTGCCCCTGCCATCTGTGCCTTCCTCCTCCTTGATTCTCTTCCTCCCAGAATACTGCTTTTCTTCCAGCTGCTAACGAAAGTGGAGTAGACAACTCTGCATCACATCATGGAGATGGCTGTTTAATTTGAGATGAGTGTTACGTTACTCATTGCTCGGGGCCCCCTTTGATCCACCAGCATTTGCTTCTTTCATCCCCATGTAGAGCATACATTAGTGCCCTGAATGCTTCCTGGTTCTGTTGTCTTTTAGATGCCATCAGAGATTATTTATTTGGGAAAGCAGATGGATATCTTGTTTAATGTCAAAATAATTACTATTTGGTTGGTCTGATAGTTTATTTACGCTTTCAATGTTTTTATGTTTACATCGAAAGAGCATTGCTAAAATTATATTTTATCTGTTAAAGTAAACAGGATATGACAACCTTTTTAACTGAATTTTTCTATCGGAGGAGCTGGTTTATTAAAATGGTTAAAAGATAATGGAACCAATTGGGAATGGCCACTCGAGTTGAAATGCACAACTGCATGCTTTGTATTACTGCAAAAGCAGAAAAGAAGCTGTAAACAATGCTTTAAAGAAGGGGCAGTATGGCACAGTGGGTAAGAATAGGCTTTAGCCTCCAGTTTCAAATCCCAGGTAATAATCCCAAAGATAATGTGCCCACTGTTTCTGTTTTCAATGAACACCATAAGCAAATGCTTCCATCTACCTGGAAGCATTTCTCCAGCTACACACTTTGATCATTCATGCATTTAGCAACTTTTGTTGGTAAACTAGTTCTCAGTTTACCAAAGAAGCATAAGGCAAGAAAGCTCTCCTGGCAGGTTGCTCCCACTTAGGCACTTGGGAAGAGCCATACAGAAGGGTTTCTACCATTCAGCCTCTCATGGGAACTCTTTTGGTTGTTTTGACTTTACTCTTGTGCATGATATTAGCTCTATATTTCTCACATGACTGCAGCTTTCTATCACAATAAACCTGTATTACTACCTGCTAATTCATTACCGTAGTAGATTCAGATCGCTTCTAGTTGCTTTTCAGTTGTTTTGCTAGCTGTTCAATAGAATACATGTGTTTGTTTAACCTCAGATCTGCTTTCTCAGGTTAAAGTTATTCTCCCCGGTTTACTGTGGTTCATAGAGACTCATCTTTCTTCATTTCTTTCTTTTTTTTTTTTTTTTTCTTCATTTCTTAAAGCACTTCTCCATATCCTTGCAGGGATTAATTTAGAAATGGTTGCATTTGTATGGTAGGTTGCCAGGTTTGGGGTTTGCTCCAAGTCTGTGGAGTCTTTGGCTTTTCCTCCCGGCCATGGAGAGATGGGTAAGGTGATTAGAATCAGGTCTGGAAAAGAAGGCTTCCTAAGAAAGTAAGACAGAGTGGGGCCGGCTTCTTGATTTCCCCAAAGTTCTGTGGCAGGAGGCCAGGGATCCCACCAAACACATGCCCTGTCTTACAGAAATCCGATGGCACTTCCTGGCTCATGTGGCAAGGGATACCCATTCCTGCTGAGGTGTAAATTCTTTGCATGTATCTGGCGTTAAAGATCTGATGGAAATTATGTCTTATTATCATTGCAACACCAGAGATTTAAAAAATAACAATATTCAAAAGACTTAGATTAATCTGGGCACGATCCTAGGGTACAATTTGTCAATCACTAATGAAACACTGGTCTCATTAGGGAAGAATAGAAGCATCACAGTGGAATATAATCCTGTATGATGGAAATAAATAGATTCTTAGACCTAGAAAGGACCTTAAGAGCCCATTGAGGTTTCTTCTGATATTAAAAACCTTAGAGAACTATATCAATTGACAAAAAGGTTTAAAAGTGTAGGATGTAGGGGTGCCTGGATGGCTTAGTGGGTTAAGTGTCTGCCTTTGGCTCAGGTCATGATCCCAGGCCCTGGGACGGAGCCTGCTTCTCCCTCTCCATCTGCCTCACTCTCCCTTTGCCTCCTTCTCCCTCTGCCTGCTGCTCTCCCTGCTTGTGTGTTCTCTGTCTCTCTCACAAATAAATGAAATGTTTTTTAAAAGAAAAGTATAGGTTGTGGCAAAATGGAGGGACATTGCTGATAGATGTATAAGGCAGTCCCAACATGTTGGAGAGCAATCTGGTAAAAATCTAGAAAACCTCATGATCCATATATTCCACTTCTAATAGATATATCTTGGGGGGGGGAAATCTCACTAAATTCCCAAAGAGCCATGTAAAAAGATGCTCACTGCAAATTTGTTTTAACAGCCAAATATTGGCTGTTAAGTAACAACCTAATTCACCAAGAGAGAGAGACAAATCCTCATACGTGCATACAATATAATACTTTGCAGCAGTTAAATAAACTGAGCAGTGTGTATCAATGTGAATACATGTTGGAAACCATGCTGAATCCAAAAAGCAAGTTGCTGAAGGATGTATGTACAGTATGATGTCATTTGTGTGGAAGTTAAGCTCTATACAGATACGTGCATCCCCAGAATGCATCCCTAGGAAAAGGATAAAGATGCAGAAGGGAAGAATAGACACTAACTTCACACAAATGCTATATCTGAAGAGGGCACCCAAATCAAAGGGGAAATAAGGGGATTTCAGCTGCATCTATAAAAACCTATGGCTTAAAAAAAATAGATCTGAAGCGAATACAGCAAATGCTACTGGAATAGGTGCATGGATATGTTGGGGTTTTTTTCTTTTCTTTTCTTTTAATTACTTGTGTGTTTGAATTTTTTTAATTCCTCAAACTGTTCATGCAGATACCCTCTTTTATGGTTCTTCTAATGCAGCCAGCAATTCAGTTGGCCTTTTCTTTGCAATCCCTTGCCATATAAACTCCTTTATGCTATTAACATCTTTCATCCTTCAAAACTGGTGTAGCCTGGATTTCAGAAGAAATACTTTTTTTCTAATAAGTTCTTTCTACATTCACATCCACTTGTTTAGAGAACTGAAAGTTATTTCCAAGATAAATTAAATCATCAATGTCCAGACAGAATCACTCCTCTGCCAATAGATCTCATTCCTATCACGTATTTCCACCCTCCACATGGATGCCCTGACACCTCTCCATCTAATTTCATTAGCGAATTTACAAATGGGCTGTAGGGTCCTCCATCTAGATCATTAATAACTCTGTCAAGTGTTTCCATCTCTTGGTTCTACCTAAGCTTAAGGAGAGAACTTCCTCTCAGTACAGATGCTAAAGTTGCCAAAACAGTTGTGTAGAATTGTCCCTTTATTCAACCTCCTGTGTGCTTTCTCAAGGTTAAAATGAAAATGTAAAGAATGTATTTCACAGCAAAAATGCAACTGGTTACACTGGTTTATTCCAACCATGACCTCACATCTTCTCTGTAGTCAACCCTAACTTCATGAAACTTATATCAGGTCTGGGACAGCCCAGGTGGCTCAGAGGTTTAGTGCCACCTTCAGCCCAGGGCCTGATCCTGGAGACCCGGGATCGAGTCCCACATTGGGCTCCCTGCATGCAGCCTGTGTCTCTGCCTGTGCCGCCCCCCTCTGCCTCTCATGAATAAATAAATAAAATCTTTATAAATCAATCAATCAATCAAACATCAGGTCAAGGTTAGCTGGATTAGAAAAACCAACATTCAAATTTTCTATATAAAATCTTTCAGGAGGAAGATCCCTGGGTGGCTCAGTGGTTTAGCGCCTGTCTTCGGCTTAGGGTGTGATCCTGGAGTCCTGGGATCGGGTCCCACATCAGGCTTCCTGCATGGAGCTTGCTCCTCCCTCTGCCTGTGTGTGTGTCTCTCTCTCTTTCTCTCTCTCTCTCTCTCTGTCTCTCATGAATAAATAAATAAAATCTTTAAAAAAAAACCTTTAAGGACACTAAATAAGAGAGAAAGTAAATAGATAAATGGGTACAACTCTGCTAAATTGACAGAAAGGAAGAAATTTAGTGCTTAAGATGTTTACAAGTACCCATCCTTGTCTATTTTCCAGTTTCTTCAAGAATTAATGAGAATGTTGAAAATTGTAGCTGGGAAGAATCTGGAGTATAATGAATAATCTGAAAGTTAAAAGCATAGGTCAGTTAAAAGAGGATAAGGTCAAATTTTTTGAATTAAGAAAACAAACCTTATTTCTGTTATATGCCTCCATAATTTTATAAGCATGCTCTCATTCATGATAAATTATTATTATTGTGGAACAGATGGATGAATCTCAATCATTATACTATAATGGAAGATTAAACATTTTCTTAACTTCTATTCATCAAATTAAGTCTTTATACTCACAACAAAGGACAATGCATCAATGTTATCATTAGGGCTTTTTTAATATAACTTTAGCGTGAAGCATAATAAGACATGATTAATGTACTGACAGAAGTAAATACTAAACAACATACATTAGTCTAGATTAGAATCACTTTTTTAGTTCTTCTTTTTGGCTTCTCAGTCCTCGGAATTTTGTCAAAGAAAAATAACCATCAAAATCATTTGATCCTTTTTGCTAGGTGTTCCTTTTCAGTCACATTTTTACTTATGAAATGTTACCTACTAAAAAAAAGAAAAAAAGAAAAAAAATGTTACCTACTTCCTAAAGCTGTGTGGGGCCTGGGGAAGGGCTTCTGGGGAGAGAAAGGGAGACAATATCCACTCATCCCCCAGTAAGACAGGTTTCTCACTGGTTGAGTTTTATGTCTCATTTAAGACAGGAAGATCTGGGAGGGATGGAGAGAAAAACTTCATGATATATAGTCCTCTTGTCTACCACATCCAATATGCAAGACTGCCCAAACTACCCCAGATCCAAAAACATATCTAGTCATTTCAACATCGTGGAAGTCAGTTTCACAATCTCCCACAAGAATGTATTTCAACATTTTTCATTTTATCAAGCACTCATTTGTCGAGATGGAGTTAAGGAACTGACAGTAAAATACTACATAGTGTGGCCACGAGCACTGACCTTGGAATCCGAGGACCCAAGATCAAAACCCTAATCTTCCACTTTGTGGACCAGAGGGCCTCCCACATGCTGTTTAGTCCTTTTTTTCTTTTACAGATAACATTTATTGCCTTCTCTAACCAGATGCACATTAAACGTCTTGCGTATAACACCTCAATTTAGTCATTAGGAAACTCTCTACTATATAGATCTTATTGTCCCCTCTTATACCTCATGTTATTATCCTTGTTAATTTATAAAGAATTGGAATGCAATAAAATGAGAAGGCTCCCAGAAAAAATTGCAAGACTAGTTAACAAGCTTCATAATAGTTCAATAAAATATCAATAATTAAATATTTGATAACACAATTAACAGCATCAACTATCAATTAGTGTATTGTCCGCATACTGTTTTTTCAGCATGGTGTTCCCCAGTTGGGATATGTGCTATAATTTTTAACATGAAAATAAACCTCCAAAAAAAAAAAAAAAGAAAGAAAAGAAAAGAAACCTCCATAGCAAATTGTCCCATCAACCCAACAAAATTTTGGAGGTAGTTTTTTTCAATCTATAAAGCATAACAAAGTGGGGTGCTAAGTTTGAGAGAGGAAAACAATCCTCCAAGGCTGCTGTACAAACAGCGAGACCAGAGAATGACCCTATGTTTACTTTACCTTCCAGAGAGAATCTTGTCCTGCAAAATAAGACATATCTCAACCTTTCAAGAACTGATAAAATAAAGCTAGCGGCATGTTGTCATTTAATTACATGCAATACTGGAATCATTTACTCTAACCCCTGACACTCAAATAACCCTGATATACATTAGTCTTTTTTTTATAATAATTAGATAATGTCAGATTTGGGGGCACCCTGACTCATCATTGAGTTGACATCATTGAGCTGCCTCCGTTTCTGTGGTTTCTGAAGTCACAGTTCTGTTCAGTGATAATTAATGTGGGAAATCATGAGTCAGGGTGCCCCCAAATCTGACATTATCTAATCATTATCAAAAAAAGATTAATGTATGTCAGGGTTACTTGAGTGTCAGTGGTTAGATGACAGGGGTTGGATTCCAGATAAAGAATTTATGATATCTAATCTAAATCCTTATTTAAATCCCATTACCTTTTACCTTTATACTTAGAAAAAAAGACAAAAAAAAAATTGCTCACAGATAAGATGCCATTGTGAAAAACATAGCCAGATTCTGGAAGAAAGCAGTCATGGAAGGTGGGGATATCACATACAACACGTAGGTTAGTGGGGAGGCCTGTGAGCAAACTTGTTGTCAAAGAAATATGAAAACTGTCAAATGAAAGAATCTGGTTACAAAACAATATGTATAATATGATCTCCTTCTGTTAAAAACACATGTGTGTGTGTGTGTTGTGTGTGTGTGTGTGTGTGTGTGTGTGTGTGTGTGTATATATATATATATATATATATATATATATCTCAAGGTGGAACCCAGGGGAATCCCTGGGTAGTGAAAACATGCTTTCATTTTCTTATTTTTATGTGTATCTTCTAATTTTCTTCAATGTACAAGCACTGATTTTATAATAATCACAGACGGTGGTAAAGTGATTATTTCCCTTCTCTCCATATTTCACAGTCTTAGTTCACTGCTTGCCCTTCTGTCTTTCCACCACGGTCTCAACCACAGGGTAAGACTAGCATTTTCCCTTCAGTTTGGCTGTTGAAAGGGATCCCTGCTGAAGACTGTGCTGGGGCTGTCATGGTTCTGACTCTTCCCTGGCCCCCCAGCACATGCACATGCTTCTAACTCAGACCTGAGATTGACTTTAAGTTTCCTTCTTTTAGCTCTATGGCCCAGACAAATGAATGAACTTCTCTCTGCCTCAGATTTCTTCAACTGTGAAATGTGGCTGATCAGACTTAAGGTGGATTGTATGAATTAAGTAAGAAAATACATGTGAAAACATGGCAGATACTTAAAAATGGTAGAACCCCCACTATTACATTGTTTACATAAATGCGTTTTTAGCAGACACTTCTCAGCTCTAGTATTTAAGTACTTTAATGTGGCAGTTGTGTGAGGAAATTATTGCCCGTGGCGGCTGACAGGTTGAACTGTGAGCCTCCAGGACTGTGGGAGCTGAAGCCAAAGTATGATTTTTTCACCTACAAAAACCACTGAAGCAGTTAGAGAAAAGGAAACTGCAGTTATCTGCTTTCTTATTGTCAGGAAACAGAAAATTGTTTCCTGATAATCTGACAAGAATGGAGGTAGGCAAGGAGATGAGAATAAAATGCCATTATCTCAGCTCACAAGTGGAGAGAGAAACGCAGAAGGGTCCCAGCATTACCGTCACATTTAGAGATGCTGGGAGAGAGGGTTGGAGAGCCCCTCCTAATCTGATGACAGGAATCTACTGCTGTCATAAGCTACCCCGGCCCTTTTCTGTCTGCCTCCAAAAGTGTCCACCATATCTGTGATAGACTTGCCAAGAATTTGGCTTGCACAGAGAAAGTGAGAAAGAAGCCACTTCCAGCTACTGGCCCAAGTGAAAGCCTTGGGAAAGAGATAAGTCTAAATGGAATTTTTAGTGAAATACACTGGCATATGCAATGTAAATCACATCTTCAGCCTCTTCTATGAAAACCTTCAGGAAAATTTTCACAGTTGCTTCAGGGAAAATGGATCCTTTATAATCAATTTAAGGAAATGCTGATTCCTGCCTTGCGTTGTCATGGGATCATTATGGGGACCTCCCTTGGGGCCAGCTAGCACATAGCTCATTCTGCTGTGAGTGAGTTTGAGGCCCTGCTTAGTGCCTTAGTCAAACTCGCCATGGCAAATCCACACTGGTAGTGATGTGATGGTAATGCTTTCGTCACATGACTTTCATCATTGATTGAAACCAGCGGGTCACCTGTTCAGTGATGCTACATAGAAACTGTCAAGCTCCACCATCCATGCAGGCTGATGTGTACCCCCGCCCAGGCCACAACCTTTGAGCCTGAGACCTCCTGCTTCCATTCTTGCCCTTCTGCAACCGATCCATCATTACCTCCAGAGCATACCATTCTTGAGGGACCCTGTGAGCATTTCATTAAACAATGCTGCCTAATCATTTGGAAACTAATTCTCCCATTGCCTTTTTTAAAATTTTACTTCAAGACCAAATATCACTTACTGTTCCAAACAGTGCTTCTTCGGTTTCAACAGACTTCATCTCTTTTCACGTAAATCCTAAGAGTTCACATCATTCTTCACAACTGAATTAAGTCCCATAAGTGTACTGAGCTAGCATGAGGATCGGGATTTGGTGCAACAAACGGAAACTATTCTAAGTTTTTCAAGGAGATTTAATATGGGGAATTGGGTTGTCTCAAAACACTGGAAAGGTTCGAGTTGTAAACATAGACTGAGTCACAAGCTCCTGACACCATCACCATGCTGCAAAGGTGTTTCAGCTACTAGGGCTGCCATGCTACCAAGTCCTCACTCCCAGTAAATGAGCATCCCCATAGAGGAACATGGAGTCTAACCACTGCCTGCACTTGGCACTGGCAAAGCTTGCATCCTCCACTATAGGGAAATAGCTGCCACCTAATGTCTGCCTTCCAAATTGCATGTAGGTCCACTTTGAAGGCTGAACATAATTCACATGCAAAATCCTAGCTGCAACGCAACCTAAGAAATATAGCTTTTGGCTTTCCAGCTTCTTCAAATAGAAGGATAGCTAGTGTAGAACATGGCTTTCAATAAGATATAATCCAACAAACTTCTCTGTTTTTCACTCAGTAAGAGATTTAATATAGGGAATTAGATTCTTTCAAACAGTAGAACTAAAGTATATTTCATTCCACCCAAATACGAAACATTAATAATTATCGAAGCTAGGTTATGGGTAGATGGGGAGTTATTTTATTCTCTACTCCTACATCTGTTTGAAGGTTATTTTTCTTCTTTGTAAGTATGTATGTATGTACTGGTGATTTCCCATTTGCCCCCAATTCAGATCCACTCTCTTCCATTCTCCATGAAGTTCCCTGCTTCAGGAAGCTGGTCTTTCTGGACTACATCCCTTGAGTTCCCTTGCTAGTTGTCTTCTGGTTGGATTTAACCAACTCGAGTTTCCTGTAAGAGGTCACAGGGTATAAGAAGGAATAATTAGTTGTCTTCTGGTTGGATTTACCCAACCAGTTGTCTTCTGGTTGGATTTAACCAATTCAAGTTTCCTGTAAGAGGTCAGAGAGAATAATTTCCTCTCCCTCCCTCCTCCACTTAGTTGACAGTGGCTGTGGCCTTTACTATAAAAGCTCCTGCCCAGTGGTCCTTCTGTTGAGGCTCTGACGTTTAGTGGGCTCTTGTAACACTGTGTCCTTCCTGTCGTAATAGGGGACCATGGTTTCCTGCTGTTGCTGGTGTCTGGGGCCTCAGCATCCTCTGTTGCTTCCCTTATCCCTCTCCCCATATCTGTAAGTCATCATTCCATTAAAAACCATTTGAACCATCTAACTGGAGCTCCATGTTCTGCTGAGCCCCTCCAGGTCCCCTTAAGATTCTCCTCTCATCTCAGCTGTACATTGCCACACCCACAGGACCTCTACATCCTTTTGCTCTTAACTTTTCCCTCCCCTGCCAATACCCACACTACCAAGCCTTTGTGCCTTCTGCCCAGGGTTTTCTTTTTTTTCCTGATAGCTGTCTCAATTTTAACAGAAGGCTTGTGGTATAATCCAGAAATATCAATATTATGATAAACATTTCAGGCAAAAATTGGGAACAAACATGGAGGAGATTGGTCTATAGAGCCTGGAACCTATAAAGAGGAATGTCTATTTGTCCAGAAGCCAGGTCCTAAATAAGTGATAGAATTTTATTTGATATTAGAAAAACAGAGAGCAAGCCCCTTAATGACAGAGGTTTTTCTTGTTCTCAGTTCTTTCTCCAACACCTGCCACAGCATCTGACACCTGGTAAAAACTGCATGCATTTTAAGCAAAGGAATCAATGAGTAACCATGGCAGGAGGCTGCTTAATCCTTTGTCTCTCAGCCTCCTCATCACCCCCACACTTGTGATTTTTGGGAGGCATCATTTTTTCATTGTCCACCAACATAAAACCCACATTTGGCCCTTGGAATTCTCATGGTGTTCTTGGATGAGTATCTTCCCCATCTGGGTCTTAGCGCCCTCATTGGCAGAAAGGCCAGGGTCAGAGACTGTCCACATTTACAACTAAAACAATATTAAAAATGCTTTTACCGCATGTTTTATTTGATGGGTGCTCTTGCTTTGTTTGATTTTATCTGGTTGATTGCTTTGGTAAACTGTGCTTTTGTTTTTTGGCATGAATATGGCATTTTAAGAAAGCATATGTTCCTCAGATAATGTCTTACTCGTGTTGACATTAACCACTTTATAGGAATTGCCTGAGGCACCCTGCCCATGCACAAGTTTATCTTTCAGAAAAGTTTACCCAAAATGTGCATAAGCATACACAAGGGAAAGACAGCCTAAATTAGAAGCCATTTTTTTAAGTGGGGGACAAAATGCCTCACTGACAAAATACCCTAACTAGCATCATGGACCAGAATAGCAATTCTCAAAAACTGAGAGGCAGAGTACATTTCATAGCCATAAACAACTGCCAAGACAGAGCAAAAATCTAAAACCTGAGCTTTTCAGGGTAAATTGCTGTTTCTGAAGAGATGAGTCAAATTTGGGAAACTTAAAACCTAGATTAGAATACCAACTTTGTCAGAAGTAATGAAAATCCTCAAGCATCTTTAACTAGCAGTAAGCAGTCCATCCTCAAATAGTTGAAATATTGACATGCAAACCAATGCTATTAAAGACTGGGTTAAGGGGTGCCTGGGTGGCTCAGTCAGTTACTCTTGGTTTCAGTTCGGGTCATGATCTCCGGGTTATGAGATTAAGCTTCACATTGAATCTGTGTTCAGCAGGGAGTCTGCTTCTCTCTCTCTCCCTCTCTCTCTCCCTCTCTCCCTCTCTCTGCCCCTTCCCCTGCTTGTGCACACTCTCTCTCTTTCTCTAAAATAAAATCTTTTTAAAAATGGGGTTAAAAAAGTCTTGGCTCAAAAAAATACAGGCATAGTAAAACTGAAAGACTAAACTCCAGATCCCCATAATTACTATCTTTCTAAATCAAAAATAATTTGTGACTCCAAGCTAGTCTGATGTATTGCGTTTGAATAGTTCTGGCATCATCTAAACTTTTAAATAGTACTTCTTAAATTGGGCAACAAACATATTAACCTCAGCTAAGCAGAGTTCTTACCTTTCTAATTGAAAGATTTACCTCAAAGTTATTGCTGAATTGTGGCACAATTAACTTGAGAATAGAAATGTAAGTCAAAGGGAAAATACCATTCTTTAGTAAGAGTTATGAGAATTCCTTTTGAGGAGAGAGCCATCTTTGTTAGAAAAGTTTCTACTTGGGGCAGAAACAGTACTGCTTACTAACTCTACTATGGATTCCCTGTATTTCTTAGCCCCTTAAAGTTGGTGGAACCATGGGGGGCATCTTCCGGCCAGTGGGCTTTGAAAGTGATGTTATTGGTTGCTTTGAAGTAGAGGCATTTGGAGTGCTTGATGTATTGAAATGGTAGCGTCTCTGTCAGCCTGAGTCCCTGAGTGGCTCCATGGAGTAGAGCTCCTTAATGACCCATATTGGACATCAACCAAAAATGGGAAAAATATTTTTGTTGTGGAAGCCTGTAAGAGTTTAGAGTTAATATGTTATGTCACCTATCTTGACTAAAACAGATCAAAAGACCAAATCTCAAAAAACTTAAGTGTTCACGGAATTGATCTGCATGAAGAATTTCCTTGTTTAAGAAAGAAAAAAGAGAGTAATACAGGCAGGAAATGAAGAAAGGATATGATTATACAATGAAATTTCAACCCTATATCTTCCAAATCTTAAGAAAATGCTACAAAAACTCACAAAATACTCGTTGTGATGGGTTATCAGTAAAGCAACTCATCTTTTCTCCAGGATGATAGAAGTAGAATAGAAGCAACAGTAGAATAGAAGCAAGGTACTTAGTCTCAGAAGCAGGATCACATCTCTGGGCAGTCCTATGTAATTTTCATCGCATGAAATAGGGGGATTGAGGTGTTCCTATGTTAAACTCAAGGGTCAAGGAAGCTTAAGGTTTCTTATTATGTTTGGACTGTTGGACTACTTCCTACAGTCATAGAAAAAGGGTTTTTACTCTAAAAAAATACTTTAACTAGATTCAGTAAAATCCAGGCAGTCTAGTTATATGATCATAGAATCTCATAACCTTAAGGTTGGAATGAATATTAAAGGTCAGCTACCTGGCCCTTCCTATTCCTCTTTCTAAGATAATCCCACCAGGTGGTTTCTGATCTCTGCTTGGACATCTGCATTGACAAAGAATTCACTCTCTTCTAAAGCAGTCCATTCCACCTCTACATTGCTCTGATGGTCTCTAATTCTCCCTTACGTTTGTTGAGCTAACATCTCTCCTCCTATAACTTGTGCTCAGTGGCCCAAGCTCTACCTCTTGAGGCATGCAAAGTATGATGCCTCTTTCATAAAAATGGTCTTCAAATGCTTGAAGCCAACAACAATCATGTCCTCCTCCCTCTGGAAGTGATTTTTGGAAAAGCATTACCCATATTCCCATCACCAAGCCTGGATGAGGTCTGTCCCTTTCCTTCTACTAATTACTCTGTCCTTCAGAAATGGGTTAGATGGCAGAAAGGAGGAATAAAAAGGAATGCAGATCATGTTAATATCAACTAAAAACCTAATTAAGAAAGATTTCTTGTCTGCTCATTACCTCCTCATGAATCTCACCTCGAGAGACCCATTAAATGGGTGAGAACCACAGTTGCCTTTTGAGTAAATCAAGTAAGAGCTCCCCTCATGGTATAATTTGAGACTATGCCAGAGCCCTCTGCCTCAAAATCCCAAATTCAACACAATGCACTCGGCCATTATTTCTTCTTTGGATAACGAGTTATCACCACAATAACAATTATGAAACATTTCTCTTCCTGCAGCCCATTCGCCAAGAAAAGACCACCCCTTCTCATTCACTAATGACACTCCAAAGAGTCAAAGTCAAAATTGATATGGCTGGTGCTGAAATGAAGAAACATTTCTCCTCCTTTCTGACCTCGTTTATAACATGAGTCCCCCGTATGGTGGGCTCCATATGTCCTACTGAGTTTTCAAAGGACTCTTTCAGATTTTTTCTGTAGTCCCTAATTTCTATCACTCTGACTAAACTGGATGATT
The DNA here is from genome assembly GCF_048418805.1 of Vulpes vulpes. Classification (NCBI taxonomy): domain Eukaryota; kingdom Metazoa; phylum Chordata; class Mammalia; order Carnivora; family Canidae; genus Vulpes; species Vulpes vulpes. Next base: position 20,092,603 of record NC_132782.1, on the reverse strand, counting down.
CTGAAAAACAGACTTCTTGCTAAGCCTTCCCCTCCAATCACTAGGCAGGTCTTTATCCAAATTTGGGCTCCTCCTGCTCATGCAAATGAACCCTTAAAGATGAACTCACCAAGTGCTCTAGAGACACACACACAAGTCTGAATTCTAGTGTAAATGTAGCTTAGGTTCACGTTGAGAGTCAGGACTGCACATTTCTGGTTCTTAAAGGTTTTTAACTGGAAGAAGATGAAATGCATATATCATACTAAGGCAAAAGGATTCACAGTAGATTTGTTTTGCTGACAAAGCACTTGTTCTACATAGCCCAAGGGTAAATGCCAATACGCTTTTAAAATGGAATGAAGGTGTTAGAAATAAATTTGAACATCCCTGACGTAAAGCTTTTATCTCATGTCCTGGCTCTTCCCAGCTGAGTGACCAGGGGTAAGTCATTGAATCTCTTTGAGGCTTCATTTTTCTCACCCTAAAGTGGATACGGTATCAATCCCATTCCCATCACCTTCAGCCCCCTCACTTAAGAATTGCATGAGATATGGCAGCCCGGGTGGCTCAGTGGTTTAGCGCCGCCTTCAGCCCAGGGCCTGATCCTGGAGACCCGGGATCGAGTCCTGCGTTGGGCTCCCTGCATGGGGCCTGCTTCTCCTTCTGCCTGTGTCTCTGCCTCTCTCTCTCTCTCTCTCTCTCTCTCTCTCTCTCTCTCTGTCATGCATAAATAAATAAAATCTTTAAAAAAAAGAATTAAAAAAATAAAAAAATAAAAAAAAGAATTACATGAGATAATATTTGTAACCAGTACAGTGCCTAGCACGAAATAAGGAATCAATGAATGTTAGCTCTTCTCCCTACCACACACACACACACACACACTCACATTCACACTCAGATTCTTTCCTTTCCCTTATCTAAGAAATGCAGAGGCATGTAGCCTAAGAGGCTGGGCTGACAATCAGATGCAGCAGAGAGGGTGGCCGACCTCACCCTGGAACAACAAGGGATGGAGCAGGTGTTCCCCTGCGGGCTGATGGAGAGTGTGAGCACCAGAAAGAAATATAAGGACACCAGGCTCGAAAAGGAATGGCTGCAACCACAAACCATAGGTCAGTGATCACAAGTACTTGGTAGGGAGAGAAGAAGAGAGGGTGGCTCATGGTTTTTTTATTCCACTCAGAAAGAAACACTAATAAAACTTTTTTTCCCAAAAAAACTAAGTTTTATATCTGTGCAGGTAGTATATTTACTTGCCTTTTTATTTAAAGAAAGCTGGTATCTTTTATGAAATGTAAGAAAAATAATAAGAATATTCGATAGTGGGAGAAACATGGAGCATCTTAGCACAGCATCGTACAAAACAGTGCAAACTTAAATAAGAAGTACTTTTTCTAAATGTATGTAGAAGCCAGCAAGTAATTATCCAGTAGGAATAGGAGAGGGACATAGTGTTGATGCCATACCTCCCTTACTTGCCATTTTCCCCAGTGCACTTCAAAAAAACTAAAAAGGCAGAAACTTTATTTAAATAAATAAAGCCAGAAGCTTCCCCCACCCACTCTGCTCCCAAGTCTCCTGCTAGGGAACAGCAAGGCATTAACTCAGAGGGGAGGCTGCCACCTACTGGGCCACCACTAACATCCCTCAACATTTTCTGTGGGCTTTTCAAGGTCTCCCCTGCTTAAAATCCTACCTTGGCCCCAAGCTGCTTTGTTAGTGACAGTGATAAAATCATGACCCAAGATACTACTATACAGAAACTTAAAAGCTACAGCATGAATTAATCATAGGACAACCTCTTGCAAACTTCACAGCATCACTTTTGCTTTAAGCATCAGAGAGCCTGCATTTTCAAAGAGGGGGGGAAAAAGCCCTTCCTCTCTTAATTTCTGTTGTGTTTTCTAAGGACAAAGTGCTTTAATAGTTGGTAAGTGCTGCTAATTGCTCCCTGGACAGCCCTAATCTGGCCATTTCCTCTCTGCCTTTTACTCCATAAATCCTTCAGAAGACTAATCTATTGGTTTAGTATCCCTCAAAAGTACCCCCTTTGATTGGACTGGTTTACATGTTTACAAACAGTCTCTCTACACCCACCCTTTGAAAGAGCCTATTGTTAGAAAATCTTTTATTACTGGTGCTCTGACCAACTCTAGGTTTACCACATCCCCAAGATCAACCACCAGACTCTTCTCTTTTTTCTTCCCTCCCCCCATCCTCTGTGAGAACACACCACCTTGAACTCAAAACAAGCAGAAAATCTGAGGTTTCTGCCTTCACCAGTTCTGTGTCTGAGGACAAATCACTGTGCCTCAGATCCTTGATTCACAAAGCAGGACAAAGAACCCTATGCTAATAATGACAATGGCTACACTTAACAGGTACACAGCTCAGGGCTCTGTCCCAATGGAGCGCTTTCTCCTAGTCTTTGAACCCAGCCCACGGGGTAAGAATCATCACCCTAGAGAAGACCCCACTGACCAAGGTCAACCATGGAGCAAGGGAGACAGAATTCACACTCAGAACTTCCAATTGGTGGGGACTATTCTAGCTCCTTCCTGCTACTGCTCCTGAGCAAGAGAGGGACTCAAATAATTAGAAAGAGCTCTTCTGTTTATGACTCCTCTTCCAGAAAGTTGCCAGTTATTCAAAAGGAACATTATCCTGGTCCTTTTTCATTTCCGGCTTTTTCCCCCTGCATGTTTGCAGATTGCTTAATTACTTCATTGGGCTTTGGAACTCATACATTACAGATACATGATCGTCCAAGTCATTACCTGCATATTTTCCCATTAAGAATAATTATAGCTCTTACCACCACTGCCCATGTACTTATGTCCTGCAGGCCTGGGCACACTGAAGTAATCATCTTTTGAAAATGATCTTGATGGGCGAGTGTTGTGTGCACAATCAGTAATAAGCAAGATGAGGTGGGAAGATTTCCATCTCCTCTGTTATTGAGTGGCTCAAAAATCACGTTCCCGTCATTTCATCACCATGCCATGCAGGACCCCGGGGTGGTTTGTACTCTCCGGAAAAGTGAGTTAGCACTAAATGTGGAGACAAGACCCAGGGGATGCTGGATTGTATCTGCCTTTCCACAGATTATCTTTCTGAGCACGTACACATCGCCCATTTCCTGGCTCCATTTCATTGTCTACAAAATGGGATTTATAAGATGCTTTAAAAACCTCTGATCATCAAATGTGAGATGGCACAGCCTTATGAATGTGGCAGCAGAGCTTTTTATACTGATGAAAAGCCCAAGTTGTGGAATAAGGGCTCTTCCCTTTTACCACTCTGTCCCCTTGGGCCTGTTACTTAACCTCTTAGAGCCTCAGTTTCCACATTTGTGGAGAGAACACGGTGGTAGCCCGCGCCCCTTCGAGGTTCAGTGGGATCCCACTTGTAAAACACTTTGCTCCATTCAAGGTGCAGGTGAAAGTCCAGTGAATGTCAGCTATTACTATTATCAGCAGGTCTAAGCTGAAAGAGCCTGGGGACTGTTCAGCGAAGCTCAGGCTACACATCTAAATTAAAAACAATAATTGCCTGCCAGATAATAGTCCAAAGACATGGTGAAGGGGTCACATGTTATTTTAATCAGCGGACCACGAGGGGGTTCGATTTCAAAGGTAGGAGAGAGGCAAGCTGGCAGATGTTTGAAAAAATGTTAAATTATAACCAAGAAAAAGCTATTTAAATACCTGGTTAGTAAATAAACTACAGCTGGTTTCTTGAAGCGTTCATCCATCAGTCTTTAATTTTTTCTCAAAAATCTTTGTTTTCAATACAGCTACAAAGCATTCACTGTTAAGTTTTTTAGATTTTAAATAAGCACTGAAAAGCCTCCATTAAAATTGCCTATTACCACCTAGAAAAGGTTAATATTTTTATAAATCATTCTGCTAGCTCTCACCCACGGTCTCTCTCATGTTACACTCCCCACACCCAATAAATAATGTGGTTCTGTATGCATCCTTCTCTACGTATTGCCCTTTTTACTTACCTATGTATTGTAGACAACTGTTTATATCACTTAATATTCTTTTCATTTTCTTAATGGTTAGGTGACTTTCTATTCAGTTCATGTAATTTATTTAACCAAGCCTCCATTATTGGTTATTTTGGTTTGCTCCCAAATGATTGTCATGAACAACTATGTAACGAAGTCTTTGAATAAATATCTGGAAGTGGGATTGCTAGATCAATGAAAATACACTTTTTTAACAGTTGTTTTTCAAATTCCCATATTTTTAACTTGCTTTGTACACGTAGACACATCATCTTTTTTTTTTTTTTTTTTTATGTGTGAACACAGTCCTCCACCACAAATTATGCAGTTGAGTTTCACACAGTTGGGGAAACACAGAGGTCACCATCCCCTTTGTGTAACGAATAAGCCTCGCGCTGGGAAAACCACCTTTGTGACCGTGGGATCTCTCCTGCCAGGTAAGTATGACATATCCTCATCTTAACTAGAATTTGGTGTCCCCACTGGAAAAAATGTATGTGTTTCTTCTGGGACAGACTGTCTTTGAGGCAGGTTCTGCTGGCACTCCTCGGCGGTGCTATAAGTAGCAAATGGCCAAGGGTTCTGAGCACAGCGACTACCTGGGTCCCGGTAGACTAAACATGTCACATTTATAACCTTCTTAGCTGTGCTTCCCATAAGCTGGGGACAGTATAAACTTGAGTGTCCCAGCCAATATGCCCAACTGAATATGATTATCTAAGTGTCTGGGTCTCTTGGTTTTCCAGGACACATTTGGTGTCACTGAGGTGAGTGGGCTGATGTTTAAAACTGTCCAGAAACTTCAACCACTTTTTTTTTTTTTAAAGTGACTTGAAATACAAGCTTGTGTGTGCACAGAATATCTCTAGAAGGATACACAAGCAACTGGGGGCAAGGTTTGCCTCCAGCTAGGGAAAGTGAAAGGAACATAACCGGGTCAGAGGCTTACTTTGCACTGGGTTCTGGCACAGTTTTAATTTCTTACAACAAGCGTATAATCAAAAGGGAAATTTTTAAGCAAGAAAGACTAACCCCCAAAGAAACAAGTTTGCGTGTACATGTTTTCTCTGTCAGCTACCATATTGGTAAAACATAAGCAAAATAAGATACTTGAATGGTTTTACAAAAAGGGTATGTATGAATAGTTGAGTATTTAAGAATGCAAGGTCTGGAGCCAGCCTGCCTAGATCCATAACACAGTTCTGTCGCTTACCAGTTTGTGATCTCAGATAATTACTAAACCCCTCTGTACCTTAGTGTCCTCCTCCATAAAATGGGGCTAAATGTACTACCTACTTCACAGTTACTTGTATTTAATGAACAAATACATATAAGTTCTCAGAACAGTAACTGGCACACAGCTGGTGATCATTATATATCAGCTATCATTGCTTTGGTTGTTGCTATTATTCTTCACTTGATTTTTTGCAGTGTTATAATTATGCTAGCAAAGAGCCCTCCCTACAATTTGTAGACTTCGAAAATTAAAAGAGCACTTTTACTGGGGTTCCGTTGTAAGCATTGGACCCTCGATTTCAGCTCAGGTCATGATCTCAGAGTGGTGAGATCAAGCCCCATGACGGGCTCTGCGCTGGGCGTGGAGCCTGCTTGGGATTCTCTCTCTCCCTCTCTCTCTCTGCCCCTCCACCCCCAAAAAAGAAAAGCAATTTTACTGCAAGTGTCTAACTGATTTTATGTTCTTTATAATTGTGCAAATAGTTGGGGGAGAAGGTGGCAGGGGATAGGTGCAAAACTTCCTTTTAGTTAGTAGTGATTCCAGATTTGAGAATGGCCACAAGTCTTTGCAAGAATAAGTGACCCAAACCATCTGGGGACTTTGGTGTGTCAACATTATTTTGTTTCTTTCTTGTGTGTCAACATTATTTTGTTTCTTTCTTCTGTAGAGCATGGGTGGGGTGCAGGGGAGGAAGAGATAGTGGTTAAACAGCAAAGACTAAAGGTACAGTACCCATTTAACGTGATTGCCCCTTAAACAACTGTGTATTTAAGAAGCACATATTTTAAAATTTTAATTCCGGGGACACCTGAGTGGCTCAGTGGTTGAGTGTCTGTCTTTGTCTTACTTAGGTCCTGATCCCAGAGTCCTGGGATCGAGTCTGCATCAGGTTCCCCGCAGGGAGCCTGCTTCTCCCTCTGCCTGTGTCTCTACCTCTCTCATGAGTAAATAAATAAACTCTTTAACTAACTAACTAACTAACTAAATAACTAAATAAATAAATAAATAAATTTTAATTCCAGTATCATTAACATACAATTATATTAGTTTTAGGTATAAGATATAGTAATTCAACAATTCTGTACATGACTCAGTGCTGATCATGATAAGTGTACTCTCAAGGAAGCACATGCTTTGAGGTCAGTATTTGCCTCAGAAAACCATGCACAAGATAGGAAGGCATTAAAGATTCCTGGAAATATTCTAATCCCACCTACTGTGAATAATGTGCTCAGTCATTGGAAATGTATTGCTGGCAAAGCAGATGATATGGTGACGGGGACAAGTAGACTCTGCTGTCACACAAGCCTAGATACATTCTTTTGCCCAATATTTTACTGAACATGATAAACAGAGTGCTGTTATTATGCCTGTTTTATGGGTGACCCCTGCTGCCTTATTTCAGTGTGGCTCTTCCCAAGCTGCCAGCATCTCATCGGAGCGGGATCTCTTCTCCAGGATTTTAGGTTCAGGCCATCCCAAACTCAGGGGATGGCCTGAACATATTTAATTAATGAGAGTCCAGCAGATGCTATTATAAGGATTCTATTCCCAGGTCTTAGCAGATTTGAGGCTGTGCCTCACACACGATAAGCATTTGCTAAATGAGTCCCCAGATTTATCAGGATATTACATAGTATTGCCCCCATAAACACAGGACTATCCCAAGTGCCCTGGATCCACCAAACCTTCAGGCATAAAAAGGCTGTGTTGTTTGGTCCACAGTTCCTCCTTTCACTGCTTTGACTGCCAAGGGTGATTTGAATAGGGCAAAGAGTTGGAATTGGGTCCAAACAATCAAGTCTAGTTAGAAAACATGTTCATTGCATAAATGCAGGTTGTGTTAAGCTTAGAATTATGATTCCCAGTACCGCCCATGATAATACCTTTAAAAACAAACCGTGAATTGGCTTAATTTTACTAAATTATTCAAAATCTAAGAAGTGTGAAAAAGTGAGCCCCATGATGGATGATCTGATAGTCTGAAAACGGAGACAAATGTTGAAACTAATATAACATTGTATGTTATTACACGTCAATAAAAATTAAAAGTAAAAACAGATAAATGTCTATCCTGCTCTCCGTCGATGATACAGACAACATCCAGCTTGCCTGGTCATTACGGTAGGAAGCAACGAGCAAAGATTTTTCTGTATACCACAGAGCTCAGCACTCCTCCTGTGGATTAGACATTTTCTTTGAACAGTGACAGAAGCGCACAACATACTTTTTAAGAAAGAATATTTTAAGTGTTAACATGCGTTTTGAATAAAAACTCAGTCAACTATATTTAAACCTCCTAAATTAGAATTTGTCAAGACACCAGATCCAGACATTTCAAAGCAATATGATAACGAGACACAAAGACACAGATGGGTACAGATTAACTGATGGGATAATGTGCTTGTCCTCTCAGCGGCCACAAGCTATATGGCATTACTGTTAAACTTTTGCCATATACAGGGAACAACTAGGTTCCTGGGGCGAAATCTGTTGCAATGTGATATCAAGGCTGAGATGGCCCTTTGAGGTTTGTAGGCATTTTAATCATAGAACATTTTTTTATAATTTTAACTGAGGTTATTGTATAAAAATTTTTAATGCACCCTCATTATTAGGCTAAGGAGAAAGAAATCTATTTCTACCAACAGAGAGCAAATAAATCTTCACTATCTCTTTGGTCCACTAGTTTATGTTTTGAACATCACACCTTTCCTAAAAAGCTGTTGGAGACATATGCTCTCATTATTATCCTGCAGTGATTTATCACTTAACTCTGAAACAGGCAATATATCCAACTTACCCACTAACTGGTGTCCTAGTCCAATTACCATTAATTAACTCAAAATATGTTACTTTTACACAAACAAAGCATTATTTTAAAAATCCTAGGCTTCAGACCACCAACGAATATTTACACATTTCTTGAGCTAATATTTATTGAAAACCAACACTGTGTTAGTTGATGGTATTTTTTGAGCTTTCAAAAATATCTCAAACTTCTAATTTGAAAATTTATTCCCCCAAAAAATTGATGAGAAGAACTCCAGCATCAGAATGTCCAAATACAAGACTGCAGGTTTTTATATCACCTATACCAATGACCCATGTGTGTAATTCAGAAGTCCTGTATCTCTCTGTGCCTCTGTTTCTTCACCTGCAACAGAGTAGTAGTAATTTTTCTTGACCTGATTCAGCTGTTAAGAGAAACAGCTAATAAAAATTGTTGCAAAGTACCATGAATATTGAAAAGTACATCATCATCATGATTAATAATAATGTATAAAGCTCAAATATTGAAATGACTCTCTGGCATCATTCCAAATCAAGAAATATACGCTCTGGCCTTGCATAGTAATGAAGAGAAACAGTGTGAGATGCTCTTACTGTACCAGTTCAAATGAACATAGTGATGAATATCTTTAATTACAGTGTATTCTGTAACAGTGTGTGTGTGCGTGCATGCGCACATGTAAGCGTGTGTGTGTGTGTGTGTGTGTGGTGTGTTTTGAACTAAATGTATTGCAATCCTCTCAATAATATATCTAGGGTCGAACAGCACCATTCCCAAACCAGGCAGACATTTATATATCTGTACCTAACCTTGGAATGGAATGCTCATTTTGATAGAGAAGGTAAGCAGCTAGCAGTCCTCTGTTAAAAAAAAGCTGGCTCTGATTTCACAGATCTCAAAATCTGTCATCCTCATGTTAGCTGACTATCTGGCAGCTAATGAGAAAAACAAATCGCTTTTACTTTCTACGAAAGACATTTGCATTTAGAACTTTTTTTTGACTCGTAAAAGGTTTATAAAGCATCCACTGAAACCATTCCACCTGCATTTTTCACCTAAAAGGGTCTTTATGAAATCTTACAGTAAATTTAATAACCCTCTTCAATAAACATGAGCTTTTATGAGTATGACATATCTAAATATGGGAATGGGAATAAAATCTGCATCAGTAATATTTTCAGTGGGGTAATATCCTACATATTAAGGGGGCGGAAGGCACGTACAGAGCAGAGTCCTGCATAAGAAAAAAAATAAATCTGCAAGTTTAAGAAAGCAACTGGTCAATGAACACTTGGGTGACTCATTAAGTTAAATGTGAAATGTCCTGATGTGTACAATATGGAGCTTCGTGATACTCGAACATTAGCATCTTTCATTTTCTTCCATTTTCAGCAAATGCACATTATAGAAATAACTTCAGAAATGGCCTTCAGGAATCACTCATACTGGCTTTTTCGGGAAAGAGGCCTTCACATGAAGTGTTTCCACATCCCCATCGCCTCTGCGGGGAACTTATGCTCGGGTGAGCTGCTGACACGAGCTCCACTGCCACACTAGCATCTCATAGCTCCTTTCACCAGGTAAGCTACCAAATTAGGCATGAGACTGGGACCCTTGTTTCTCCTCTTGCTGGTATGGATCAGTAAGGAAGACAGGAAAATGCTAGTGACTTTTTTATAGCTGCTATATAACAAGAGAATGAAATGTCACAACCCTGGAAACTGCACCTTTCTTAGTCCTATCAAAGCTCATCTAGCTCCCGCTGATGCTGAGACTTGCCCCTCACCTTCAACTTTGCCTTGTCAGCGAGTAGCAATTTAAAATTCAGCAATGCAGAGCGGTCCAAAAAGTCAAGACATCCTGATGAGGATTCGGTAGTTACTGGACATCCGCATGAGCTAAGGGCTTGGGCAAACCTTCAGAGAAGCCCAGCCTTACCGTCTGGTTCCCATAGTCAGACCTGCTCTTCAGAAGTTGTATGTAATTGTTTCCTTGATAATTAATTCACACTTCTAACACCCCAAGGGATCGTGTTCTCAAGTACGATGACCATTATTATACAAGTTTTTTTTTTCAAATATTTAAATCATGACTTTTTAAAACCAAGATTTGCCTATTTAAATTAAGGTTTGCTTTATAGTAGGATAGATAGACCGAGATGGATGAAACTCAAACAAAACCCCAGGTTCTCATTTGAGTCCTTATTTCTAGCTCCTCTTGCCCTCTCATATTTTTTTAACCAGAATTTCTAGCCAGAACCAAATGAAGGAAAGATGTCCAACAGCCCAAAAAGCTCTGCTTCCTCTGTTTTCTGAGTTCAAACTTCCTTTTTCAAATCATGAGATAATAAAGGCCAAAAAGCAGAAGGATTGTGAGCGGAAGAGCCAGAGGTCAAATAAGACCTCAGGAGGAAATAATTCAATTATGCTTTCACCTCTGCACCACGCTCATCCTTAACTCTCACTGCCCTGGACTCCACATCTCAGGACACAAGAGCACTCAGGAACCAAAGAAGGACCTTCTCCTTCCATTTTTTCATCTTCTATCAAGAACTTCAGACTAGAACCATCAGAATTGCCTGGCCAGCTTGCCCCTCCTGCTCAAGTTCCTTGTCCACACGTGAACCTCCTCCCCAGCTCTTGTTCGCCATATTGGTCACCTAAGGGGCTTGGAGGCAAGGGAACCTGAGTTTCATAGGATGCTCAAAGCAGAGTTAGGCACTCTCAGAATGCCCAGGCCCTACCCTAAAATCTTCCCCGTAGCCCACCCCTGCACAGATGTAAATAAATATATAAATAAAGCCCTTGCTGCAGACATAACCAGTAGAAAGAAGGAAGATAAAAATTATCTTATAAAAAAGAGGACATTTTTCTTTCTTTCTTTTTTTTTTTTTAAGATTTTGTTTATTTGAGATAACACAAGCAGTAGGAGGGGCAGAAGGAGAGGGAGAAGTAGACTCCCCACTGAGCAGGGAGCCCTATGTGGGCTGGATCCCAGGACCCTGAGATTATGACCTGAGCTGAAGGCAGATGCTTAACCAATTGAACTACCCAGGTGCCCCTCATCTCCTGCTTTTAAGAAAAAGAAGGAAGAGCCCTCCCTGCCCCAGCAAAAAGACTAACCACCTCTTAAAACCAACGAGAACCTGCCACAACTTAAAACTCTTGTCCTTCTCCAATGAACTTTTGTTCAAAGCAACCCTCCCCAGTTTCCTCCTCTCCTCTAACAGGAAGTCCCTCTCCTTTGTTCTTAGGGTTTGCCTATGGATCACCATAGTTTGCTTGCCCCAAATTGCCCTTCCTCTGTTATTCCTGAACAAATTCATTTTGCAAGTAAAATAACTATTTTACTTTTAAAGTTGACAAGAGCAGCAACAAAGTCCAAAGGCTGACAAAGAAAACAGAAATGAATGAAAAAGGACCTCCAGTTAATCAACAAAATTAATCAAGTTAATGGACCAAAATAGATCATTGTTCCTAAATACCCAAAAAATAGCGAAGCAGTACTTAAGCTTGATTTTAAAACTTGTTTGTAGGGCTTTCAGACATGACTGCTGCCCACAGAGCACTGGAGGGTATCTGCTGGGATCCTTGCCAACCTGGACCACAAACCCAATCTCAGTGCCAGAGAGCTCCCAATGATCATAAAGACTTTTTCTAAGGCCTGCGTAGCTATGCCTACTAAATGTTCTATTCCCAAGAATCAATGAAGCCTACTGCTCCAAAAAACTGAATTTTAAAAGTACCAAATAAAATGAATGGGCTGATGATACAGAGAAAAGAAAACATTTAAGGATGAGCACAGAACACTGAGCTTCATCCTATACAGGGGAGGGGAGAGGGAAAGGTCAGTAAATATAGCATACAAATAATAGTTCTTGCAAATCATCTCCTAATTAATCCTCATCCAGACAAAATGTACTAGTTTAACCTTTTCATTCTGGGTTTCCCACAATATTTACAAACCACTGTCTCTCAACAGGAATGGGAAACACACCCATTCTGGAAGCTTTGGGACCAAGTGTATTCCTAGACGTGCTCCTGCAAGATGGGGTAAGAGGGTGCCTGCCCCTCTTCCTGCTGAGAACAGTGGCATCTGATCATACCATCAGAAACCACAATCCTATCACTTAGGACTATGGTCTGCATCTTCATTGCCAGAGTTACATGCTCTTCATGGCAAAGGGTCTCAGGTTTTGTTTTGTTTTCAAATAACAGTAATATAATTGATCCTTCTCAAACAATGAAGCTGACCTCAATTAAAAAAAAAAAAAAAAAAAAAAAACAGGTCTCACTTAGATCCTCCCCAAGAGTGTAATTGGTGATTTATTAGAAAACCTCATCAAGGGGATCCCTGGGTGGCGCAGCGGTTTGGCGCCTGCCTTTGGCCCAGGGCGCGATCCTGGAGACCCGGGATCGAATCCCACATCAGGCTCCCGGTGCATGAAGCCTGCTTCTCCCTCCGCCTGTGTCTCTGCCTCTCTCTCTCTCTCTCTCTCTGTGACTATCATAAATAAATAAAAAATTTAAAAAAAAAATTTAAAAAAAAAAAAAAAAGAAAGAAAGAAAACCTCATCAAAAGGCAATTGAATCCACAAGGGGAGTCCACAACATGGAGATGCTGGAAATAAAGAACATTCCAGAAAGCACTCAGAACTTTCAAAGCAGTATTCCAAATACATCATTTCTCAAGATAAGTATATTGATAATCAACTTAAGGCTTTGAAAAATCTCAGTTTGGAAATGATGTGAGCAAGTGCAGAGCCTATGGCCTACCTAATACTATTACTGGAAAAGCCTGTCCTGCTGAACTGGCCCCACTCTCTGTGAACCAGAATTGCGGAAAATAAAGAAGTAGCCTGAGATTTTGCATCACATTTCCATGGTTCCAGATCCACTCCAGCCAGCATACAGGGGGCGGTGGTAGGGAGGAGAGAGGCTTAGGCAGCAGCCAGATTATCATCAAATGACCTGAAGAATTACAATGAATAACATTTATTAAATGCCTTCTATGTGCCAGACACTTTTAAGTACATTATACTTTTAATCTGTTTAGCCTTCATGACAACCCATCAAGGTTTGTGCTGTTGCTATGCCAGTATTTAGATGAGGAAACTGAGGCACAGCAAGCTTCCATAATTCTCCTAAAGTCACACGGCTAGGGAAACTGGATTGCTCCAGAGCAGAGTTGATATTTCATTCACCACTATATCAAGTCAATACCTAATTGGTGTAGTTTGTAAAATGTGAGTTTGTTGAAAAAATCAGGCTGAATTGAACAGTTCAAAGAAGGTAGAGATCACCTGGGGCTACAGAAGGGAAAGGAGATCCTGGCCAACTATGCTATGAGCAAGAAGTGCAGTTTCCTACTCCTGGCCAATATTTAGGGTTGCACATTCTTAGATAGCCTTGAGTCTAGAGGTCAGCATGCTGGAGGTGCACATAAGCCTCCATCTCCTCTTGATAGTGCCCTTTCTTGAATGGCAGGTAACAATTACAAGTATTAAGCAATGTGTCCCGCTGCTATAGATTTATGTATATTTAATTCAACAAAACAAAAATTTAATTCAACAAATAGTTATTGAGCATTTGAGCAAGGTGCTGCACTAGAGGCCACAGGTGACAAGACACTTGTTCCTGCCCAGCCAGAGCTTAAAATAGAAAGAAAAATGAACAGCTCCAACACCCCAGATACTTGTCCACGTGGGACCCTGCACTTGATCCACATGTGGCAGACTGGATTCCAACCACACTTCCCACACACCTTCCCCCGAAGAGGAAGAAAAGGCTCCATGTGGCAGACCTTGGCACTGGAGAAGCCATGCAGATTAACAGGGAGCTGGCCAGAAGCCTGGGGTAGGAATTACAAATTACCCCAATCACCAATGTGCCTGTTGCCAGAGCTGAAGGCTTTTGGACTCAGATTTCTACGGTGCAAGAGGCACCGGGACTCATGTCAACTTTCCAGTCACGCAACAGTGAAAAAGAGAAAAAACACGTCCATGCTGAAAGCCTTTTACAACAGCACAAGGCTGCAGCCATGGTTTGGAGAATTAGACCCTGTTACAGCAAATTGCTGCTGGGGCAATACACCACCCATTACTGGAGAAGCTCCTGCTACTGAAGGAACCCAAGAGGGCACTGAATTCTCACTTGAGGAAAGCTAATTTGAGAGGACAAAGAGAGGCAAGGTTATCAGCTGTCCTTGGGGAACAAATCAGAGCATCAAAGCTGGAATTGGAGAATGGTTCTGATTTGCAGAGGTCTTTGCCTCCTGTGGTCAGATTCTCAAAAAAAGCAGAGCCCTGAGAGAAAGAAGTAGGTTCACTCAGCTCTGGTTAAGGCTACCCCCTAGAACAAACCAGGGGCCAGACATAGGGGCAACACCCACCAGTGTGCCCTCAGGATAGGGTCAGGTCCCACGCAGGACAGATGAGAGTCCACGAGACCTAGCAGGTTACAGGTATCCTGTGCAAAACCAGAAGCATACAGGCCTTCCAAGGACTGTGACGTGAAAGCCCTGATCTGTTTTGATGGAGAAGGAGGCATAGAAGTCTCAGTCCCTAATACCCCTGCCTAGAAGCCAGTGACACAGCCCTCGGCCCTCCATGAACCACTGAGAATGCCTTCTGATGAAGGGAAGGTCGTGCCTTCTGATGAAGGGAAGGTCGTGCCTGCCCCTGGGGGTGGAAGAGGCTCAGTATGTGACTCCTGACAGTAGAAGAAAAGTGACAGCCTCTCCCAATACCTGAGATGACAAGCAGAGCCAGGAAGAAATACCCTCCAAAAGGGTCACCAAGTTTTAAAAAGTCCTGCCCAGTCCCTTGGAATAAAGAAATACGAGTGAGCTGTGGATGTCACAAACAATTCTTGGCTTCTGTGGTACAATGGGGATAGATAATCTGGTCTTTATCCCCGGTTCCTGGCAGACAGTTTCTAAAACCTTTGGAATATCTGGGATAATAAGAGTTTCTTTTGTGTCCTGGAGATTGAATTAATCACCAATGACCAATGATTTAATCAATCATACCTACCTAATGAAACCTCCGTAAAAACCCCTAAGCCACAGAGTAGAAAGAGTTCTGGGTTGGTGAGCACTTGGAGGTGCTGGGGGTGGGGGGATGCCCCTAGAGAGAGCATGGAAGCTCTTCACCCCTTCTACACACCTTGCCCTATGTAGGTCTTCCATCTAGATGTTCCAGAGTTGTATCTTTTTCCATAAATCAGTAATAGTAGGTAAAGCACTTTTCCTGAGTTCTTATAGAACTGTTGGAGCAAAGTATCAAACCCAGAGAGGGGGTCGTGAGAATTCTTTGATGTACAGCCAATCAGAAGTTCAGGTGGCAGCCTGGGACCTGGGATCTGGGACTGGCTGAGGTGGGGCAGTCCAGGACTGAGCCCTTAACTCATGGGCTACCTCTAGGCAGTTAGCATCAGAATTGAATAAAATGGTAAAACACCTGATTGGTGTCCACAGAAGAACTGGAGAATTGCTTGGTGTGGAAAATATCCCATATTTTTGTTGTCAGAAGTGGCATGAGTACAAACAGCTCAGCTCAGGATCTCCTCTTGCATATGCTTTAGAAAATTTGCATAATAAATTAGCAAGAATGGAAATCTTGTTCTCATAGGAGAATATAAAAAGATGGTGAAAATGTCATCCTCTTAACAACTACTGAACAAGTCAGAGAAAGAGGCACCTATGTTGCAAATTTCCTGACAAGATTGCTTGGAACAGAAGCTGCTGGGCCCCTCTTCCCCAAACCCTTGGGACTGTTCTAAAAACAGAGGACATAGGTGTTGCTCAAGAGAAGTAGAGGAAAGATGAGAGAAGGAAGCTCAGAAGCAGTGGGGCACTGGATGACAGGAGGTAAAAGCACCAAGAGCTTTGTGAGGTGTTGATCTGGGAAGCGATTAAACTGGCCAAGGCTTTGAAGCAGCCAATGCACTCAAATGCAAGAGCCAGAGACAGAAGGATGGAGCTAGAAAGGGATGTTTGTGGGGAAGGGTGTTCTGTAAAACACAGAAATCCTGGGAGGGCAAAGGGGAAGGTGGCTGAGCCAAAAATGTGAAGCCCCCAGCGCCAGGGAAGCCTTAGGCTTTCAGGGTGACCCATGCCTTTGTCTCCTCCTTGCTCACAGGGATGCTGCACGCACCCCCACCTCCCTCATTCCCTTTGCCCTTAGTACTTCCACTCCCTCACACTCTCCCTTCCCATTGTCCAGCTCACTGTCCCAGCCCAGTCAAAGCTAGTTCACAGCCTCTCATTCCCAAACATTCTCCTTTTTTTAAGAGAAGCCATTCACAGAGTCATCCAGATTTCCTGCTCTTGTTAGAGAATTTCTTCATAGGCATTCAGAGAGTACACGAATAAAGTCACTTTGCTCTGTTCCAGCCAACTGACAATACCACACACCACACAAACAGCCTGGTCTACGATGCAACCTACCCAGGATGTTCAGGAGGATGTTCAGGTTTTGCAGTTAGTGTACATACTGAGCAGAGTAATTTAAAATAAAGAATTGGATGACTACATCTTATAATTTGTCATTGTTAAAGAATTAAAATGATTGGATAAGTGGACAGGACAAATGCATGCAAGATAATATTGACAGCATGTTGACGAATCAAACACCCAATCATCTTACCTGCCATGAGTGAGAATTTGGTTAAACATTTTGATGATGTACAGAATAGCTCATGGAGGGATTTGTTCCCAGGTAATTGGCAGGAACTGCAGCTCATTAAATTAGCTCTCATCTGACATGCCAAATGATACTCACAGTTGATCCGTTAGATCATCAGCAAGCAATTGTTTATCTCTCCTATAAGCCAGGATGACAAATAAGCAATTTTAGCCAAAAGGGTTAAGGCCAGTGCCAATCATTATTCACACAGCAATTTAACTGATTCTGTGGCAATCAATACCATGCGTTGAAAATGCAATACAGCAGGTTTTTCCACATCGTGGGACCCTTTATGTGAAAATTCTACCAGAATATAAACAAACAAAATACTAAATAAAGACAGGTCTCAAATGTAGTATTTGTCATCTGATTTTAAGGGAGTGGAGGAATCACTGAACCTGGAGGCATTTACCTCGGACGGTCGCATATAACCGAGCAGGTACACGAAGAGAGCTCCCACCCAGATTATTGGGGTAACCAGTAGAGAATCATGAAAGGCTGCAGGAGAGAAATGGCAGAGGCTGGTTTAATGCCTACACCAAGCTTATCAGCCTCATCAGAAAACCTGGGATAATGATGGATAAAGCAGCTCCCAATGGCTACTTTTTCCTCTCCGTTTCCATGCACTTGAAATCAAGGTGTCCACTGGAGATTAGCTGAGGGAGGGCTTCTGCACCACCACCATGTCTTCTTCAATTTGTTGAATGCCGTGGCTGCCTCTTGTCCCATAATAGATGCTATTTCCTTTGCTGACCAATCGTTTCCCATCTTGCCTAAGGCTCTGACATTATGGCAAGAGTCTAAGCTGTTGGGACAGCATCTCCCCTCATGGAACAAATAACCAAAATAGAAAGGGTAACAAGGAAAGCTACTACAAATGAGGAGTTTAAAACCTCAGAACCGCAGCTTAGAAACTCAGTCATCACCATGCCACTTAGTGAGATAAGCACTAAGTGAGAATAAAAGCACTAAGATGGCTCAGTCCCAAGTCTCGATTTCCCTCTCACTGGAACATGCAGACTCGTACCTAGTTTGGGAATTATTTGGGTTTTTTGCTTCTTCTTCTTACCTTGACTGAGAGTTGTGATCACTTAGCTACTTCACTCCTCATCTGCTATGGGACATTCAAGAAGCAGAAATTCAAGCCAACAACAGCCTCCTCAAATGTGGCCTGTACTGATAAAATATGCAGAGGAAAAGAGGATTAAAGCTGTTGGCTAATATGAGGTTTTAGGGGTGCTTCACTATTCCCATCCCCCGTGTTTTTTTTCCTTGGCCTCCCAATCAAGATAATCAAAATTTGATCATAAATCTTAGTTAAGAGCCCTCCTTATGTATCATATGTTCCAATAATCACTGTGCTAATCAAAAGCCCTGAGGAGAAAGTGGTACGATAGGTCTTTAAAGCAATATATGTAATTAATGTGGCCATAATATTTATAATCTACATTCATAATTAAAATAATAAATACTATACACAGAGCTCTTTCTCTGGGATCTTGTCAGACACTCAATGACAAAGGCCTGTACTGAGTCCGTGGTAATGGTGCCATAGGAAAAAGCATGGGGACTTGCCAGATTCTCATTACAGGGAGAAGTTAGAGAGAGTGAGAGAGGGATAAAGTCAAAATCACCCCCAAGTCTCTGACCTACATAACTGAGTGAATGAGGCATCAAGATGGTCTGAGACAGGTTAGGGAGAGAAGTTTAGAGCATATTGAGTTTAAGATGCCAGTAGGACTTTCAGGTGGAGAGATCTAATAATCAGTTAAATATTTGGGCCTAGAGTTCAAGAGAGTTGCATAAGCTGGAAGGGCAGACTGGGAAGCTGGCAATACGTGGTTAATGCTGGAGCCATAAGATCTGTGCATAAGATCTGAAGGGGGAGGCACATAAAGATAGAACAGGGCAAAAAGCGAACCTCTGCAGGCACTACATTTAAGGAACCAACCAGGGAAAGCAGTCATCTGAAGGAGGCTGAAATGGGACCAGAAACTGGTGTTGGGGAAACCTCCAGAATCATCTAGAGGTTTCATGACTTTCTGGGGGAAAAAAAAAAGTCAGGCCCCCTACCATTAATAAATACGTATCAATATGCAACATAATCAGACCTCAGTTACCCCATCCCCATCAATGGCCCCCTTTCTGTCCCTTCCTCTGCAAAAACCAAAGAAAGCATTTCAAAAATGGATTATCATGGTCTTATGTTTCCATGAGTCAAATAAGAAAAAGAAAAAAATTCCACTGGCTTTGGAAAAAAGGAAATTATTAGAAAACTCAGAGAATTCATTCCCAGGAAATAATGAAAATGAAACCCCAACTGCAACAGGCTGGGAAGTTAGAAGGAGAAGAGGAGGAGAAAGCAAAGTAGAGGGAGAGGTTTTTGTTCTTTCTGTTTTTCAGATTAAAGATCGAAGCATGTAGCATGTATATGGCCTTTGGGGAAGGTACAGGTGGGGTGGTTTCTTTTAGAAATAAATGACAGGGGCAGCCCCAGTGGCGCAGCGGTTTAGCGCCACCTGCAGCCCAGGGCGTGATCCTGGAGACCTGGGATAGAGTCCCAAATCGGGCTCCCTGCAGGGAGCCTGCTTCTCCCTCTGCCTGTGTCTCTGCCTCTCTCTCTCTCTCTCTCTCTCTCTCTCTCTCTCGCTCTGTATCTCTCATGAGTAAATAAAATAAAATCTTAAAAAAAAAAGAAAAGAAAAAGAAATCAGAGATCAGAGAGAGAGAGAGAGAGAGAGAAATTGAGATTTTCAAAAAAACCATTCGAAGGGGAGCAAAAGCAATGGATTAACCCTGGAAGGGAGAAGGCTACCTCTTCATGAGCACCTCCAGGCAAGTAAATATGATTGATAGAACCATACGGCAGCAGGAGAGGAGTTGTCCATGCTGTGAGGATTGGGAAAGAGAGAGTGGACCTGGAAGGATACAGATACTGCCTCGTGTTTTGAAGGGGCCTATTCATGTGGGGAATCCTACATCTACAACGACACCAAAGCAGGCAACTGCACAGGTACTACAGGTTGGGACACAGGAGCAGAGATGACATGTGGTCAGGCTGAGCCACATCGGGGATTCACAAAGCCTATTTTGTAAAAGGACATGGCCCCACGAACACAGAGAATATTAGCAAGAGAGAAGTGAACTGTCTAATAGGCAGGGCTGCTACCAGTCTTGCTACTGTTTCTTCTTTGCCTGAGACACGTCCTTGGGAGCTAGAGCTTAAGCAAGTTCCCTTTCTCTGTAAGTTGCTGCCAATGATACTTGCCACCTCTTATGCAAACGTGGTCCTTTTCTCTCCACGTTCCCTCTCCACATGCCATCAACTCTCCTCTGTGTTCCAATGGTGAGGAGGATTATATGGACCACCATGGCTTTTTGACAGGCTACCAGGCTACGATGTACAACCAGAAAAGTCTCCCCCACTGTGTAGAAATCATTGACTAGAACACTTCCTGTGTCACACCACCAAGCATCCCTCCGGCTGCAGCCACCTGGGTTTTACTGTCGAACTGTTTCAATCCCACTCTGTGTGGGCCAGACTCACAAACAGGAGCAGACCATCGATTGAGCCCTTAACAAATGTCTAATGGGTTCTCAGCCTAGTGCTAACAGTGGGATTAGCAAGGGAGCCTACAGAGACTGATTATTTCCTCATAGGCTTGGCCATAATCCAGCCTTCACCTGACTCTCTCCTCACCCAGCAACCTTTGAATACAATTCAGTTTCTCAAGTATCTTAATAAGAAAAGATAATAATGAACACAAAATCAACCACTTAAAGGGCAGCCCCCTTCAAGTGAAATAATAAATTGGCATTGTGGTTTATGCATAATTTTTTAAGCGTAGCATCACAGCCATTTATTAAAGCTATGACATGACACTGGATATCTCCTTTTTCTCTTCCTTTCTCCCACAGTTGGACGTTTGGGAGCCCTGCATCTTGGTCATAGACTGGAGATGAATACTTCTGAGCTCTGGCATGGGAGAGAGCTATCCCTGTCCAAAGGCTGTGTGCATGGAAATGGTTTGAGGAGGTAATAAGGGGAGGGCATGTATTCTTTTTTTAAAAAAGGTTTTATTTGTTTATTCATGTGACACAGAGAGAGGCAAAGACATAGGCAGAGGGAGAAGCAGCCTCCCTGTGGGGAGCCCAGTGCGGGACTCGATCCCAGGACCCCAGGATCACTACCTGAGCTGAAGGCAGATGCTCAGTCACAGAGCTACCCTGGCACCTGGGGAGGGCCTGCATTCTGAAAAGATAGCCCAGGAACACAGCAAATGAAAAATCCAAAGAGAATATCCAATGAATAGCTTATAGTTAGGCAGAGAGAGAAAATCAAATATGAAGGAAAAAAGGCAGAATATGGGTATTCTAGACAGGAGAAGAGGAAAAGAGACGAAACCCAAAACATAGCTTAGAGCCAATGAGAGGACAGCTTCTGGACCTTTCCTTTCAATAAGTTACCTGTAGTTTGGGTCATGGGATGCAAGGGTTATGTAAAGCAAGCAAGAATGCAGCCTAGTTATCGCATGTTTTACTTATGTATATTATCTATAATTTTTACAACCCTAAAATGTAAAAAAAAAAAAAAAAGAATAAAACTCTTACCTATTTCCACTGTAGAAATGATAAAATTGAAGATAACCATTTAAGTAAGTGGCAGAGGCATGATTGATATTCACATCGTCTGTCTGCCTTCAATAATACTGTGCTCTTACCACAATGCCAAGCTAACTATGGCTTCCTTAAAGCGCATCAGTCATCAGTATATGAAAAATTCTCTATATACTGAAACCTGTCCGTGTATCTGTAAACCTGAAAAGTTTAGCACCATACCCCAGATGGCTGTGATTCCACGCAGACACCCTCTGCCTTTGAGGCATAGCCATATGGGGACATCTCTGCCATCAAGCAAACTCCAGTGGCTTTTCTAGGTACATCACCATGTTTTCACTGACCACCACAAGTGCAGAAACCCTGGCCTAGGACAACATATAAATAAGTTCAAAGCCAGGAGATCTCATTTAAACCATTAACTTCAATTTGATCTGTAATAGAGGCTGCTTCTCTAATTTTTACTTCTGATAAGGTGTGAATGAATCAGTATCAATACATCCCCAAAGGTAGAAAATAAATCAAGAGAAATGCCAAATAAGCAGTGGTAGATAACATTCGTCTTTCTGTAGAGTAAAATATTTTACAATTATTATGCATTATTATCACTGTTATTAATATGTATTACTGCCTAATTCATTAGGGTGGAAAAACTAATCAGAGCTCATTGGAAAGTATACTGGCAAAAACAAAAAAATATTTGTCTTCCCTTGGTATTAACTAACAACTAATTTTGGTAAAGATCCTGGCTTTATTTTTTTTTTAAGATTTTATTATTTATTCATGAGAAACAGGGAGAGAGAGGCAGAGACACAGGCAGAAGGAGAAGCAAGCCCCCCACAGGGAGCTAGACGTGGGACTCCATCCTGGGTCTGCAGGATCATGCCCTGGGCCGAAGGCAGAGCTAAACTGCTGAGCTACCGGGGCTGCCCAAGATCCTGGCTTTAAATGGGAAAGAAATTTGGTCTGTGAAAGTTATTCAATAAAAGATTATGAAGTTAAGGGATAATTCTGCAATTTGAAACCAACAGTCAATGTTATATATAATTATGAAACATTAGAGCATTTCTTATTGACAGCCAGTAGAGAACCACTAAAAGTTCTTAAAAATATGATAGAGAAATCAAAATTTATGCCTTAATCATTTGAATTTTGCAGTAGCATCAAGTACAAATGAAAGTAGAGAGAGGACTATGGAGGCAAGGATGCCAATTATGAATTTAAGTGTTGAGATTTCTGGGTAAGAATATAGAGGTCTTTCCTACAAACACCCCTCAGCCCCACCTCATGAGGACTACCACTATGACCTCAAAATATAAAACAACAGATAAAATAAGAAGAGAAAAAGTCTTTAAGACATTGTTACCCTGAAAATCAGGCTAAATATCTCCATGGATGAGAAACAACAGGCAAACTAAACTCATGGCGAGATATGAAGACAGAACATTTCCCAGGAGCAGAAGAGGACCAGGTCTGGGGTGGGGGGCTGCCCCCCACCCCCCTGCCCCGGCCAGGAGCATAGCCTGAAGCCCTGAGTCTGCAGTGTTTCCTCAGAACAACACTGTAAGCTGCTCATATCATGTGAGATCTGGTTCTGGACTCATCTCCAGAAGACAGCTACAAAATAATTAAACAAGAAAGGATGAGCTCAGGAAGAAAACAAACACAAATAAAATCCAGATATTTCCACCCAAAATGCGTTTGCAAATGAAAACCTCAAAGGCCATAAAGAAAATTCACCCCACCAAAAACAATCAACAAACTCAAAGCACAAAAGAACTTGCTTTTGTTTTGGGAATGGAAATAATGGAGCATCTAAAAAATAAAACAAACATTTAAGAGCCTCAGAAATGTTCTGTTTTAAAACAAGAGAACGTGGGCAGCCCAGGTGGCTCAGTGGTTTAGCACCGCCTTTAGTCCAGGGCGTGATCCTGGAGACCCGGGATGGAGTCCCACATTGGACTCCCTGCACGGAGCCTGCTTCTCCCTCTGCCTGTGTCTCTGCCTCTCTCTCTGTGTCTCTCATGAATAAATAAAATCTTAAAAAAATAAAATAAAATAAAGCAACAGGACATTATAAAATAAAAAAACGAGGTCTCATTCAAGTACAAGGATATTTTTTAGAGATTTATTAGACATCCTGGAAATGAATATATCTGTTGCAATTTTATAAAACCCCTCAGGAGAAAAAAAAAACCCTCAGGAGGTGGGTAAATTCAACTAGTCTAGTCAAAAACTAGATAAAACTAGTGCAACAGCAGTTGAGGCTAGAAGTTGACAAATGCCCAGGGTGAGGTAATGGTGACAGGAATGTAAAAAAGAAAAAAACATTCAGAAAACAGAAATAACTAGGCTACATTGCTGTGGGGTGGTAGCCATTAAGATTTAATTCTGTCTCACCACTGAAATAGCCAAAGATCAATTGTGATGATGACCATTTGAAATTCTATTTGTGGAGCTCTGTTAATGCTGCTGGAATGCAGAAGGGGGTAAATAGTTGAGGATGAAGTCCTCAGTTCTGTCCATCACCCACCATCTAAAATAAAGTGGGTTTACAATAAAATTCTTCACCATTCACATCTGTAACAATAAGAAACTTCTTTTTCAAGTTTTATTTAAGTAATCTCTACACCCAGTGTGGAGCTCAAACTCATGACCCTGAGATTAAGAGTCACCTGCTCTTTCAACTGAGCCAGCCAGCTACTCCAAGAAATCTTTAAGGATCAAGTAAGTTCATCAGAACTCTCCTGATTATCTGATTGTTTTCTACTTCAGTCTGATTAAGTAAATCTACAAATAGTTTGTCATAAGATATTTATTATCTATTTATACATGTATTATATCATATGTATTTATTACATAGATATTACTCTTATTTTCTTATAAAATTTTTTAAAATATCCTCTATTATGTCAATAAATTGATTACAGAGTGATGAGGGTTGAGACAATAAAAATTCCTAAAAAAAAAAAAATCTTAACAAAATTACACTTTATTTGAAAAGTGCAATTTTTCAGTAAGGATATGATAGAAAATAAATCTATAATATTATGTTAAGACAAAATTTTAAAATAAGGTTGAATTACCCTGAAAAAACAATGTAACACATGATCTTAAAGAGAAACATTTTGCCAGGTCTACCACTAACAGTGTTTTTGCTGACCACCAACTCAACCTGATGCATACCTGGGGCACTCAGACTTTAGTCTCTAATATTATTATTTACTACAAAGAATCAAAGCCCCTTTCGGGGTGATGATTCTACATTCTGAAGCAGGAGAAAATCAGGACAGGCTTGGACCATCCTGTTGCCGCCAGTCAGTAATTAGGGATGTTCTCAAGGGCATCAGAAACTGTGCTGAAAAGATAGAAGGGACAGTTTTCAAAGGCTCCCTGGCTGGTGCCCCCACTGAGTGTCAACCCAGAGGGCTCTCTGACTCTTACCAGGGAACTTTTTAGGGAGGGTTATCTGTACGGCCCGCCAAAGGACCCATCAAGGCATCCCATGGCACCCGGACAACAAAGCCAGCATTTGGATGGATGGCCAATCACAGAGAAAGAGCAAGAACCAGTGGGAAGGACAGGATCAGCCTTGTTATGTGCATGCATGGGAACAGCAACTACAGTAAAGACTCTGAGCACTGGAGCTACAAGGAAATGGTTTTGGTCTCTTGTTCCTCCTTTGCCCCTACACCAGAGTAGTAAGAACATGCAACACACACACCCAAGCTGCTGGCATCCCAAAGCTAATCTGTACTGAAGGAAGATGAATGCTTAAGATGAAATAGGAGATTAAACTTTTTTAATTAAAGGGACCAAATTTTAATAACCAGAATGAGACTCTTTTAATAATTAAAAGTGATTGAGAAAGTTGAGAATCAGTGGGAGCTGTTATCAACGCAGCTCACTGTGCAGAAAATAGAAAGATAAAGCCCAGTATAGTAGTGATCAGAGTACGGAGCATCGTGATAGCAGTTTATATCTCAACAAATTGAAATTCTTGAATCATACCCCTTAAGATGTATAATTTGAACACAAACACTAAGAAAGTGGAATAAAAGAAATTCACCTCCAGACACAAAAAAAATCCTGGGACAACACATAAAATATAGCCCATTATTTAATAGCCCTTTATATTTAATAGTCATTTTTAGACAGTTGTTTTTTTGTTGTTTTTTGTTTTGTTTTGTTTTGTTTTTTAGTGAAAGCAGCTAATTGTGTCCTGTACTATTTCAAATAGATTGTTTACTATGGAAACTGTAACCTATTTTAAAAACATATGCAAAGTATCTTCATCTACAGTTAAGATAATAAGCAGAAATTAAAGTGTATACCCACACACTTAGCTCATAGAATAAAAATACCAGCCACTTTCCTATGTACCTGTGTCAATACATTCCGTCCTCTCACCCCCAACCTCAAAATGGTTAGGGCCAATAACTTATCTTAAAATATTGCCTTAGACATGTCCAGTTCTACTCAGTGTTGTACTGGTCCATTTCACTTTCTGAACAATGTGCTGAAACTCTATCACATGTGCTCCTTTAATTACAGAACATGGGTAGTAGCGCCCTAGCTCTATTTTAACATTAATTGTAATACTATGATTTTTCATTTGTTGCGTCTTTCCACGGCATTTTGAGCCTTGATAAATCATAATTGACATAAATTAACCTCATATAATTAATGCAGACTTGCTGTTGAAAGTAAATGCATAATTAGAATTTTTATACTAAATACAGATACACATTGTAAGCTCTTTGGAAATGTATTTTAAAATGCATGTTGGCAGCAGGGTGGATGTTTGAATTTTACAGATATAAACGCAACCTTTAACTATGAGAAATTACCACAAAGTTTATATATTGGATATATAATTAATAGACACATTTAAAATACTGTACTTGGAAAAAGCTTAATGCCTTGAGGGAAAAGGCAGTAAAGGATTGAGCTGTGACTTGGTAGAAAAACTTGAAAAAGAAGAATGAAGGCTCCTGATTCAAGTGGTTCTCTCTACTCTGATAGATTGGCTAAGCCACAGAGCACCGGCCTTGGAGAGTCTGGTTTGATTTTTAAGTCTCTTGTTTATAACGTGGAAGCCTGAGCAAGAAACATACCTGCCTCAAGCCTTGGTTTCAGTGCTTTTATAAGGGTCAAAAAAATACCAGCACCCAGAATCATAAGAAAGGATTATCGTCATAATCACTGTATATAATATAGTCCCCCCTTGCATCTTAGCTACCAAAAGGTTTCTCAGGATAAAGAAAACTTAAGTCTGGAAAACTGTAGCCATGTATTAAACACTATACAGCAGGTATTGGGCCAAACTCTTTATGTGTGTCATCTCATTTGTCCCTTTACCACACCAGTGTTATCCCCATTTTACAGTTCAGGAAATCAAGATCCAAAAAGGGGAGTAACTTGTTTACAGAGACACCCAGCTGGTAACCAGTGGGTGGACACCTGGGTCGACTCCCTCTTCATGAACATCGGTACAGTTTTACCAGCCCCACTCATCATATGCAAACTCTTCATTCGTTATTAAGAACAAAATACTCAGTGCATTTAAACCTAGAAAGAATCCAGTCTATTCGAGGCATAGTCGGTCCCCTTGCTAAGCTACCACCCCCAGCAACGAGCAGGGTGGCCCGGACAGAGTCACCATCCCACTGGCTAGGCTCCGAGCCTCAGGGGTGGGAGCTCTCCTTCTTGTTCACCGCAGAGTCCCCTGGCAGATGGCAATGCTTGTTGGGTAAATATGTCATGTTATAGCCAAATTCCTGGAAAACATGCACCATTGAAGAAAAATTCCTCTCTGGCTAGTCTTCATATTACTAACAGAAGAAGTGAAGTCCGGATGATGAGATGGAGCAGAAGGTACTAGGCCCCCCCCCCCCCGCTGGCCCGGGAGCCTCAGAATGGAGGCATCCCGCAGCCGCCTAGGCTCAGCAGCCAGCATCTCCCACATGAAGACACGCCACAGGGAAGGGATCGATGAAGGGCCTCCTCCTCCGGGAGCCAAGGACATGGGCAAGAGAAGGAGCAATGAGAGAAGCCATTTGTCTTCCCCATCCTGAGTGACCGGTGCTGCAATGGACTCTGTGCCCTGGGACACGCAGGGGAAAAAATGTTCATTGCGGAGCCCAGATGCCAAAGTGAAGAAGGAATCGAGTACTTCCAGCCGCCACATCTGGCTTTTTGGCCGGCTTTCCACTGTGCCGTGCCGATTCTCCCTGCACCTGCTGCTTAACTGTCTCTCTAGTTACCGACGAACTAAGTTTTACCCACTTTGACCACACACTGCTCAGAACTTGGATAAACGTGCCACTGTTACATCGCTTTTCAAGCCGCTGTAAGCCTTTCCATAGAAATCAATATCAAAACACTTTTAGCTGTAGGAGTTTAAAAAAAAATGAAAAAAAAGAAATTCTCTATTCTGGACTACTAGCAGCTAAGTACCCTGATCACGTATACATTAATGATTTTGAAAATCGAGATAAAACTCTAACTTGTCCTAAAGTAAGCACTCTCTTCCTGTAAATGAGCACAGGGTTCAAATGGTTAATCCAGTGGCTGTACAGTTAGGTAGGCCCTTAGGAAATTTAATCTACAAGGAGGCTTCGTTAAAACACTCACCTTTAGCAGAGCTTTTTTGTGCACATCAGAAAAGTGAGATACATTTCATGGCTTTTCCCCTACACATTTTTATGCTGCATCTTTCAGCAAAAGCTTTTACAATGATATTAAACATTAACTCTGTATGGGTTAATCCCAAGACACAGCATCAGCCTTAAGGTTAATAGTCCTTTTAATTAAAGGATAAGTCAGTTATTGAACACAGAAGCTAATCACAAAAGGATTACCACTGAAAATGAACATAGTCTGTGCAATTAGTCTGATAATTAAGACTTAAGTACTGGACAGAGATCAAAGTGCTTGTAATATGCAATAAAGTTCCTAGAGTTGTAAGGATATTCAAAATGTTAGCTTGTGCTTTATTGCACCTTCCATTTATCGTGGACCCATGATAGCAGCAAACACATTTCCCCAGTGGATGTCAGCATGGGTAACTGCAACAGCTGTTACTACATAAGCCTGGTGTTTCTCACAATATGATTACTCTGTCAACGACGGCTGTAAAAGGTGGCATCTGCATTCATCAAACAGAGTTATCAATAAATGTAAAACCATACAACAATTAGAGATCTCAAAGGAAGAACAAATCCAACCAGAAAAAAAAATGTCAACCACACTCTTTAATTACGAAGATTGTTAATCAATAAAATGCCTTCATAACTTTTAATTAAAATTTTATTTGAGCTGGATGTTTGGAGAATCTGATTCTTTGTTTTCATTACATTTAACAGTTGCTCTACAAAAATCCTCATGGCATCTGTGAGCGGCAGTCCCTTGGGGGACACTTTATATCTGTAATTGCATATTGTCACCTACAGAGGGTGTTAAGAATCCTTGTTAAAAATAAAGGAAATAGTTAGGAGACATCTCACAGTAGCCATTATTATGGAGCAAATTACTAGGTAGAGCAATCCAGAAGCTGTCAAGAAAGGTTAGCAAAAAGGGGTGTGAGGAAATCAACCATTCAGCAATTCATCATGAACCAAAACTAGGTCTAAAATAAAACCGGCAAAAAGGTATTGGTTTTATGAAGTAAAGACGTTGCCTTTGTTTATAGCAATGAATAAAGATTATAAGAGGCTACTGATGAAGAATGAAAAGATGAAATGATAAGAGACAAGTCAAGTTCTTTAATCACACTGATACTCAGGCAAGATATAAAGAGAACAAGTTAGAATTCCAAAGCTTTGTGCTGTTTACTTTATCTTTAATTTGCGTTCATATTAAGATTCTGTGTCATTTATGTATCACCGGCCCCAGAAGTTGCCTGGTCAATTCCCATACCTTCATGTCAGTCACTTCAAGCTGAATATAGGCCCCACTATGAATGTTTTTAAATGGTCTCTTTTTTTATTTATAAGAAAAGAAAATTGATCTTGAATTTTTTTTCTCAGTTGAGTTTCCACTAGGATCTCATTGGCCCCTCAGTTCTGACTTATATAAATAAATGAAGTTGACTACTGCTTATTCCATTGCTGAAATCATTAGCAATCTTTCCTTTCACACCTTGGAATGCTGATAGGATATAGAGATCGGTGCTCAGAGGTTCACTCTGGGCTTTCCTTCCTTAATCTCAGCTTGGTTTCCTGGATTCCCGTATGAGTAAGAATGATTGTGAACCACAGCCAACCAATTCAACCCAGCGCCCTAGATGGCTGCCATCTCTAATTCAGAGATCAAAGCAGATAGAATGCACCTTCTGTAGGGGCCAAGAGCAGCCTGCCCCAAAATGGGCCACTTTGGCCAGAAGATTATTTTGAGTTAAAAGCAATCAAAACTCAGCAGATTTAGGAAAAGCTCTTTACCTCCCCCACACCTGCCTAAATATACGTTAGAAAAGACAGCCTGGCCCAAGAAGAGAGCTCTTCAAAGAGATTCCTTTTTACCTATGAAGCTGATCATTACAACAGGGCAACCTTTGTTTTCCAAACATCTCCTCTCACCTTCCTGCTAATGGCCTTCCTCCCCTTTAAATCTCCAGACCCCTACCTCTCTTCTGAGCTCAGGATGATGACCTATATACCTCATTTTGCTTGTCTTTGGAGATTCATGTCTGTATGGATTTCCCATACACAGGAGATTTTATTTTCTCCTGTCAATCTGTCTCAGGTAAATTTAATTCTAGGTCCAGATAGAAGAATCTTGGACAGAGAAAATTTTCTTCCTCCCCAATATCTCCATGTCTTTCTTCTCTCAGAAAAAGTTTAAGTGTAATCAGAGCACTGCTTGAAAGATTAACCAGGGAAGGTTGGTTGTGACCAACAGGTCCCCAGCCCAACTTTGGTTCCAGCCATTGAAAAGAAAAACTTTGTAACTGGGGCGCAGGGGTGCAAGAGCACCTGGCCCCAGGGATCCCAGCAAGACCAAAATCAGCCACGTACTGCTGACAAAATTGAAAGGCAGGGAGATGAGTGAGTGGTGGTGAAACAAAAAAGGAATTTATTTTAGCAAGACCAGCACCAGGGAGACAGCAGACTAACATCTAAAAGGCTATCTCCAAAGTTTAAAGAAACTTCTAGGTTTGTATAACGAAAATGGGAGGAGCACCTGGGTGACTCAGTCAGTTAAGCATCTGCCTTCAGCTCAGGTCACTATCTCAGGGTCCTGGGATTGAGCCCCTGCTCTCTGCTCAGCGGGGATCCTGCTTTTCCCTCTCCCTCTGCCCCTCCCCCCAGCTCATGTGCTCTCTCTCACTGTCTGTATCTAATAAATAAATCTTAAAAAAAAAAAAATGTGAGACATAGATTTGTGAGTATGTGCAGGTGGCCAGCAAAGGTCAGCTCGGTCATTGTCTTGGGGTCAATCACATTGGGTCTTGCTAGTGACCTTATTGCTTGAGGGTAGTTTTGGTTCCCATTGGGAAGCTTTGGCTGCAGGGCCTTTTGCCTGAGTTAAGAGATAAGCTGGAAAGAAGAACCTACTGACTTAGAAAGTACAGACTGAGGTCATGAGGGAGGTAGTTGAAGTCCTCTCTCACTATGATTACACTCATCATGAAATCAGTCACATCTTAGAGAAAGAAGAGGAAAATAATAGTACTTCATACTTAAATAATGCTTACCAGATGTCAGACACTGTTCTGAGTCTTTATAGATATTAACTCACTTAATCCTCACAAAAACCCTAGGAAGGCAATTATTATTATCACACCAAGAGGTTAGGTCACTCGCCCATGTCACCTAGCACATAAGTGATGGAGCTGGAACTATGAATCCAGCTGTCTGGCTTCAGAGTCTATGTCCTTAATCTCTGTCTATACTGTTTTTTAAAAAAATAGCACTTAAAAAATAAAAATCAATAAAAAACAATAAATAATTTAAATTTTGTTTAAATTACCAAAATGTTCAAAAAATAAATACAAAAGAAAACAGCTCTGACTGGTCATCTGCTTTCAAGTTTATGCCTAATGTTTTATTTCTATGTGCACAATTCTGCAATGTGAATTTTACGGATGAGGAAATTAAGACTCAAAGAGGAGAACTAAACCTGCCCAAAGTCACACAGTAAGCAATAATGTCCAGATTCAAGTTCAGTTCAGTTAGACTCTAAAAATCCATATTACTTTCCATGTTGTTGGAGTAAGATAATCACTGTATTTTCATTCTTCAAACATTCAATGATGAACAGGAGAGAGGGCTAGGGTGCCTTGCTGGCAAGAGCATGAGACTCTTGATCCTTGACTAGTGAGTTCGATCCCCATGTTGAGTGTGGAGCTTACTTTTAAAAAAGAAAGAAAGGGGAAAAAGGAAAGAAAAGTTTTTTTAGATGAGTAAGCTTTAAAGACACCTGGGTAGCTCAGTCCGTAAAGCATCTGACTCTTGGTTTCTGCTCAGGTCATGATCTGAGTCGAGAGATGGAGCCCCACATCCAGCTCCACACTCAGCCCAGAGTCTGCTTCAAATTCTCACTCCCTCTCCCTCTACCCCTCCCACCCATGCTCGCGCTCTCTCTCTCTCTCTCTCTCTCTCTCAAATAAACAAATAAATCTTTAGGGGAGGAAAAATAAAGATGTTCCCCAGGGCAGGAAGGATTGCCTTCAACCCTGACAGAAGGCCCTGTTTCCACACCGTTCTCAGGGATGAATATTAGGGTGTAGCATTCATGGTGACATGTGCTCCTCCCTACCAGATTAGTAAAACAAAACAGGCAAGAAACAGGGATTTGCAAACAAGCAACCCAGGATGGGGAGGAGGCAGTGGGGGTAGGTGGGGAAGGCTGATGAAGTGAGAAAATCAGGGCCTGCTGCACATCCATAAAACCACAATACCTGTTCCCTCTCTCTCAAAGCTTGGAGATAGTCCCTCCACACTCTCCCTAAACAACGGTCTCAGTAAGCATTTTCAACCTGACTGTGACTGCACTTCCCCATCTTTTTCTCCTGTAGCATTTGATTTTTTTCCTGTTTCTTACTCCTGTTATTCTCAGGCGTTAGATTTTCTTTTCCCCCTCATGTAGTCCACACTTTGGGCTGGGCCGCGACTTTGTGTAAGTTCACGAAAATGTGAGTTTCAGGGTTCACAGTAGGACCCTTGTTTTCTTTCCCAATGCTTAGCATGGCCGAGTGTGTCCTAGGCAGCAGTCAGAAACATCAATGGAAATGATACATGTTTATGAAAAATGCTTTGGGCATACTCTGAATTTTGTTCATACCTATAAACAAAGCAGGGAGATACCCGGCACAAGTAATTTTAACCACTTAATCTCACCCATTGCATATAAATAGTAGTCATATTTGAACACCAAAGAGAAGTTTCAAACCTTAAATGATATGTAAAAAGCACTGCAGACCCCCGAGTGTTATTTAATTTCTACATTTTCAGATGATTGAAAATGAACATGATTGAAATATGAAAGTCATATTTTTTAAAACTTTCATTTTGCAAAGGTTAATTGACAAGCAGTTTGAGCAGAGGGAATGAGCTGCAAGTAAGTTTCCAATTACCAGAACTGGGACATGGACTTGGGAGAATGTATGAAATATATAAATCTTGAAATGCTAACAGAACATCCATTTACTGGGCTGAGGAACGAGCAGCATAGATTTGAAGACATTATGGCTCACTTTATAAAGCTATAACTATCTATATAAAGATAAAATAAAATAAATATCTTGATTTTAATGTCAGAAAGAAATTCTTTAAAAATTTTCCATAGGAACCATCAATGACTAGTAAAACAAGACTCTTTTTTCTATTAATGAAAACATTTGGGTACAGTAGCATGCCTGTGAATCTCTATATATTCATATATAGACACAGATATGTAAATTCACTGCCAAATAGATTAGCAAAATGCTAGTAGTGTGGCAATCTGGGGGAGAGTCTATCTTGTTGCAATTTTTAAATTTCTCAATCCATCAGTTAAATGTCGATTCAGGGCACAGACTCATATTTCCTTGTCAAATAAATTATGTCTTACATCAAAGACCACACAGATTCCTACTTAACAAAACAGGAGAATGTCTGAATAGACCATAAATGTGAAATATGAAAGAGAGCAAAATGAGACAGCCAATAAAATAAAAGATTTGTTAGTCAGCTAAAAACTATCTACAAAATGGTACTACCGACAATCAGAACTGGTGATTAAAGAAATATTCTTTAAAACTGATGCTAATTTTTTTTTTCCATGAGAAATGAGTTCTGGTGATAATGCAAAATGGTAAAATTGCTATGCATAAAAAGTTTTTAATTAGATAGCAAAGACTGTGACGGTGCATGTATCTTTTCTGCGCGGAAATTGAAACACCATGTACACATAACAGGAGAAAAGACCAAGAAATGTGCCAGGTCTTTAAGAAATAAGCCAGGTACTAAATTATTATATAGTTGTAAACTCATGCGTCAATAATATTTGTTTTATCAACTTGACAGTATTCCCTTTCAAAGTAATTTATAGCAATTAATTCTTATTTATAGATATGCTTTCTACTCTGGTTTCCACCCTCACCCCCAAAAGATGGTGTTGAAAAACCTGTTCCCATCTAGGAGCCACTACTAAAGATGTTATTTGGTGCAATGATTATGGTAAACTAAATTGTCAGCAGTCCTTAGGTTGGAACTACCTTGAAATTCGACAGACTGTAATGAATTATAAGATAAATACATTATTTTTAACTTTTCTTTAAAAGGACTTCACTACGATACTGAATTTCTTAGATAAGCCTGACTTCCAAAGGATTTCAGAGGATTTGGCTTAACAGTAAAATGAGGTAATGCAAAGAAAGTGCTTGGCACAGTACCTAGCACGTGGGAAGCACTCAAGGAAGTAGGAGCTCTATATAATTGAATGGACTTGATACATATTTCCAAGAAATTAGAGTCTTTTTTGTTCAGGGCTCCATCATGTATGGGTTCGCGTGCTAGAGCAAACCCATACATGGGTTTAATTTCTTAAAGTCCTGGAGGCTGGAAGTCAAAGAACTAGGTGTTAGCAAGATTGGTTTCTCCTGAGGCCTCCGTGTGCTTGGATCGTAGGTGGCCATTTCCCAGTGGTGTCCTCACATCATCTTTCCTCTTCGCACTGGCATCCCTGGTGTCTCTGTGTGGTTTTCTCTCTTGTAAGGACATCAGTCAGGTTGAATTGGGACTGATGCTAAAAGCCCCATTTTAACTTAATTGCCACTTTAAAGGCACTATCTCCAAATGCAGTCATATTCTGAGGCCCCTGAGGGTTAGGGGTTCAAGGTATGAATTTGTAGAGGATGCAATTCAGTCCATAACAACACAATAAGATGAAGTATAAGCACCTCCCAACACTGGAGGAGCTGTTGGGATCCAAAGTGCCCAGAGGGTGGGAAATCTAACAAGCAAGTATGGAACAGAATGGCTGGGGAGGGTGGTGGCCCAGCACCCGCTCTGCACCTTCTTGCCCTGGTACCATTTGCCTCCTCTCCTGCACCAGCATCTGTGCAACTTTCCATTTCTTCTACATCAACATCAAAGCATCTGAGCCCTGAGTCAGATGTTGGTTTCCTTAAATTAATACTTGATGAAAATGAGTAAAAGGCTTAGTCTTTGAAGAAACTCCTCCCCCTACCAGAGAGCCTAGTTCTGCCTAGAGAAGCTCTGGTTAATTGAATAGGGGCTAAGGGGGTGAGTAGGGAAGATCCCCCACCACGGTTTAAACCGCCTGCTCAGGATTCTTTATTGTCCCCCACTTGCTTCCTTATCTTTTTTTTTTGCAGGTGACTCTGTGCTCCCTGGATGAAGAAAAACCAAGTTATGGGGTGAAGAGGGGGTGGTTATTCCAAATAAGGACTGGGGGGCAGTGAGACAGCCAGTGGGGAAGTGAAAAGGGAAAGGGGAGGTCAGGGAGTGCCCTCTATTTAAAGGGACCTGAAGAAACTTGAAAAACAGATACTTGTCTTAGCACAAGCAGTGTTCTTTTCCTTATTGTTTCATCCCATGCAAATGATAACTGCAATTTATGAGACCCTATTAATGTGCTATTCAGGAAAGAGTCTTCTTTCCTTCACAGGATGTTAGCATGAAGAAACAGTGTCATGGCATAAAATCATTTCCGTAGAATATGTAATTAGCTAGAGCGGAACCTTAAGGGAAGGGAGGAAAGAGACCTCTCTTCCCTGTTTCCCTTCTCTCTAAGTTACAGGGAGGAGGGGGCTTGAATCTGAGAGTGTCTGTAATTTAAGCCCTGGAATAATGCCTAGTACAGTGCTATACACTGTGTTCAATAAATAGATGTTGTCAACTGACAACCCCATTGTAGAGGAACATTTGTTTCTTTAGCCAAATTCACTGTATCTGCAGAGTTCCATTGTTCTTTGGGGCTCTCTCTTCCTTAAAATGATGGATTGCCAAGTAATAAAAATGTTTTCACCTTTATCTCCTCTACTCTCACCCCCTTTACTTCTTCTTTTATTGCCAGGCTCCGTGTCAGGTGATCCGTCCACCCATCTCTCATTGGCTTCCTGGTACCCAGCAGCTCAGAGCCATTCTGGTTTTAAAATTTTGGCAAATTTTTCATTATAATTGTTGAGGTTTGTCGATTAGAGGAAATGTGGATTGTGTTTTAATTGTTCAGAAATAATAGCATTCTGACTGGCATGAGCCAGGAAAGTCTCCCCTGAGCAAAGACGCCCCAGCTGTGAAAAATTAAGAGGCAAACTAAGCCATTAAACCAGGAAGCTGAGAGGGGTAGAGCAGCCTAACACCAAGGGGTTACCATCTTTTTTTCCTAAATCGAAAGAGGTTATTTAGTCTTTTAAAACACTTTAGAAAATTAATGGTTTGGGTAAATAATGTTTTTATCCAAAAAGAAAATGAGTGGTTTCCTCTTATCTCTCTATATACTATCAATTATCCTGGAGCTCTCTGTGACCCACATTTCTCTCCATCTACCAGTCAGAACCTAAATTCCATGCAACACCTGAGGAAAAGGTACTCACCCAAAGAATCACAAGTTGACATTTGTCTTCTCTGCATAATCACAGGTAGTGTGAATATGTTTCAAGCTAGAACCAGAGAGATACTGCACAGAAAGTTTTTTGAAGAACTTTGCAGCTCAGAATCTAATTTAATTAATGAAATGAGACCTATGTGATCATGGCATAAATATACCACATCTTCTTTATTCATTCACCTGCTGCTGAACACTTAGGTTGCTCTCTTATCTTGGTTATTGTAAATACTCGTAGGAGTGCCAGCCGCACTGGCTCCATCTTGCCCTTCCACCTTGTTCATTGCCCCAGCAGTGACCTCCCTCAGAGCTATGGGTTCCAGGCCCCGCGGAGGTTAATGTGTGCCCTGATGGGGATGTAGAGGACTTCTTCTGATCACCCCTAAAGCGGTGCACAGAAGGTACCAGTTTAGATAACTAGTCAAGATGACCGGCACACAGAAGGGTCTACTTCAGATAACTAGTAGAGATCCTCTGGCCCACACATGGCACCACCTTCGATAACTACCCTGTGACCTCACTACCATGTGCCTCACTTCATAAAACCTGAGGATTGAGGTCCAGACTGGGTGGAGAAAGGCTCAGAGAAGAGCTTCAGGAGAATGGTCCTCACATGCCTGGATCATCACCAGATGCTTCCTGTTGGTAAGTTACACAGAATAAAACTGTGTAAACAGTGTGGAGTGGCTTGCTCCATTCTTCACTCTAAAGTGCCTTCTTAATCTGGAGACTTTACTGACCCTTCACCACCTTCTAATAATAATGGTGCAATTAACATAGGGGTACATATATCTTTTCAAATTAGTGTCTTTGTTTCCTTCAGGTAATTCCCAAAAGTAGAGTTACTGGATCATATGGTATTTCTATTTTTAATTTTTTTTAAGTTTTTTTGAAGAACCTCCACACTGTTTTCCAAAGTGGCCACAGCAATTTATATTCCCACCAACAGTGCACAAGTGTTCCCTTTTTCCCACATCCTTACCAAAACCTGTTACTTCTTGTCTTTTTTATTTTATCCATTCTGACAGTTGTGAAGGACGATGTGGTGTTGATTTGTATTTCCCTAATGATGAGTGACATTGAGCATCTTTTCATATATCTGTTAGCCATCTCTGTGTCTTGTTTGGGAAAATGTCTATTCAGATCCTCTACCCATTTTTTTTAAAGATTTTATTTATTTATTCATGAGAGACACAGGCAGAGGGAGAAGCAGGCTCCATGCAGGGAGCCCGACGTGGAACTCGATCCTGGGTCTCCAGGATCACGCCCTGGGCTGAAGGCAGCGGCGCTAAACCACTGAGCCACCCGGGCTGCCCCCTCTACCCATTTTTAAATCAGATTTTCTTTGTGCGTGTGGTGTTTAGTTGTATGAGTTTTTTTATATTTTGGATATTAACCCCTTTTCAGAAGTATTTGCAAATATCTTCTCCCATTTATCTTCTGCCTTTTTGTTTTATTGATGGTTTCCTTCGCCGTGCAAAAGTCTTTTTGGTTTGATGTAGAGCCATTATTTATTTTTGTTCTTGTTTCTCTTGCCTGGAAGATAAATTTCCAAAAATAATATTGCTAAGGTTGATGGTCAGCATATTACTGTCTATGTTTTCTTTTAAGAGTTTTATAGTTTCACATCTCACATTTAGGTCTTTAATTCATTTTGAGTTTGTTTTTGTGGATGGTGTATGAAAGTGGTCGGATTTCGTTCCTTTGCATGTAGCAGTCTGGTTTTCCTAATTTATTGAAGAGACTATCTTTTCCCCATTGTATGTTCTTGCCTCCCTTGTCATGGATTAACTGATGGTATAAGTATGGGTTTGCTTCTGGGCTCTATATTTTGTTTCATCGATTTATGTGTCTATTTCTGTGCCAATACCATACTGTTTGATCACCATAGCTTTGTATGATAGTTTGAAATCTGGGATTATGATACCTCCAGCTTTGTTCTTAAGATTGCTTTGGCTATTCATGATCTTTGATGGTCCCATAAAATTTTAGTATTATTCTAGTTCTGTGGGGATTGCATTGAATCTGTAGATTGCTTTGGGTAGTCTGGACATTTTAACAATATTAATTTTTCCAATCCATGAGCATAGTATATTTCTCCATTTTTTTCATATTGTCTTCGATTACTTTCATCAATGTCTTACAGTTTTCAGAGTCCATGTCCTTCACCTCCTTAGTTAAATTTATTCCTGGGCATTTTATCCTTTTTGACACAATTGTACATAGAATTGTTTAATTATTTTGTTTGCTAGTTTGTTGTTTAGTGTATAGAAACACAATGGATTTCTGTATGTTAATCTTGTATCTTGAAACTGTACTGAATTAATTTATTCTAATATATTTTGGATGATATCTTTACGGTTTTCTATGTGTAATATCACGTCATCTGCAAATAGTGACTGTTATTTCTTTCTTACCAATTTGGATGCCTTTTCTGTTTGATTGTATTGCTATGGCTAGGACTTCCAGTACTATGTTGAATAAAAGTATTGAGAGTGAGATATCTTTGTCTTGTTCCTGATCTTAGAAAAAAAGCTTTGAGCTTTTCTTTTTTCTGTTGAATATGCTATGCTATGGATTAATTATATTAACATTACTTTTTTTTAACAGTAATTCTACATTAAGTAAATGAAAATTTGGTTACCTTATTTGTAAAAGTATTGAAGCCTATTCTTGGAAACTCATTGGATGTAAAATGTCCTGAAATCAATATGTTATGAATATTTTGGCAGCAAAATTTAAGAATTCAATGTGCAAATTCTTACTTCCTACACCAGTGAGAAGGATTTACAATTTTATCTGACTAAAAAACAAGGTGATAGGTGATCCCTTTGGAGGATGAGGCAGCACATAAATAAAACAAAATAAATAGGTTATGAAGACTTCTAAAGAAATTTTAATTTAATAAAATAAGGTTTCAACTTTTTCCCTTTACAAATATTTAGTAAGAAATATGACTTGTGTGTCTTTTATTTCTAACAATTTATCTGCAGACTTTTTAGCATTACTTACAAAGAAAACCCACAAAAGAAGAAACTAAGTGGCTGACATTACATTGTCTTGGCAGTTATCTCTGATAAAGTGTTTAAGTGAGCTAAGCTACTATTTATTTTGAAAGCTTCAGTAAACACCTATCTTTGAAAAACTGAAAGCTTCAGGGAACACACATGTAACTTGAGGTGAGTTACATTTAAAAAGATGGAGAAGAGAGGAGGGCCTGAGTCAAGACCAGTCATCATAGAGTGTGAGCTTCAGAGCTGCAAGGGCTAGAGGAAATGCCTCTCCTTTTCCTGGGCCCCACCAACCCGGTGCTCACTGACACCTCTGTCCTAGCACACAGCTTGCTAAAGTCCAGCGACCTTTATTCTACTACTGGAGGAGCTCCTTGAGGAGCAGATATCTTATTTCTTCTGTTATACAGCTGTCTAACATGTCTTTTCAAACACATTCAGTAAACTGTGGGTGAATAAATAACATGGCTCAATACTCTCTTGTTACAGACAACAAAAAAGAGATCAACAAAAAGACAATGACTTGTGTTAGAGTCACACAGTTGATTAGGATGGTGACTGGTATGGGGCTCCTGGGTGGCTCAGTCAGTTAAGCCTCTGCCTTCAGTTCAGGTCATGTTCCCAGGATCCTGGGATCAAGCCCCACTTCTGGCTCTCTCCTCAACGGGGAGCATGCTTCTTCCTCTCCATCTGCCACTCCCTCTCCTAGTGCTCTGTTACTTGCTCTCTTTGTCAAGTAAATAAATATTTTTTTAAATATTTTGTTTTAATGGGGACCAGATAAAAACACAGATCTTTCAAAATTCATGCTGTGGAAATCTTAACCAGGAAGTTGAATCAAAAGTAGGCCCAAAGTGCAGAAAATGGGTTGAATGTAGGTGTGGCTCATGATAACTGATTGATTTATATAGCTTTTAATGAAGACATTGCCTTTAATATTATCAACATAATCTATTATCTTACTCCATGGAGATAACTAGCATGGAAGTCCAGTGATTTAGAGCATGGTGGATTTGAATTCCAGGTGGGACACTAGCTGTGTGGTTTTGCTAAATTCCTTGGTCTGATCTTCAGATCCATGCTCTCTGTAATGTGGATTGGAAAGTAGCTACCTCTTTGTTGTTCCAAGGAACAAACAGATAATACATATTTAAGAGCATAGAGCTCAGGGTGTATCACATGCTTATCAACACAGCAGTAATTTGAAGTGCTTTGTAGGGATTCATTAAACCCTTGAATGAATGAATGAATGAATGAATGAATGAACCCTTGAATGAATGAGAAAAAATGAGAAAAACACTCAAAATTTATTTAAAACCTGTATACCTGGGGCACCTGGGTGGCTCAGTGGTTGAGCGTCTGCCTTTGGCTCAGATCCTGATCCTGTGGTGCTGGGATTAAGTCCCACATTGTGCTCCCCGTGGGCAACCTACTTCTCCCTCTGCCTCTCTCTCTGTGTCTCTCATGAATAAATAAATACATAAATCTTTTTTTTATTGGTGTTCAATTTGCCAACATATCCCCCAGTGCTCATCCCGTCAAGTGCCCCCCCTCAGTGCCCATCATCCACACCCTGTCCCCCCACCCACCTCCCTTTCCACTATCCCTTGTTCTTTTCCCAATTAGGAGTCTCTCATGTTCTGTCCCCCTCACTGATATTTCCTACTCATTTTCTCTCCTTTCCCCTTTAAACCCTTTCACTATTTTTTATATTGCCATATGAGTGAAACCGTATAATGATGTCCTTCTCCGATTGACTTACTTCACTCAGCATAATACCCTCCAGTTCCATCCACATTGAAGCCAATGGTATTTGTCGTTTCTAATGGCTCAGTAATATCCCATTGTATACATAGACCACATCTTGGCTATTGTGGACATTGCTGCTATAAACATTGGGGTGCAGGTGTTTCAGTTTTTCACTGCATCCGTATCTTTGGGGTAAATCCCCAGGAGTGCAATTACTGGGTCATAGGGTAGCTCTATTTTTAACTGTTTGAGGAACCTCCACAGTTTTCCAGAGTGGCTGTCCCAGTTCACATTCCCACCAACAGTGCAAGAGGGTTCCCCTTTCTCCACATCCTCTCCAACATTGTTGTTTCCTGTCTTGTTAATTTTCCCCATTCTCACTGGTGTGAGGTGGTATCTCATTGTGGTTTTGATTTGTATTTCCCTGATGGCAAGTGATGCAGAGCATTTTCTCATGTGCTTGTTGGCCAAAATAAATAAAATCTTAAAAAAAAAAAAAAAAAAACATGTAGGGATCCCTGGGTGGCTCAGTGGTTTAGTGCCTGCCTTTGGCCCAGGGCACAATCCTGGAGTCCTGGGATCAAGTCCTACATAGGACTCCCAGCATGCAGCCTGCTTCTCCCTCCTCCTGTGTCTCTGCCTCTCTCTCTCTCTCTCTCTCTCTCTCTCTCTCTATGTCTATCATGAATAAATAAATCTTTTTTAAAAAGTATACCTATTAATATAAATCTTAAAACATAGCTCATGCACATTTATATTTTTAAATAACTTCCATAGGTACAGTATATTACAGAAAGGGAAACAGTTCTGGAAAAAAGTACAAAACATTAAGATGGTTGTTTTGGGGTAGAGTAATTTTTATCTGTATTTGCATATATTTTCTACAATAAGCATGAATTAATTTTATAAAATAAATTTATTTTTAAATATGAATATTTGGTTTTATCTGGCTTCAAATCATATTTAAGTCCTAAGATTACTGTACTTTCACACGTGAGCTACTGATAATGTCAAAGTTATTGGGATTTTCCTCCCAAATGCTGCTGAGGTTTTTGTTTTTCATTATTTTTATAGTGATTGATTCTACCTAATACCATGTGTCAGGTACTATTCCAAGTGCTTTATAAATATCAGCTTAAGAAACAGCAATAATACCTTATTTGGGGAGAAAAGTAGCTCAGGGTAAAGGCAAGACAGACCTGGATTAAAATCTTTTTAAAGGACAGTCTAAATTCGGTCTTTTAAAACCAGATGAATGAAAAATGCAGGGCAAATACAAAATTCCTGCAAGCTATTCTATTCATATGTGCAGAGTAGCCACAAAAGAAGATCTAGTTAAGTATATTCTGTTAAGAGATTAATAATGATTTTCTAAATAATTTGGACATGGCTTTATAAGTCATTATTTCACATGATCACCAAAAATTATGTAAACTACATAATAGGCACCTAACATAGCCTATTTTTTTCTCTAACCTAAGCTACAAATTGCTGTTCTCTAAGTGAAATTCAAGTACATAATTACAAATGTAATAATAAGATTGAAAAGTAGTTCTCATTATCTCCCCATCTTACTCTTCTCTGCAAGCACAAGGTCCCCATGAAGCCAGCAGGCAAGACTGGGTAGCTGTGAGGTCACAGAGGGGGCACAGCGGTGGGTAAGCCTCGAGCTGGTAGTCAACATGATATACCTCTAGAATCCGTATAATCACCCTGAATAACACAGGCACATCATGGTAATATATGATGAGCTATCATTTTCCCTTGCTGTTCCTTATGTAGCCGTGATGACCATAACTCAACAACAAATTTGTCATAGAACCTTCAAAGAAGGGGGGAAGAATCAATGAGCTTGCATACGTCTGTTCTGGGAACATATGATTTTGTTCTAATATAAATCCAGATATATTCACAACCGTATTTGCTTCATGTGTAGAAATGGCTACTCTTAAATATCAGTGTTCCAAAGGCACCAAATGTGCCACTGCTGTCACCTGAATGTCAAGCAACAGAAAGGAGGCCTTGCCAGAGGAAGGCTGAAAACCTCTTAGCAACAGGGAGAACCATCATGAGTCTCCCTGAGCTGGGCGCTGGGCGCTGCAGAAAAGCCAGTGGCCGCAGCCCCACCTGGGAGAGGTTAACTGCTTTCCAGCCAGCTCCAATATTCATCTAACGCCAGAAGATGAGTTCATGTTTGAAGTTTTAAACCCTAAGCTTTTTGATTGAGGAAACAACAGAGCCAGCCGCCTTTTTTCCTAATGCTCCCTGGGCGGGCGCTGGGAGGAGACCTATGCCAGCAGGGGCCGAGGGCTGCACTGGTAGCTGTTTTCACATGGAAAAGAAGGCAGCAGAGAATTATAAAACCACCTCTTCCTGGCGGTAAAACAAAGGAGCTCTTCCAATGCCATATGAAAAAGCAGAAGGCCTGAGAGGATTTTTCTGAGATTTTCTTTAGAAATCTCATGGACACCTGCTAGAAGATGTGTCAAAGTTCAAAGATCTCTGAGTCTGCAGAAGGGAGGGGCTCTGAAAGAGAACAACACTGATAAATAGAAAGAAAGCTGAATGGGTGTATAGAATTCACCATACCTGATACCGACCCCTGTCATCCCATTACTGACGAGGGAACAGAGGTCCAGGGGCACCTGAGTGGCTCATTCGGTTAAGTGTCTGCCTTTGGCTCAGGTAATAATTCTGGGGTCCTGGGATCAAGCCCCACATCGGGCTCGCTCAGCAGAGAGTCTGCTTCTCTTTCTCCCTCTGCCCCTCCCCCTGCTTGTGCTCTGTCTCTGTCTCT
The DNA here is from genome assembly GCF_048418805.1 of Vulpes vulpes. Classification (NCBI taxonomy): domain Eukaryota; kingdom Metazoa; phylum Chordata; class Mammalia; order Carnivora; family Canidae; genus Vulpes; species Vulpes vulpes. The sequence continues at coordinate 20,048,658 of NC_132782.1, read as the reverse complement.
CAAATAAAATCGTTAAAAAAAAACAAAAACAAAAAAGAAAGAAAAGGAAACAGAAGTCCAGAAGAAGGACAGTGAGCTTTGGGCAGAGCCAGGATTAGAGACCTACTGGGCTTCTGTTGTAGCTTCCAGGACTCAACCTACAGACTCCTCCCTCAGTGTTGTACAATGGGCTGCATTACAATAGGGGAGGAACTGGAAGCCACTGGAAGTTTGAGCAAAGAAATGACCTGGTCCTCTCTGTGTTTTAGAAGACTGATTGGATAGTCCCTATGTAAACTGGATTAAAAAATCAGCATTAGTACAGTATCACCTTAGTCCAGGTAGATGGGAACAGGAACCAAGGGAATAGGGTGGAAGGGGCAAGGTGTACATGCTCTTTTAAACCTGCCTGTCTTGTCTGCAGACCACAGGAAACCAGAACCAGTCATAGGCCCGGTCCCTGACATAGTGCCTCGTGCTTTATAGAAGGGACACTGTGGCTGCTGTGAAATGAACAGGTGAATCAAAGAGGTAGAAAAGACAGGAATCGCTGACTGGATAAAAGGAAGGAAGAGAGTCAAAGATTACCTCTAAGTTTGTGGGTTCCATAGCTAAAAGAATGTTATGGAAGTGGGAGGAGAAATTGGTAACAGGAGCATCAGGGAGAAAATGGAGTATTGGGGTCACCCAAGGTGGACCTGGACAGGGCTTCTTGAACTGCTGACCTAGAAGTGATTGGTGAAGCCCTAGGATAGATGAGAGTGCCCTGGAATGACAGAAGCAGACAAGGGCTGAAGCTGTCCGGGGGTCAATCTGCACCTACAGGGTGACCCAGCTGTGGTTTTTAAGACTCCTTGTTCTCCACACATGGTTGATAGAACAATGGTGTTGGCCACTAGCAAAAACAAGAGAATCTATCTTCAGACCTGAACTCAATGTCCATGTGAGATCTTCAAACAAGAAGACCCAAATGTGTGCTTATAGTACAATCAAAAAAAAATTCAGCTTGAACTTTGAGCTTGTCCAGAAGTTTACAATAAAAAAAAAACCTTAAAAAGTTTCTATTTTAGAATTTGTAGGGGCTCCTGGGTGGCTCAGTTGGTTAAGCGTCTGCCTTCAGCTCAGGTTATAATCTCAGGGTCCTGGGAATTGAGCCCCACATGGGGCTCCCCGCTCAGCAGGGAGTCTGCTTCTCCCTCTCCCTCTGCCACCCCCCCCCATGCTCTCTCTCTCTCTCTCAGATAAATAAGATCTTTAGAAAAAAATTGTATGAATTTTTAGTCTCATGGTGAAGAAATGTTTAAATTTTGGAATATACACCAGATTCAGGAGACGAGGGAGCATGATAATCTTCTCAATGATTGGACCAGGTGGCAGATGGGCCTTGACACCCCACTCCCCGCCACCCCACACACACATGCACCTCTAGGAATAGCTGTACATATGCATTCTCTCTGGGGAGCCGTGGGGTGTAGTCACCTACACATGCACGCTGTGCCTGCTGTGGCCTCAATAGTCTCTTCAGGGGTACCCTACAGCTTTTCTGCAACTTCCATCCACCTGCCTAATGAAACAGAGGCCAGACTTTTGAAATGGGCCTTTTATAATCGTGGTTATTACTTTCTAAGGTAGTAAAATCCTAGAACCATAAATATCAAAATTCAAAGACTGTTATATTTGAACACAACCTTAGAAATGAGCTAGTTAAATCCCCTTGAGGAAACAGAACCAAGTCTGATCTTCCCTCTAAGGACAGAAGGGCTAGGTTTTTAGCCACAGCTGACATTCTAGGATCTGAGGCTGAAAGTGAGGTTGAGTGTGGACCTGGTCCTCCTGCTGGAGAATGTGCAGTCAAGAGGATGGCATGGGGTAAGGAGCTTGAGAACCACACTCTCACAGTTGTCAGACACGAGAGCAAAGTTTCCAAATAGGAGCTGGGTCCTGGAGAAGGAAAGAGGGTAACTGGACAGTCAGTGGGGTACGGGGAGGTAAGGATAGTGCTTACAGACTCTTGTGGGTGAGGCCTTCTCCTCACATTAACCTGGGTCTGCCATGATGACTGTCCTTTGAAGATAGATTTCCCCAACACCCTTATGGTCCTAGAGCTAATTCCCATCACTGGTGGAAATAAGAGTTTTAGCATAAAGAGGGAAGAATACAGTAAGATCACAAGTATTAGTTAAGCATATGGAACTATGTAATTATCATGAAGAATAGTATATTTATTTGCCAAAAAGAAAGTTGAATGTATCAACTTGTACAGGATATATAAAGGTACCTAGCTCTCTTTTTTCTATTTGCTCACTGACCTCTCTATCCACCTATGTTTAAAAAAAAGTATTCATGTATTCATTAGTTCACTATTTACTCAACAAATATGTATTGTTTGCCTAATGTGTGATGGACACTAGGTATACATATATTTTCACAAAATTGCCTGGAGTTTTTGAAGAATAATATCAATCTACTAGCGTAAATTCAGCCCATGGGACTCCTGGGTGGCTCAGTGGTTGAGCCTCTGCCTTCAGCTCAGGTCGTGATCCTGGGTCCTGGGATCAAGTCCTGCATCGGGCTCCACCAGGGAGCCTGCTTCTCCCTCTGCCTGTGTCTCTGCCTCTCTTTCTGTGTATCTCTCATGAATAAATAAATAAAATCTTTAAAAAACTAAGTGAATAAATTTAGCACATTCCAGCATTTGCCCTTTCTAAAAGCAGCTCTACTTTCATGGGAGAGGAGTCACTTCCCCTGAGCTGAGAGTATCTGTTCTTTGGGGGGAAAAGCCCAAAATAAAAAGCCTTCCATTGCTATATCACAGGCATTTCCTGGATAGTCTTCCTTCAAGTAAGCAACAATTTCTAATCTGCCCCTTAGGAATATTCAAAAATAGCCCCCCCCCCCCCAGCTTATCTTTGCTGCCCACAGGAGTTGTTCGTAATATCTCTATTTTTGCTGTTCAGTTTGCTTGCATTTTGACATTATTCAGGGTTTACACCGTTAAATCTTCCCAGCCTTTATCCATACCAACTTCTTTCAACACTTAGCTAACCTGTGGATGGTGATGGGACATTAACTTATTCTCCACATGATCTCTACTACGGTGAGCAGCCAGTATTTTCTGCAAAAGGCATTTTCTCCAAACTGAAAGGAGAAGAAAGCTACCTCCAGCTTCCTGTGGGCCAAGTCCCCACGGAATTCTGGGAGGGAGAAAAAGGTTAATTGTGAACAGGTTCATGCATGTGTCACTTACAGCTCACCACTGGATCCCTTCAGTCTCACACCCTTTCAGCAGTAGCTTTAACACACTGAGACCAGACAGGAGTTTTTATTGCTCTCTTCAATAAGACACAGGGTGAGTTTAAAGAAGGCAATCTTTAAGATTTATCCCTGTGTTCTGGAATAAACGTTCAGTAATTCCTTTAATCCATGTTGCCATCTCTCCTGGCCTTTTGCTTCACTTTGGTCTTTTAACATCTCACCTTACTTTAATAGCAATTATCCGAATCCATATACTAATTCAATCTAACAAGAACGCTAGTATGCCTTTTGTATGGGCAAGGCAAGGCACCGGACCAGGCACTTATATTACACTTCATAATGATAATTGGATAGATTTTTTTCATAAGGAATTAGTCTTATAACATCCCTTAACACTTGTTGAAGCAGTAGGCATGAACTTGCAAATGTATGCTAGAAATAACATAAATTTAGTGAACAGGATCTGTAGAGGTAAAAGCCAGATTTTAAATAGAAGTATTTGGTCCCAAACTTCTTTATGTTTTTATCTATCCATCCATCTACCCATCTATCTCCACAGCAGTGTATATCTGTACATATATGCTTAAATATGCTTAGCTTTTTTCTGAGAATTGTCATTGATTTTTCTACTTCAAAAGGCACTACACATGCTCCATTTCTAGGACATTTTGGATTAGGGCAACAACATAACATTTCTTGAAATTTCACAAAATCTTTTATACCTATCCTCTTTTGAGATAAGTGTCAAAGAAATCTGAACATTTTGATACCTGAAAACAATGTGACTCTCTACCATCCTCAAAGTAAGTCGACAGAATCATTAGTCCTTATTTAAAAGCTTATCCAAAACCTAGGACCTTTACACATCATGTGGTTCATTCTATATCTGAAGTAATTGCCATCTTTAAAATCATACACTTAGTATAATTTTGCAGCTCGAAGGCTTTTTAGCAATCCATTAGTTCATTATTTCTGAAAATTCCCTCCAAAAAAAAAAATTCATGTACTTCAACTTGTTAATAGGTGTTTAGGGAAATGGTTTCTGTGTTCGAATAAAGTTTGAAATGTCCTCTCTGGAGGCTCACAGCGCACGTTAGCATATTAAAGGCCTGGCGGACTTTTGTTTAAAAAAAAAAAACCTACTGATGGAAGGGGGTGGGGCTTTCATATTTTATTCTCTATATATTTATTACCTTATATAAAAATATATGGTATGCTAACTGAAAAAGAAATGAAGATCTAGATCTCAGAGGAAGTGGCGAAAGAGAAGAGAAATAGGGAAAGATTTGATCCAGTCCCGGTAGAGGACTGGCATTTAAGGATTAAGAGATATGTCTGAAGAGCTCTGGTATAAAGTTTTGTAATGCGAGGTGCTGTATATCCCTTGCTGGTGTCCTTAAGAATCACATTATTAAAAAAAAAAAAAAAAAGAATCACATTATTGGGGCACCTGGGTGGCTCAATGGTTGAGCACCTGCCTTTGTCTCAGGTCATGATCCCAGGGTCCTGGGATCCAGTCCCACATCGGGCTCCCTGCAGGGAGCCTGCTTCTCCCTCTGCCTATGTCTCTGCCTCTCTCTGTGTCTCTCATGAATAAATAAATAAAATCTTTAAAAAGAAGAAGAATCGCATTACTTGTCAGAGCAAGAGAATGAAGGAAGGAAAGGAAAGAGGGAGGGTGAAAAGGAAGGGAAGGAGAGGAGGCAGGATAGAAGGATAGAGAAAAAGAGAAAGGAACTGTTTAACTTTGTAAAACCTTGTGTTTCCAAAACTGATCTGACTATAGAACTCTTTATGCAAAGAGTATCCATGAACGTTAGTGATGTGCTGGCAAATGTTTAACGACTTTTGGGAAAGAGAGGGGCCTGATTTGTAGCATTTACCTGTTTCCATGGTGTAAATTCTCACCATGGTCAATTTCAAGCTGCCAACATGGCATCCACCATTTCCCAAGCTTTGGGCCCCAGCATGGGACACTAGTGTTCCTTGGGACAGAGTTTGGAAATGCTGAGTTGGTGTACCTTCTTTCCTTCCCCATCCTCTCGCCTATAAATATACGCCTTAAAAATGAGCAGGATAAAGCCTAGAGAGGTTATATGACTGTCGAAATTACACAGCTAATCATTTTTATTGGTATCTAAACTCTAATTTCTACACTCAGTGATGATTCCATGCTAGCTACGTAAAATTTTAACTATGTAAACAGGAAGTGCAGTACCATAGAGCCCAGTGAGAAGGAAGACCCTTGCCTCAGAGATAGGACTTAAAAGTTTTCTGGGGCTCAGCTCCTCTGCTTGTTAGATCGTATAATTTGGATAATATGTGTGTATTACCAATACTTCCTAATTGTAATAAAACATGCAGGCTCATTTCTTCATAAATATTTTGAAATCCTTAGTCAAACGAGGCTGTATAACCATTTAAATGTTACTTTGAAGTCATTCATGTTTCATTCAAGTCTTGAAATCTTGTAGATCTGCCCGTCAAACTAGAGATTACTCTCCAAGATCGGAGGAAATACCCTACTTAGAGACCAAGGAAAAGTTACCTCTCATTTATCTGAGTATTTTTGTTGTTCAAACTTTTCCTCTCAAACCACAGTTCAGTTAACATATTTCTACTTGCCAAAGAAGGATTTGTTAAGGTAAATGCTTTTAAAATATAGAATTATTTTTTATATGTATTTACACACATTTATAAATAAATTTGATATCGTTTGTGGAAGGTGATGTATCCTTGGACTCAAAGATGAGAATACAAATTTGCTTGTATTGAGAGTCATTATCCTTTGTGGCAGAGACATCCTTGTGAGCCCTTCTGTGAAAGGATTTGTTATGTAAATCCCAGGGTCTTCTCTGACTGGCTTTCACCAATCTTAGACAAGTCTCTTAAAACCTTGATTTCCTTATTATAAAAAGAATGGCATGATAATAATATAAATTTTATGGGGTAGCTGGTCTCAACTACAGAGATTTTGGGAAGTGATCATTAAGTCTGTGAATTTCACTTTGACTTTTGGCCGTTTTACAACATTTTGACTCTTTCCCCAAAAGCTTAGTGAGAAAAAGAAGTAGAACTAAAATTTGTTTCCTTTATCTGTGGATTGAAATCATTCAGATTCTGCTTGTGTCTCATTAGAGATGGGTGCCAAGAGTTGATGACAGTGAATCGTTGATATCTTGTAAATATAATAATGGATTTGTGTTGCCACTATATTTACTTAATAAGCAGCATCAATAAAAGGACAATTTTATAAACAAAGGCTTTACAAAATCCAATAAGCCACAGATACAAGATAAAAAGAAAAGGAGAAGTTTAATCAATAGCGGAAGGAATTAAAGGGTAAATGGAGCTGCCTGCTGATTGGGACACTTTCCTGGGTACCTCTGGCTGAGCTGCTTTTTACACCCCCAAACTATGGAAATAATTAACATTCTTCTAAAATCCCTTCCAAAATGATGAATTTCTAATTTTTCAAAGAGTCTAATGAAATTCTGCAAAGTTTCAGAGTTTTTAACTTGAAACTTTCCTCCATCTTCAAGTTTTTCTGTGGTTGCAAAATGATTGGTTCCTTGAACAATGCATACGAATCATTCAAGAAGACAATTTCCTGAGAGTTACATACATTACCTATTCCTAATACCTAAGGAATATTCTGAACAAGGTAGGTAACTGCAAGTGCCAATGAGTCCTCCTAGGATTGGTATTTTGTGATATTCATTGCTCCTTCCAAGTGAACTTAAGTTTGTCCAGCAGCTCGTGAGTGCAACTATTTTATGCGATTCTGGGGAAAATCCTGAAAATTATATGAAGATAAAGAAGAATTGTAATTAATATTTAAATAGAATTTTGCTATTTACCTAGTATTCTTCCCCGTGTTGTCCCATTTAATCCTCACAGCCACCATAAGGTGTATTCCCATCTTACGGATAAAGGAGTTGAGGTTTCAAGAATTTGCCTTCTCCAGGTCAGTGGAAGCCTATGGGGGAAGTTTGGGACTCAAATACCAAATTCTGTGCACTTTCTACTATAGCACGTTAACTCTTAGAAATGAGCTCCACTTTTGCTTGTACTATTCATTACTAATGTCAGTCAGTCCCCAATCCCAGGGAACCAGCAAAGGTCAAGTAAATATGTTATCTCTGCATATTAACAGTAGGGCTCTGGGGCACTTGGGTGGCTTAGTCGCTAAGGCTAAGTGTCTGCTTTCAGCTCAGGTCAAGATCCCAGGGTCCTGGGATCAAGCCCTGCATCAGGCTCCCTGCTTTTCCCTCTCTCTCTACCCCTCCCTACTATCTCCCCTCCCCACTTTCGTTCTCTCTCTCTCTCTCTCAAATAAATAAATAAAATCTTTTAAAAACCAACAAACAAACACAATAGGGCTCTGACCTCCAGAGTCAGTAGTAATGAGGCCATATAGCAGAGAGCACTTCCTCTATAATCCGACAGTACAAGATTGGAATTCTGGCTCCGATGCTTAGCTGGGCAAGTTTCCCAATATCATAGAAGCTCAGTTTCCTCATCTATACAATGGGGATAATGATAGCACCTATTTTATGGCATTGTTGTGAGGATTAAATGGGGTTAAATACAAAGAGCGCTTAGCACGTAGTAAGCATTGACTAAACACTAGTTTAAAAGAAATAGAGTTGTGTGGCTGTATGTTCCCCTTTGTTGACTAAAGGAATCCAGCAGACTTAAAATTTTGCCCATCCAGTGAAGGTAACAAATTGAAGACATATGAAAATGCCATTGTCAGTACCATCTCTAACATCAAAAACACTTCTGGTAAATAGTACTAGAGTATTAGAAAGTATAGAGTGGAAATTATATGGAAATAAAAATATGTATAAACTTCAATACATGAGATTTGAATTTAAACACAGGATCTCTAAGACTCCGGGCCAAAAATTCTATGACTCTATGATAATTTGGTACTAGTTATTTGATATGAGTTTACTGAAGATAATTCCTCAGTTTAGTTATCTCAGTTATTTTTTCTTTTAATGTCTTTTTTTTTCTTTTAATGTCTTAACATATACCTAGTCTAGTCAAGGCACACACAGAATGTCCACATAAGGCCCATCACTTGGGGCTTAACTGCTCACTCCTGTCTGCAGAAATGTAAAGGCCACCCCAGGCCACCAACTTAATTATATCCAGGATGCGCACCAGAGGTGAAAAGCCTCCTAGAACTGTTTTTCAATCATCATCTCTCCAACTGAGCCGGACCAGTGACACTAAAACCAGCAATTAAAAGCCTCGAGTTTAGAAATACATTCAGTTTCCCAAGTCCCCAAATGGCAAAGGTTAAGTGAATTATGTGGAGATAATTCGCCAAGGTCCCAAGGGAGGGTTCTGCTAACTTCAGATCACTGGCCGTTTTGGTCTTATTTTTCCCTTCCAAACTGATCTGCTTCTTGCAGTGGTGCTGCCAATGTAAATATCAGAAAAATAAGAATAGTTGCAGATAGAGAAAATTAAAAAAACTTTCAATATGTTTTCTTGGGGGAAGCCATGTGATTAGCCCATTTAGCATGTTTGTAACACGGAAGGTTTTCTTCCTTTAGCTAATTTTCAAGAATAAATGTGAGTCAATTTACACTCACCTCATATTAAAAACATTTGAGATCTTTACTGTGTTGCTTTGCTACTTAAATTGGAGCATGTCGCCGGGGATCTTACTGTGGGAGACCATAATGGGACCCGCAACTCTCCTCCAGGCTGAATTAGAACCACCCATTACACCTCGAGTTGTGTGGTAACACCTCCACAGTGTTTCCAATTAACTTTGTAAGTTTTTAATCAGTGACCAATGCATCTTTGTAAATTCAATTTACCTTTTATTGCACCACTATAAAGCGTCTTGCAGCATTCCGGTACTTTGTGAACATTTTACTTGCTACTGACATAAGACAGCTATTGGACCTACAACAAAGGCTAAGCTTTATGAGTTACCTGAATTAGGATGGAGGTGAAGTAATTAAACCCCAAAGAGCAAGACGGGGGGAAACAGCTATGCCTTCACAATCCACACACACCAATACACAGGCAGGAACTCCCGAAGCAACTCAGAAGCTGAAACATTTGAGATTAAATCCCCAGGAACTCCCTTCTTTTATTGTGAATTTTAACTCCTAATATGTTGACAGAAGTACATAAGTGAAAGGCTCAGGCACATTTTATTATTAAATCTATACTGCTATTTGTTTTTTCTTTAATCAGATTCAAATGCATCCTGTTAAAGAGCCATGGGTGATTAGATCATAAATCTGAATGACCTTGAAGATGATGAAGGAAATGCTTCTCTGTAAAGCGATCATCATGCTGCCAGCTTCATCAGTTACACATTTTTACAGGTGCAGAGAAAATGTTCAATTTCAGATAGCTTGCAAGAATCACTCAGAATAAAATATTACTTTATAAGATCTCCAGATAATAAAGCAGATGAACTAATTGCACTACTGAAAAATACGCTATATAGTTTTTTGGTTTCTATTTTTGCTCCTAAAATAAGAAAATGGCAAAAAAAAATTAGAGGAAGGATTAATATAATTCCTTGACCTCAAATATAGCTACTCTAGGATCCCAGCTTAGGTTTTGTTGTGTTTGAATATTACTAATGACACATTAACTCATTGCCCCTCACTGCAAATTATTAACTGTGCATAATATGGTCATGAGACATATCTTTTGTTACATATTTAATCAAAAGTCTGCATTTTTATAAAGGCAGCAAATTTATGGATGACATTTATGGTTTTTTCCTTAAGTACTGAAGAATTCTTTTGTCTTATTTTTAGATTTATCACTCAACCATGAGACATTTGACATTCAAGACGTAGATCTGCATCTTGCTATTATCACATTGAAAATATTGTAAATGTTGTAATTTGTCAGAAGTTTTTTAGACACTGACATTATTCCAGTTCACTAATTGATTCATTTATTCATCAATTTATTTATTCATTAATTGCCTAATACCTACCTAAGATAAATAGTGCCTAAAAATGTGACCCTTCTCCTGCAGACCAAGGATTATAAATGCAAGAAAAATTTCAGACCCACATACACTTAATGTGTTGTTTATTTTGGATGTTTATTTAGACTTTATTTGCTTTTCAGGTATCTTTAAAAATCAGCCATGACCTAAAACTTCTCATTGAATCTGTACATTGTTACCATTTCTAAACCATGGGCTTGGCTTTCTTTGACCTTTTCTGAAGGGCATACTCTTTAAATACGGTTTTGATTCTTCTGTATCATAGATGATTTTGATAGCTTATGAATTCTTCATAATGCATATACAAACCAGTCAAAATACAGCTTTGATTTCATTACCCTATTTTTTCCCATTCTTTATTATGTGCATTAAAGAAATAAGAAAATGCTTGACAGGTTACTATATAGCTACTTTAGAACGTAGGAATTAGATGTGAAAAGCACCCTTTTAAATTGCTGTATACCGATCATTAGTTTCTCACCATTTCTGCTGGGTGCTCAAAAATATATGACATATATATATATATATATATATATATATATATATATATATATAACCAGATACAGAAGAGGAGTTTCAACAGATAGTATTGAGTTTATGTTCTTTACCCCACAGTATGATCTTCACCCAATCGAAGTAACATTCCAACAGCAGGGCTGCAACTGGAGGACAAATGGGCCCTGGCATGGCAGTCACATGATGGGGAAGCTTTCAAGGGGTTACTAAAGTTTACCCCCCTTTGGCCTACCCCTAACAAAATCAGCCATGGGATGTTCAAAGGGGTGAAGAGAGAGATGTGGCTACCCAGAACTCAGGCCTTCATGATCATTTCCCAAGACATTCATCTGACACCCCAGAGTGACATCAGAACTTGCCTCAAAGATGAGGCACATCAGAGGTTAGAATGAAAAGCTTTGAAGAAGTGCCTTGGTATAGTGACTAAGCTATGAAAGGCTGCCACTAGTTAAGAGCTTGAAATACGCAGGCATGGAGTTTGTCACATCCACCCCCACGTGGTGGATGGGGAAGCAGAGGCTTAGGAATTGATCAAGAGCTAACAAAACTTTGGAACTGGAATGCATACCCATGTTGGCTATGAATTTCAGGGCTATGGATGGTACTGCAGACAGTAAGAGTACCCATGCTCTTAACCACTGTGCACCCTCGCCCATCAGATGCCAGAATGTCATGCTATCTCTGAAGCCTAGATCCTCATTCTTTAAAATTTTAAATCTATGAATTATACCTTGAGTAACAAAATTTACATCCCAGAAACCCACCCTGGTGCAAAAGCTGAATTATTACTATATTCTAGTGCTATTTCCTTTTACTTAATGCTGCCAAGCTATGCCTGATGGAGACACTGTTGTACAGATACGTTGGAATTAAAGATCCCCTCTGGAATAGCAAGAGTCTGCCCTATTTTATTGTAAAACATGGCTCTATTTTAGAAAAGTAGACTAATTGTCTTGCCTCCCACCCCCCCACCCCCACACCCAGCCATCACTGGATCATTTCCATTTAAACCATCTTATAGCCAAAGCCACTTTATATCATTTAGGTTTAGCCCTTTAAATAAAAGGCTTCTAATATCTCTTGCATATGAAGGATTTTAGGGTATTGTATATGATATGCAAACTGTTTGCATTAAAATCTAAAACAAGATTTGTATATACTCCGTGTCATTTGGCCACATAAAACTCCAGCTCTTGAAGTAATTAGGGATCATTGGAAATTATCATTTTGGATCCTAGTCAGGGAGCATTTTAAAGATCAATGAACATCGGAGGCTTCCAAATTCCACATTCCGCATTCCACCCTCTCCACACCCAAAAGAAAGAAAGATTAAAAACAAATTCCTCGGGTATTGTCAGTTGTTCTCAGGCATTCTCCGCACACCCGCTCGCGGGATCGGCCGCAACAGCTCAATCAATAGGGAAGAGTAATGTAATCATTGCCGCCGCGTTTTCTGTAATTCCTCATTGTGGTAGCAACAGCATTTCAATAATATTCAGAGAGACTATTTATGGTGCTTAAGGTAAGAGGTTTGTGCCATGTGTAGAATATCAAAAAATTCAGTGCTAATATTTAACCCCTAATGAGAAACATTCTTAAGGAAAGAAACAGTTCAGCACTTCTCTTAATTCCTCTGTGCCGGACAATAGTCAGAGGACACTGAGCCGCAGGGCATTTGAATGGGAAAAATAGTACGTGATGACCATTAATTAATCGAGGATCAGCTGAATACAATATAGCATACCCCCCCCCATAAGAGATTACATGGCTGATAAATGAAAAATGAGGACGCCCACTATATACTGATACAAAAACTTCTCCAAGGTATTTTGTCCGCAAAGCACAACACTATCCTCCCGGATAGTGTATACAGGAGGCTATCTTTTATGTGTAAAGGAGAAAAATTAAGGATATACATATGTATTTACTTCTTTATAAATAAGGAAACTGAAAGCTGTATCTAAAACTGATAACATTTTTCATCTGGGTGTGTGTGGGGGGTTGGGGGTACTGGGGTGGATGAAAGACAGGAATGAGTAGAAGATGCTTATATATATTCATATATATGATTTTAAACATGTGAATAATTATTTGAGAAATTAAAAGTTGTATAAGTGGTATATGTATTATCAGCAGGGAATGAGTTTAATAAATATGGTATATTCAGAGTGGAATATTATGTGGCCATAAAACAGAATAAGGAAGCTTTCTATCTACTGATTTAGAAAGATCCCTAGATGCATTATTTTGTTTAAAAGGAAATCCATATGCAGAATAATGTCCTTAATATGCTACCATTTTTGTGGAAGGAGGATGAGTATTTGCTTGCATGTGATTAATTAGCTCTGAAGGTACACACAGGAGATAAATAGCGGTGATTGGTTGTGTAAGGGGAAACAACTGTGTGGTGTGACTTGAGGTTGGGAGACTCTTCATCGAATAGCCTTTCTATGCTTTTCTCTTCACCACTTGAATATATTGTCTTTTTATGTTAATAAAATTCAGGCATTTATTTTTTAAATTGTAGTATTTAACTACAATTACTGCTTTTTCCTGAAGAAAGAAAAGAATTAATTAATAAATTTATCTTGGAATTAGAGAAAAGAAAACCAAGCTCTAATTCATCAAACTATCTCATTTGACAGACTACTAATCTAACCACTACCAAAGTACTAATATTTCTCCTCACTTTTCTCTATACTAATTTGACTGGAGTGTACTATCTTTGATTCAAATGTACCTTAATAAAATTAACTGGATTCATTTTTTTTCTAGACATGTAAATAAATGTCAGGCTTGTCTCCCATCCATCCCACCTCCCATTCCAGGAAGGGAGGACTAAATGGATTGAGACTGTGTAATTTAAATTTTACCTGGCTCATTATCACTTTCAAATAATTTATGCATCTTAAGCAGCTGCTTTTCTTCTCCTTATGTGTCAATCATGCAAATTAGCAACCCCTCAATGAAACTAGCCTATAATAAATCAATTTTTAAACTAAGTATTTCACAGGGTTATCTTTCCCTGTACAGATTTTAACAGCTGTAAAACACCAGCACTTCCAATTGGAAAGTCATGGAGAGATCATGAGCTTATAGTTAAACAAATCTGGGGTTTAATCTTGACTCTGACATTTATAAACTACATATCCTTGGACAAATCATTTAACCTCTTTAATCCTCAGTCTTCCTTATCTGTAAAATGGGAATGAGAAGGCCTATTCGCAGGGCTGTCATTTAAAAAGGCATATTAAATTGTTTAGTAGAATGCCTGATAGTAGAGTGGCCAATAGTCTTGGTTTGCCTGGGATTCTTTCCTTCAGTACTGCAAGTCCTACCCACTGGGAAACCCCTCAGTCCAGGGCAGATCTGGACAGCTCACCCAGTTGATACAAAAGGAATATTCATTGTGAATTAAAATCTTGAGTGCACAGAGTAGGGAGGGGAATAGCACTCATAGTAAGTTGTTTTGTTTCTTGGGGAACTTCTGAGAGGAGGATACAAAAAGTCAGCTCTGAAACTTTTAGACAACAGAAGCACAAGATAGGCAAGGAAAGGTGAGTAGTGACTTGACTTGGGAGCCAGACGGCCTGAGTTTTATTTAGTTCTGGTTCCGGTTGAAGACCAACAGTGTGGCTTCAGTGCTACTGGACTTTGGGTTCATCAGCTGTAAATGAGAACTTTAAACCAGCTCTTTCTTAGCTCTAAAAGTCTATTTTAGGAATAGTCAGAAATGCTCATGCGCTAGGAAAATATCTGAACATCACCAAAAGGCGATGGAAAAGCTCAATGTTCCTTGTCTTCGTCAGCCCCTCCCATGCTGTGACCGTGTATCAAGCATTGTCTATTATGTTGAGAACTTTCTGCTGGATAGGAACAAGGTGAATAAGATCCAGCCCCTGACCTACACTCACATAGGACCAAGTGAGCATTTTTTTTGCCTACTAGAATCTGAGGAATCTCTGGCAAGAAGTTGGTAACCAGGGTCTAAAGGTTAGGTAAAACATGAAAGGGCTGTAGATGGCAAGATACTGAGGGCAGAGGCAACAGTCTGAATGGAGGGGAGAATGCTAGTAGGCTGGAATCCTAGTGCAGACTGTGGAGATAGGTCATGAGGTTTGCTGAAAGCAGAGAGTAAATACTCCAGAGAGCTGCTCTAGTAAAAGAGGGTCTTTGCAATACCACCCACTGCCAAGTGAGAAAGAAAATGGAGGCCTTGGGTAATGAGGAGGAGAGAGATGAAAATCTAAAGTGGAACCAGAGCAAGGCCAAGGGAAGGTTTCTTTAGAAAAGAGGGGACATGGTTGCAAATACTTGACAAATTTGCAGCAGAGAGAACATATGTAGAAAAGTTCACTTTGGAAAGGAGCAGGGGGTTTTCTCTTTCCTCATTTGGGCACGGGAATAAAAGAAAACTCCAGAGAAGCCAAGCGGTGGTAGAATGGTCTCAATCAACAGAATAAAATACCAGTCAATGCCACCATGCTAACCCTTTTAGTTGATTTAACTATCACCTCAATATGGTGAATTATCTTCGTGGGTACGGAACAAGGACAGTGGTGTTCAATTAACAGGATAATGTTTTGGTTAATTGAAGGTTTATTGAAGGTTTCAAATAGAAATTATGCCTTGTTCCAACTTCTGTTTTTTTGGATTTTATAAAAATCTATTGATCTATTCTCCTCTCCTGGCAATTAAAGCATGAAGGTGGACAGCCTGGGTGGCTCAACAGTTTAGCGCCACCTTCCACCCAGGACATGATCCTGGAGGCCCAGGATTGAGTCCCGCGTCGGGCTTCCTGCATGGTGCCTGCTTCTCCCTCTGCCTGTGTCTCTGCCTCTCTCTCTCTCTCTCTCTCTCTCCCTCCCTCTCTCTCTCTCTCTCTGTGTCTCCCATGAATAAATAAATAAAATCTTTATTTTAAAAAAAAGCATAAAGGTGGACTTAAAGATAGGATTTATTGGATTTTAATTTAAAAATTATTAATTATAAAAAATACAAAGAGGAAAAATTCTCACATACCCCCCAATCCAAATATTACTAATATTTTGGGGCCAGTATTTCCTCCTAGTTTTTTTCTAGGCATTTTAATTGTTATGATATTATGCAAATTGTTAACATATATCACAGTGGGTCTTTTTTCACTTAACAAAAAAACCAAGAATTTTCTCATATTACTGCAAACTCTTACAAGAATTTGCTTACACTCATCATTTTAATATCTGTATTCCATGATAAGACTATACCATAAATTATCCAGCTACCCCTCTATTTGGACATTTGGGTTGTTTTTAATTTTTCACTATTATATGTAATGCAACAGCACACAACTGTATAAAGAAAAGAGATTTTCTAATTTATTTAGGATTATTTTCTTTACCTTGATTTCCCAGGAATAAATTTTTTGACCTCTTTTTTTTAGTATAGTTTACATATCATGGAAGTCACTCATTTAAAGGATACAGTTGTTTTTCATATATTCACAAATATGTGCAACCATTACCACAGCCAGTTTTAGAGCATTTTTATTGCCCCCAAAAGAAATCCTATACTGTTTAGCTATCACCTCCCTACTCCTCACCCAACATCCACCTCTCACCAGCCCTAGGCGACCACTACTCTATTCTTTATCTGTATAGATTTCCCTGTTCTGGACATTCCATATGAATGGAATCATGTACTATGTGGTCTTTTACAACTGTCTTCTTTTACTTAGCATAATGTTTCCTTTTATAGCTGAGTAATATTCCATTATATGGATATACCACATTTTGTTTATCCATTCCTTTAGTTAATGGGCAATTGGGTTGTTTCCACTTTGAGCTACTGTGAGTAATGCTGCTATAAGCGTTTGTGTACACATTTCTGCGTGTACCTATGCTTTCATTCTTTAGTGTATATACCTAGGAATGGAATTGCTAGATCATAGGTCTACATCACAGAAATATAGGTCACAGAAATATAAATTCCTGCCCAAGAGAGTTAAGATACATGTAAGTCTCTTAATATGTATCTCCAAGTTGCTTTTCAAAAAGCTTTGAATTAAGTTTAACTCTATGATTGAAGATCTTACTGTTATTCATGGTCGGTTCTCAGGAGTAATGATGTCCCAAAATAACAGCCTAGGACAGGGTTGTCCAATAAAAATATCATAAAACTCATTAGGTAATTTAAAATCTTCTAGTAGACACATTTTTTTAAAAAGTAACAAGAAACAGGGGAGTGTGGGTGGTACAGTCGGTTAAGCATCTATCTGACTCTTGATTTCAGCTCAGGTCATGATCTCAGAGCCATGAGATTGAACCTCACCTCGGGTTCTGTGCTGAGCACCAAGCCTGCTTGGGTTTCTCTCTGCTTCTCCTTCTGCCTCTTCCCTTGCACACTCACATGCTCTCTCTCTTTCTCTCTCAAATAAGTCTTTAAAAATGTAATAAGTGAAATTAATTTTAATAATATATTTTATTGAACTCAATATATCCAAAATGTATCTTTTCAAATGATATATTTAAAAATTATTGCTAAGGTTTTTTTTCTTCTTTATTCACATTCAGTTTCTGAAATCTAACATGTGTTTTACACTTTACATCTCCATTTGTTTTTGTTTCTGGTTTGTTTCTGTTTTGTTTTGAGATTTTATTTATTCATGAGAGACACAGAGAGGCAGAGATGCAGGCTCCCCACAAGGAGCCAGATGCAGGATTCAATCCTGGAACCAGGGATCATGCCCTGAGACAAAGGCAGATGCTCAGCCTCTGAGCCACCCAGGCGTCCCTCACATCTCCGTTTGAACTAGGCACATTTCCAGTGCTCAGTAGCCAGGTGTGGCTTAGTGGCTACTGTATGGAATAGCACAGGTCTAGGAATTTGGCTATCTTCTTTGGAAGGTGGCAGGCAGTTACTTTTAAAAATATATCCTCATTTATGTCCCTTTGTTACCTTACTCTTTTTAATAAAAATGAAGCAGAAACAAAATTTAACTGACTAAAAATGCCTCCTAGATAAGAGAATGGCTCACTAAATACTGTTTTACTGCTTCATATTTCTACCTGTTGAGTAACAATGTATAATGGGTGAAAAAAAAGACAACTTTAAAAGATACACTCCTTTATTCCAGCTTACTTGAACAGATCCTGGGGCTATTTTTGTTTCTAGAATCTACATTATGTTACTGAATGCTAAACACCGGTGCTAACATTCTCCTAAATTAATAAAAATTTCTTTTGTTGAGTCTTTAATGATGAAATGAACAGGAAAGAAGAAAAGCAAGAAATAGATTTGACTGTGCTATACTGATGAAAACCATGTTTTTCAATTTATTCTCACAATAAAAAGTATTTGATCTGAAATCCTATATAATCCCAGGATGCAACAATCCTTCTCTGTTGTATGGCAACTTCCTGCCATGCATAATTATTTTCCAAAAGCGTATCAGGTCAGAAATGAAGCAGAGAATGGGGGAAAGAGTCCATAGTGATCTTAGGCAGATTTTATTTTACTAGTAGGAATCAGTTGGATAGTTATTACCACCTGGCACTGCTAATGAGTCTAGTTGGGAAAACAAAGCAGCAAAGCATTCCACAGCAGACTGCACCGTGGTCCAGTTCTGGGGAGTCTTTTGGGTTCTGTTGAGCATCTGAAGATACATTTGAAGGTGTTTTGGCTGTTATAAAAATCAAATTCTTCATTCTGCAGTTTTAAAAGAAACCTTTTGCTTAGAAAGAATTATCAGTTGTGATTCATTGGTGCTTCTATAACCTAAATATCTTACTGTATTTATAAAATAACTTCTTATAGCTCAAATATATCTTATACATTAAAAACAATTTATTTAAAAAAAAAAACAATTTATTTATAATAGTCTTGGAGGAAGTAGACCATCTCTTTCAAGAAAGTATTTCCACTACTAATTCAAATGGCCTCTAAGGAGCCTAAATAAAGAGACCCTATATTGTAGTCATTCAGTGCAGGAAGTCTGATGTCAGAGTCCTAGATTCAAATATGAGCTCCATTTACTATCCAAGTTATTTTTCTGTGCATAAGAGCCCCCTCCTGAAAATAGGAATAATAACAGCTATATTAAGGTTGAAGTGACATAATGTATAAATGGTACTTAACAGAAAGGCCATCACTTCTCTTTATTGTGGGTTTTAGGGGGATTATTGATTTCATATACATCTTATGGATTCTAGGATATCACAGCAGAATAGAGAATAGCAAATAAAAAGTCAGGGAATATCAAAGAATCAAGCACCGATTATTATAGTATAAAATTGCTATGCTGTATTGAAGAAAACATGGCTATTCCCCAGGCTGTGAGAACTAAGGAAAAGAGGACTGGAGCAATGGGCAGGGGAAGTAGTGGGAAACATGAACTTATTTACCAAGAAGATGTTTTATTAACACACTCCATATGTTGTTAACTAATTCACTACATATTTACTGAGCATTAAGTGTATGCAAAATACTATGCTTGGTATTGAGGTTACAAATATGAGATATGCCACCTGCCTTCCATAATCTTTTTTTTTTTTTTTTTTCATGACAGAGAGAGAGACACAGGCAGAGGGAGAAGCAGGCTAGGTGCAGGGGATCCCGGGTCTCCAGGATCACACCCCGGGCTGAAGGCAGCACTAAACCTCTGGGCCACAGGGGCTGCCCTGCCTTCAGTAATCTTAAAGCCCAACAGAGTGTTGTCTTTATGACTGTATGTGCCACCTTACCTTGTAGGTCGTCGCTGGCTTGTCAGCCCTGGCCTCTTGGTTATGAGCAGCAATGCTTTCTTATTCACATCTGTACCTCTGCATTGTGCACAGTGGCTGGCTCATAATAACTACTCAATAAACATTTGTTGAAGTGACTTCCTTAGCAAGAAGGAATCAATCATTATTGGATTTCCAGCTGTAATAGATAAACTCTTTGAAGGCAGAAACCCATGCTTGTAAATGTCTTCATTCTAAGAAAGGTGGAATTTTGATAAGTAGTTACACCACTATTAAAGCATTATCATTAAAATGAGAGTCACTATGTAATATCATATTTCCAACAGGTTTCTTTAGTCACAAGTACAGAAAATACACAACTGCATTGCACTGTCATATCTAATCAAGGGAAATAAAGCAATGAAAATGTGCTCTGATATGTTGTTTTTTTTCTTGAAGTCTGGAAAACCTTTTATTTTTCAATGAGAGAGCTTTTTGTTGAATCATAAATGCTGGGATTTCATCATTATTTTCCACTCAGATTACTTTATTCTTTTTAAAATAAAATTTAGGGCAGCCCAGGTGGCTCAGCAGTTTAGCACCATCTTCAGCCCAGGGAGTGATCCTGGAGACCGAGGATCGAGTCCCACATCGGGCTCCCTGCATGGAGCCTGCTTCTCCCTCTGCCTGTGTCTCTGCCTCTCTCTCTCTCTGTGTCTCTATGAATAAATAAATAAAATCTTTAAAAAAAATTTAGACAATGAAACACACTTAAAGGAGGAAAGACAGATTATATCATATGTGTGTGTTCCAATTCTCAAGTGGAAATAATGTAGTCAATGAGAACAATTCATAATACTGTAGCTGTGTATTTGATAAAATTATATTTTGAGGAGTACATCTTTTCTGATGCCCTGTGAAGTAAATTGTGCATTAGGATATTATTAACTTTGTTAGATTGTGGAAGTTTACAGCGATGTTTTGATGGGGTAAGTGGAGGCAAATTATAGATATTCCTAGTCTATTGAAGCTCATTATGATTGGCAGTCTGGAATCGAATGCTAATCTACAGCCGAATCCAAGCATGATGACTTTCCATTAATCTGTGATGGGTTTTTATTTCTTTATTTTGAGCTAAATGTGTAAATTCAAAAGAATTAACAAAGCCATCTTGGCACGATTTAATTCTCAGGCTCCCTCTGCTGGTAGTAAAAGACAACAAATTTACGGAGAACTTAAGAATGAGAGTAGTATCACTATTTACACAATTTTGCCTTTTACAGTAAAGCGAAGTTTATTGTTAGACACTCATGTAATAAAACCAAGTTTTTTGGTTTATAGCTAGTCAGTTTTCTCACTAAAGATTAAGTGATATTTTGTGGTTAAATTAATTCATATTTTCATCACAGAAAATTGAACTATTTTGAATTTAAAATAAATATTTGCCAGAGTTATACAGATTAATTTATAACATCACTTATACAAATGATCACCAACAGCTTTCATAAGCAGAAACGGAACACTTAATAAAGACATACTGAAGATTTAGTAGCTACCCAAACTACTTTATCCTCTCTTATATAAATCCTGTACAACATAAATACACACCCCACATACCATCCAATAAAACAATTACTTTTTAGGCCATAAGATCTCAACATAACACATAAAAATACATTGCAATTTGGAAAAAATATATTCGACTTGCAATCTTCTGAGTATTTGTGTATACAGTGCTTTGAATATTTGTGAATATATTTTTTCACATATTTTGAATATTTGTGAATATATATATCTTTTGAAGTATTTGTGAATACAGAACTTTGAAAAGCATTTTCACATTTATCATCACATTATATCCCAAAACCCTTGAGACAGAGCAGATACAATTATCCCTATTGTACAGACAAAGTAACTGAGGTCAGAGTAGTTAAATGATTGGCCCCATTATGCACTAGTTAGCAGAAAAGAGGCTTCAGCTCTTCCAAAAGGGTCTGCAGGCCTCTCTCGAGAGCTATTTAATAAAAAGGCATCAAGAAAATCATCTAACTTGTCTAGTTTTTTATTAACCGTGTTGTCTTGAATTGCCTATCCATATTTATGCTTCACAATCCCCTATTCAGATCACCTCTTAACCCAAATCTTCTGAAAGCTGTAGACAATTTTCAACTAAGGGTCCTGGTAAAGAAATAGAAGAGAGAAAAAAGAACCAAGTGGGGACCAGTTTAGCATTATCCACTGGGTTGGTGCAAGAACTGGGGGAGGGCTGTGTTCTCCTGACCAAGTTCTAAGATCATTTGGGAAGTGATAAGAGTTAGGTGATTGTATAGAAATGTAACCTGGGTTCTAATTGGGTCAACCTCAAGATAAAAACAGATGAATACTCCAGTTCCCAGGAGTCACCCAGGCCTATAGAGTCTTTCAAAACCAAATCACGAACTTAGCTTTTTTTCCCCATGCATAAGTGAACAACCTTTTAGCAAAATTTAATGACAGAGTTGAGACCAAAGATTCTGGTCTAACTAACAATCCTCAGTGAAATAGGTTTGATGGTTTCAGTTGAGTGCATATCATGAAAGCACTCTGGCACAATTGATAGGATGTTCATGAGGAGGTAATATACAGATCCACAGATTAAATTACTTTTCACCCCAAGAGATATTTATAGGGGCGATCTATCAAGGTTACAGAGAACAGCAGTGACATGACAGTGGAATGCTCAACCTAAGCTTATATGCTAGAACATAAAGACACCTGCAATTTTATCCTTGTTAACTACTACAATTGACAACTTTTCATTTAAAAAAAATTTTGGTTCAGAAGTCAGTTCTAAAGATTTATACTTGTTCTTCGAGTTGAATAAAAATGCAAAAATATATCTATTTTATTATAGAAAAGATACTACCTGCATCTTAAAAAAAAAAGATATATAAAATTACTGTTTTCATAGCAAGAAAAAGTCAACTTATTTTATTATAGAATAGATGCTACTTCTATCTTCAAATAAGAAATAAAGACCAGAAATACAAAATTATTGTTTTTCATAGCCATAAAATCCATTCAGTTGCAAAAAAAATATTTTTCTGAATAGAAATTTCAGTAATCATTTTGCCTCTAGAAAGCCTACTGTGAAATCAACTCAATTTCAACTACATTTCAATGTTAGGTAATACTGATGGATAGAATTGTCATCTTCTACCTCACAAATTCTACTTCACTAACTCTTAATTGGAATGAATCTGTTCCACCTGACCTTTAGATACACACATGTTCAAAATTGTGTTATTTTCTGGATCTTGTCAACAATTGAGAAAATAGACCTAACTGTGCTTTCAAAAAATATAATAACACTTTAACATTATCTCATATATCTGATTACTTCATTCTTCAGACTACAACAACCAAGGAAGCAGAAGAAAAGCAAAAAAAAAAAAAAAAAAATCTAAGAAATAAAAAATAAACCAGACCTAAATTCATTCACTATATTCGCAAGAAAGTTCCTTGGCACCTCTTTTATAGTCTATTTCCTCTTATTTTTATGTACGTTCCAACAAGCTTGATGACCCGGGAAGAAAAGTATTGCTAGAGGTGGGCATATTGACATTAAGAACAGCATTTTATGTATACCAGATATAAGTCAAATTACCACTCATGTCCAGAGAAAGGATTGTAAAATTGTAAAACACACACCAATTCATGTCTAGTCTGTCATAATAGCAGAGAGCAAGATTGAAATGTACACTTATAATTTCTAATGCACCATAAGCTAAAGAGCCTATACTGCCTGCTGACCCTATTGCTTGGCTTCGGTGGGGCTATCACAGAGAGAGAGAGAGAGAGAGAGAGAGAGAGAGAGAGAGAGAGAGACCCCTGAGCAAGTTTACTCTAGGGAGGGGAGGCCAAATCTCTTCCTCCACACCTGAGTGCAAACACAGGTTCAGAGGTCCAGAGAAGGGCCTCGCCAGGAGGGAACAACCAGAGTTGGCAGCCATGTAACCCACATTCACTTATCCATGCAAGGCCACTTCTACAGGGCCTCCATTGCAGGTTCTTCTGTTCTGCTTGTACTTTGACACAGGAAAGCTGCGTCCCCACCCCTCCTGGGTAGCATCCAACAGGGGTGGAAGTGAAGGAAGATTTTCCCCTTTTGATATTGGAGCAGTCTGACAAGAGCAAGAAATAGAGACTCAGGTTTACATGTTTGATGACCAGTTGTCTTCCCAAAGTGATAAATCGTGGTTAAATCAGAAAGCCATATCAAATACCTTTTGCCAATCAACCTTTCAATACTGTGTATAATCCCATTTTTCTCTCTATAAATATAACCTTGATTTGATGAAGTCATAGTTGCTGTGTTTCTTTGGTTCTCTCTTTAAATTTGAGCCCAACAAAAATCGGACTATTCTACAAAAGACAATATCATGAGAGAAGTTTCTAATTTAAGTGGATATCTTTGAGAATCTTCAAGCAAACATTTGGAAATGTTTGGTTAGACAATTTAGAGAATCTCCAAGTGATCATTTAAAACCAGGTCTCAACCTTCTTAATAAAGATCCTTTGCTGCAAATCCTTGAACTTTTAGTATCTGCTGATTAGAAAGCTACATAGTGATGACAAGCCACTGTGCCAGGTTAACAATTTAATTTTAAATTAACTTGCATTTAATCATAACATCTCATATATTTGAAAGTTAGCAATACAAATATATAGGAGACACAAATTCAAGACCCACTCACACACCTTTCACAGTAACTCCAAGGGCTCTACAAACTAAGACCCACAGATTGGAAACTACTTCTTTAGAATGACTAAACTCATGAAAATATTAAGTAGCTGAAAGAACATCTGACCATTTTGAATGTGGGCAGGTTTTAATTTGGCAAGAATCTGGGGGAAAAAGATCAAATTAACTGTCTTCCCCGCCTTTTTTAGATCAAGTGCATTTTGAATATGAATAGAATAAAGAAACAGAAAAACTGAATACTTGACTGTCATTGAGACCAAAGAGCCACTACATTTTAACACAGGAAGGGATGTCATTAAAAACCTATCCTTGTGTGAGAAAAAAAATTTTTTTTACCATTTTATCTTTTATCCTAGGGGGGGAAAAAAAGGCAGAAACTTACAGAATGGGGCAGCCTGGGTGCCTCCGAGGTTTAGCACCGCCTTCAGCCCAGGGCGTGATTCTGGAGACCCGGGATCCTGGAGTCCCATGTCGGGCTCCCTGCATGGAGCCTGCTTCTCCCTCTGCCTGGGTCTCTGCCTCTCTCTCTCTCTCTCTCTCTCTCTCTCTCTCTCTCTCTCTCTCGGTCTCTAATAAATAAATAAAATCTTAAAAAAAAAAAAAGAAAGAAACTTACAGAATGATTAAGTAGGAGAGTCTTGTAGTGAATAAGCACTGAGTTTTCAGAGCCAAGAAAAATGAATTTAACACCAGGTCTCAGCCCTCGCCAACTGTAGGATCTTGAGTTTCTTCACACCTATGTTTCATATGTAAAATAAGAATAGTACCTTCATTAGAGAAAATAATGATAAAGGTCGGACGAAGTAACTATAAAGCACTTGGTGCATATTGATATCTCAAAAAATGGTGGCCATTATTATGCTTAGAGAATTTTGCCTGTGAATGGATGCACAAGTGAGCTGTATCTTTAGAAAGCTAATATATTTTTAGTATACGTAAAGGAAGAACAAATTGCAAACAGACCTGAAAGCCAGAGGCCCAAAATGCAAAGAGAGTGCAGATAGGTAGCTATCCTTACTCTACTTAAGTCAGCTCCAGGAGATGAGAGAAGGAATTTTTATCACTGTTTATTTTGTGCTTGGGCTCTTTGCTGAGGCCACGAGTACTAAATGGTGTCTACACTCTTGGTATTACAGGAACCACTTGCAGAAGAATTAAGCAATTCTCATACTTAAAAAAAAAAAAAAAAGCCCATAGACCTAGGAGAATGTTTGAGACAAGTATGGATTATGACAGAGACATAGTTTTCAGACCTTCTTGCTTACGTGAAATTTATAGATCTCATTTGTGAGAGGAAGCCAGGTTTCCATGTTTAAATAGGCATATGTATCCCTCTGCTAGACTTAGAGATTGTTTATTGTCAAAAAGCCTCTCAGATGGGTTCATATGCTGATACTGCAGTTTTTCTTTAATAGAATATTAATTGCTTTCCACTACTACCTCAAAACAATTGAAAAAAATATGAATCACAAATATGTTGTGGCTTTAAGCTAAAAGAGTTTCCACTTCATTTCTTTTAAGATTTTTTTTTTTAATTCATGAGAGACACAGAGAGAGAGGCAGAGACACAGGCAGAGGGAGAAGCTGGCTCCCTGCAGGGAGCCCAGCGGGGACTTGATCCCTGGTCTCCAGGATCACACCCTGGGCTGAAGGTGGTGCTAAACCACTGAGCTACCTGGACTGCCCTCCACTTCCCATTTTTTATAACTCTGAATATTATGCATTTTTTTACCTTGACAATAAATAGGTATTAAAGTCTAGTTCTTCATATTTGGTGAGGAGAGAGGGAGGAGATCTCAACTTAGAATTTCCTTTTTTCTTGTAACTTATTAAAATACTTAGGAGCCAAACATTTAGCTTCACTTGAAATAAGGATTGTAACATCAAGAAAGTACCCTTGGCCCTTCAGGGATTTTCTTGAAGTCTGCAGAAAATCATCCTGATAGCACCTGAAGGATCAGGAGGGGATAGTTCAATTACAGTTGGGAAGTGCTGCAAGGAAGATCTGCACATAATTCTCACAGCGCTCATTACCTCTGGCTTTCTGCCTTAGCAACTGCCATGTACTACATCAAGCGTGTAAATGTTCTATGCAGAATGTTTTTTTGTCACAGCCTTTGGGCTCCTGGAGCACAGACAGGGCTAAGAGAAAGTTAGCATAAAATATTTGGGATCTAGTTCCCTAACTTTTCAAAATATTGAGGTTTTAATCTTAAGATATATGATTAATAAAAATATCTAAATGTACTACATAATAGTTTGGTTAAATCATACAACAGTTCTATGAAGGATATAAATACTGTTAACCACCTTCACCTGAGTCTGTGTGATGGGTTGCTTCCCCGTATAAGGTTTAAGAATTCATACAAAGTCACCCACTACATTAGGCCCACGTATCCTAGTTCCTCTCTGCTTTCCTGAAGGCATATTAGGCCTAGGCATTGTTCTAGTAAATTCTCAGTTTCCCATTCAGGCTCCTATCATTCTTAAATCCATTCATCCTTTCCATAAGCACTTATTGAGCTCCTACTGTATGCCAGGCACTAAGTATACGTATGTATATACTCCCTGCCATTGGGTAGGTTATAATCTGTGGGAGAGACAAAGATAAACAAATGAACACAAAACTACAGATTGTGGTCCACACTGAAGGAAATAAGTAGCAAGGTGACAGTCAAACCTAGAGATCCTCTGTGGTGTAACATTCAAGCCACAGTCTGTAAGATGAGAAGCACCCAGAGCTTCCCAGGAAGTAGGAACAGTAGGAATGTGCTCAAGGATTCCTGGGTATTCCCAGAAGGCACAGAAGATCAGTGTGGCTGAGGCAGAGCAAGTGAGGAGCAGTATGGGGGCAATCACAATGGAGAAGAACTAGGGCCAGATCATGCAAGGTTTATTAATTCGGGTTTTCTGAATTGCAAGAAGCCTTTGAAAGGTCTTAAGCAAAGGAGTGGTATGTGTTTAAAAGACCTCTCTTTATGGGGCACCTAGGTAGCTCAGTTGGTTAAGCATCTGCCTTTGGCTGAGGTTATGATCTCAGGGTCCTTGCTCAGTGGGAAATC
Organism: Vulpes vulpes; assembly: GCF_048418805.1. Taxonomy (NCBI): domain Eukaryota; kingdom Metazoa; phylum Chordata; class Mammalia; order Carnivora; family Canidae; genus Vulpes; species Vulpes vulpes. Next base: position 20,021,400 of record NC_132782.1, on the reverse strand, counting down.
TGCTTCTCCTTCTCCCTCTCCCTTTGCCCCCCCACCCACTTGTGCTCTGTCTCTGTCTCTCTCTCAGATAAATCTTTTTTAAAAAGGCCTCTCTTTGATTGACTGTGTGCTAAATGGACTCAAGTTTGCCAATACTGGAAGTGGGAAGACAAGTAAGGAGGCATTTGCAATTGGCCATGCTTTTGAAGCAGCTCTCCTCATTTTGACTTCAAGAGATGCTGTAAATGCAAATGGAGGGCAAACTCAAAGGCAAGTAAATACTGTGCTGCTAATCAAACTCTATGGAATATTAATAAGCATATCCATTTTTTAAATTTCCTTAAGCATCAGATTTTCTGGAGAAAATTGGTGACCTTGAAGAGTTGTACAAAATGACAAAATTAATAAATATGAAGCATAAACATCATGCCTAGCAGAGAGTAGTATCATCATTTTCCTAAAAATGGTACCTTATGACCCATAAATTCTCTGTTTTTAAAAATCATCAATATTTGCATTGATAAACTTGTTAGGACATCAAAATTACCTTCTGTGGGTCCTTATCTTCTTTCTTGCTTTTTCTTTTTTTTTTTTAAGATTAATTTATTTATGATAGAGAGAGGCAGAGACACAGGCAGAGGGAGAAGCAGGCTCCATGCCAGGAGCCTGATGTGGGACTCGATCCTGGGTCTCCAGGATCGCGCCTTGGGCCAAAGGCAGGCACCAAACTGGTGAGCCACCCAGGGATCCCCTCTTGCTTTTTCTGTTTCATCTCAGAATACAGGTTGATTTTGCAAGAAAATGAATAGTCTAATATATGAAAACCAACCAAGTCCTTAAAAATTCCAAGTATGTTCAATGCCATCCTAATAGTAGTTTATTTCTGGTTAACATCTAAGACACAATGACATCTTTGTATCTATACAAATGGAGGAAAAGATATTTCAAATATGAATTTGTATCCTATTTAAAATTCTGCTTCCAGGCAGCCCAGGTGGCTCAGCGGTATAGCGCCGCCTTCAGCCAGAGATGTGATCCTGGAGTCCCGGGATCGAGTCCCATGTCGGGCTCCCTGCATGGAGCCTGTTTCTCCCTCTGCCTGTGTCTCTGCCTCTCTCTGTCTCTGTGTCTCTCATGAATAAATAAATAAAATCTTTAAAAAAATAAATAAAATAAAATTCCGCTTCCAGTTTTAATTATTCACTAAATCTGACTTATATTTTATAAGTCAGTACTTGTCATTTAATAACAGTATATTTGAACTTTACATAATGAAATCATAAATTAAATATTAGGAGTCAAGTAATATTTCCGCTCACTAATATTTATAATTAAGATATTGATGTGTCTACTTTCTTACACAATACACAAAAGTAAATTCAAAATGGATTAAAGACCTAAATATGAGATCTGAAACCATAAAAATCCTAGAAGAGAATACAGGCTGTAATTTCTGTATGCCATAGCAACATCTTTCTAGATCTGTCTCCTGAGGCAAGGCAAGGAAAACAAAAGCAAAAATAAACTACATCAAAATAAAAACCTACTACACAACAAAGGAAATAGTCATACTGAATGGGGGAAGATATTTGCAAATGACATATCCAATACAGGGTTAGTATCCAAAATATATAAGGACTTGCATAACTCAACACCAAAAAAACAATTCTATTGAAAAATGAGAAGATATGAACAGACATTTCCGTAAAGAAGACATACAGGTGGCCAACAGACACATGGAAAGATGTTCAATGTCACTCATCATCAAGGAAATGCAAATCAAAACCACAATGAGATATTACTTCACACCTGTCAGAATAGCTAAAACCAAGAACACAAGAAACAAGTGTTGGTGAAGATGTGGAGAAAAAGGAGCCCTCGTGCACTGTTGCAAATTGGTGCAACCACTGTGGTTCCTCAAAAATTACAAACAGAATCACCATATGATCCAGTAATTCCACTACTGGGCATTTACCCAAAGAATACAAAAACACAATTTAAAAAGAGATATGCACCCCTACGTTTATTGCATCATATTTACAATGGTCAAATTATGGAAGCAGCCCGAGTGTCCATCTATTGATGAATGGATAAAGGAGATATATACATATATCTTCTCACTATGAAATATATATGTGATGGAATATTTAGCCATAATAAAGAATGAAATCATGCCATTTGCAACAACATGAATGGGCCTAGAGAGTGGAATACTGAATGAATTAAGTCAGAGAAAGACAAATACTCTATGATTTCACTCGTATGTGAAATTTAGGAAACAAAACAAGCAAACAAAGAAAAAAGATACAAACCAAAAAATGGACTCTTAACTGTAGAGAACAAGCTGCGGGTTACCAGAGGGGAAGTGTGTGGGGGAATGGGTAAAATAGGTAAAGGAGAGTAAGAGTTAAAATTAAGAGCACTGAGTAATGTATAGAATTGCTGAATCATATATCTTACATCTGAGACTAATAGAACACTGTATGTTTACTATCTTGGAATTAAAATTTTAAAAATAAGTAAAACAAGCTTAGCACCAAAAAAGATAGCTATGTGTCTGTATCGGTAAATGATTATCCTTTGCAATAAAGAAATATGAACTGTATTCTAACATTCTCCATGTTCTTTTTTTTTTTTAATATTTTATTTATTCATGAGAGACACAGAGAGAGAGAGAGAGAGGTAAAGACACAGGCAGAGGGAGAAGCAGGCTCCATGTAGGGAGCCTGATGTGGGACTCGATCCCAGGACTCCAGGATCACGCCCTGGGCTGAAGGCAGACGCTAAACCACTGAGCCACCCAGGGATCCCCCATGTTCTTTCTTAATGCTTTAATCCATATTCAATTTTTAGCTATAAACAGGAATTTGGCCTGATTTTAGGGTGGGGGGTGGAAGTGAAATTCTGGATTTAAGAATACTGGAAGGGCATCCGGAAAGCCTTCCAAAATGGATTATGAGCCAATCATAAAAGTCAGAAGAACCTGCAGCCACACAGGACCCTAACCTGTCAACACTCAATCCTTAGATTATTCACTGTATCTTTTCCCCCCTCAAATGACCCACCTGCAAAAAGAAAGACCGATTCATAGTTGGGCAGATATTTTAATTCAGTGCCAATTTTAGAATGTTCTACAAAGTAATATGTTATTAGACTGGTATTAGACAAGTCAGATCAAGCAAAGATCTCACAATATAGAAAAATCTGGATCAAAACATTGTTGGTGAATAGTCAAGCAGATTCTTGTTGTTCCCCAGCACTAATATGCCTTTTTATTTATTTTTATTTTTATTTTTTTTTCTAATATGCCTTTTTAGTGAAGAGTCATGTTTCTAATGTTGACTTGTGAATCAGTATGTCTCAGGTCAGCACAGAATTCCCTTTCATATCAAATACAGGTGAAACGTGGAATCAACAAACACTGCAGAAAATAACCACAGCTTGGTTCGACCTTTCTTGGAAAACTCCAGTTCAGAAAATGGAGCAGAGATGCTAATGATGCAATTCCTCTGGTTGCAGCCCTGGAAGGGAACAGGGACTCTGTCTTTTTTCCCTTCTCCTTTCCTGTCAGAGAGAAGGAGTGGGGGCTTCCAAGCTCTAAAATACAAGCCACAACCACCACCAAGGGGTGAATGGTGAGAAGTGGTGGCACTCTGAACCACGAGAGGCATATTTCTATGCCTCTAAGAAATAGAGATGAGAGAAGGGATCAGGAGGCAAAAGAGGGAAAAAAAGGGAGGTTCCCACATTAACTCAAAAAATGCTTCACCTAGCCTTGGGGAAGCTGGCAAGTGATGGCAAGTGTCCCAGGTAGAGGCAAGAGCAGGATGAGGGCAAGAGTGGGATCAAAGTCACAGAAAGGGGAGCAGAAGAGAAAAAAAGTACTGAAGGCCAATGAGGTGTGTCCCCCGGTCCATATGGCAGGAATTGATGCAACACAAACTAGGTTAAGAAAAACTGGTGGCTTTTCACATTTTCATGTTGATTTTATTTTATTTATTTATTTTATTTATGATAGTCACAGAGAGAGAGAGAGAGAGAGAGAGGCAGAGACATAGGCAGAGGGAGAAGCAGGCTCCATGCACCGGGAGCCCTACGTGGGATTCGATCCCAGGTCTCCAGGATCGCTCCCTGGGCCAAAGGCAGGCGCCAAACCGTTGCGCCACCCAGGGATCCCTCATGTTGGTTTTAGATGTTCATTGCTCCATTTCTTTTTCTTTTTTTTTCTTCAAGATTTTTATTTATTTATTCATGAGAGAGACACAGAGAGAGGCAGAGACACAGGTGGAGGGAGGAGTAGGCTCCCTGAAGGGAGCTCAATGCAGGACTCGATCCCAGGACCTGGGGATTACAATGTGAGTCAAAGGCAGTCACTCAACCACCGAGCCACCCAGGTGCCCCTTGCTGCTCCATTTCTATGCTTCTTGGTGGTTGGAAAACATGGATTGATTCTCACTGCTAAATGTGATTTTTCTAGACTAAGTTACCCTCATGAAGACAATATGGAAAAGCTTATATTTCTACCGGATTTAGGTAATTTGTTCACAAATTGAGGATGCAAGCTATATCTCAGAGTTCCGATAGTGCAGGTTGGGAATTATCTGATGCCCTTTTACTGTCTTAACTGACACCCTATATCCCCGCCCCTGGTACACACCTGGCATCCGTGGAGCTCTCGATAAATGGCTGCTGAGAAGATGGTGATACTTCTTGACATGAATACCTCTAGACTTCACAAGCAAAATAACCTTTCTTTTTTTTTTTTTAAGATTTTATTTATTCATGAGAGACAGAGAGAGAGAGAGAGAGGCAGAGACACAGGCAGAGGGAGAAGCAGGCTCCATGCAGGGAACCTGATGTGGGACTCGATCCTGGGACCCCAGGATCACACCCTGGGCCTAAGGCAGGCGCCAAACCACTGAGCCACCCAGGGATCCCAAAATAACCTTTCTATGAGTAATTTTTACCAACATTCAAAGAACTAGAAACTTTGAAAGACTAAGCTGGCCATGCCCGTGACCACAGGACTACTAATCCAGATCATGAAAGAAAACAGATAAGAGAAAACAATTTGTCAAGAGAAAGGCTTTCCTTAAGTTTTTGATAGCTTTTATTTTTTAGAGCAGTTTTAAGTTCACAACAAAACTGCGCAGAGCTCTCATTTATTGCTGGTGGGAATACAAAATGGCATATCCACTTTGGAAACTAGTTTGGCAGATTCAAACAAAACTAAACATACTTTTACCATATGATCTAGCAATTGCACTCCGCAGTATGTCCACACAAATACATGCACCCAGATGTTTCCAGCAGCCTTATTCACAAGTGTTGGAAATTGGAAGCAACCAAAATATCCTTCTGGAGGTGAACTGGCCAAATAAACTGTGGAACATCCGGACAATGGAATATTATTCGGTGCTAACAAGAAATGAGCTGTAAAGCCATGAAAAGACATGAAGAAAACTTAACTGTGCGTTGCTAAGCGAAAGAAGCCAATATGAAAAGGCTACTACCTATTGCATGACTCTAACTATACAACATTCGGGAAAAGGCAAATCTATGGAGATGGTCAGACGATCAATGATTGCCAGGAACTAGGAAGAAGGGGAAGATGGATAAGCTGAGCACAGAGGGTTTTTTTAGGGCAGGGAAAAAATGATACCATAATGATGGATCCATGCCACACGTTTGTCCAAACCTGTAGAATGTACGACACCAAGAGTGAGCCCTAAGGCGAAGAGCGGACTTTGGGGCCTAGTGCTGTGTCAGGGTAGGCCCGTCCACTGCAACAGATGTGCTCCCAGGCAGGGGTGATGATAACGAGGGAGGCTGTGAATGTATGGGAACTGGGGGTATATGGGAAATCTGTACCTCCTGCTCAGTTTTGCTGAGGAGGGTTTATAAGTGGGCTGCTCACAGTGTCTTGCCATTTGGTAATTGCTAACTTTGCTGAGTCCTTACTATGAGTCAGGCAGGTGTAGAGCCGGTCCTATTTAATCCTGAACATAGCCCTGTGAAGTAGATGCTCTTATGTCATCCTCCCCACTTTGCAGAGGAGGAAATGAGGCTTAGAGAGACCGAGCACCTTGCCAAAGGCCACAACGTCACAATGGACGGAGCCTGCACTTGTCGTCATCATGCCATGCTCTATTGGGCCGCTGATGCCAACTGAAGTTAGTGCTTTGTCACCAGGACATTGTAACATGTGGGTATGACTAATAACTAGGACGGGATAGGAAGACTATGGGCTGAAAGTTCCTCTGAAGCTATTTATAAATAAGCTGTAAAGATCATGTAGACTGCCACCAAGTGAGAGATCCGGGGACTAGCTTTGCATGAGTCACTTAGCATCCTCTGCCTACGGATCAAGAAACATTTGCACAAACCATGTTAGAGATGGTCCTTCTATCAAAGAAAAAGGAGTTAAAAGTCTTCTGGTGGCAAGTATTTAAATAGATGCTAATGATTTATGCTCTGACTTTTAAAAAAAAAGTGTCTTGCTACTTCATTATGCCTAAAATAAAGTAAAATATGACTTTTTCACTTTTTAGTGATTTATAGACTACCTCACACTGTGCCCTCACAGGGCACGTACAAAGGGAAGACTGAAATCATTAATAATGTAAACGACGCCCACATCTGGTTGATCCTCCCAGGTGAGTGAAGCGAAAGCCTGATTTAACAGATGGACACTGCACTGTTTCCTGATGGTAAAATCACCAGATGTTTAGAGATTCCAGAAGTACAAAGGCAGAAGGAAGTGCGTTAATGATGAGGTTTCTGGCACACCTTTGAATTTTCTTACTTTTAACACTGCATTTTCTTGCACATAGGGTATATGTGCACGAGTTGTGCCATTACTTGACTTTTAATTAAAATAGAATTTTACTTTAGAATATTTTATTCTAAAAATAAGGAACAAAGGAAATGGTCTTATAAACCATTGCCAGACTATACCAAAGACTATTCAAAGTTTGAAAAAAATTAAGTTGTTTTACTTCTAATGGATTATTTTTTGCAAAAGCCCTGGAAGGGGCCAGGGCCAAATATACAGACCCTTGTGGCAACGATTTGCCCAGTCCTCCCTGGCTCTGCCTCCCTGGCTGTGCAGGACTCGGAGCCTCTGGACCCGGCTGCAGGGGAACCATAGCCAGTTTGCCCCAGCACTTTACTAGGCTGTATCCATTATTTTTTCTTAGATTTTATTTATTTATTTGTCAGAGAGAGAGAGAGAGCACAAGCAGGGGGAGCAGCAGGCAGAGAGAGAAGCAGGCTCCACACTGAGCAAGGAGCCCAACTTGGGGCTCGATCCCAGGACCCTGGAATCATGACCTGAGCCGAAGGCAGACACTTAGCTGACTGAGCCACCCAGAGGCCCCTGTATCCATGATTTTCCTGACCCTGGCAGGAAGTTGAGCCCCCCTCACTCAAGAAAGGGAAAGTGTAGAGGCCATAATACTGAGGGCCTGCCATGAAGATTTTGGTGCCAGCAGAGGCACAGGAGGAAGATTTTTTTCATGGTGAGGAAGTGCGTAAGAGCAAGGGCTATGCAGAGAGCAAGACTCGGGTTTGAGTTCTGACACCAACATTTACTAACCACGTGGACTTCTCTTCGGACCAGTTACTTAACCGCTCTCTGTCTTGGTTCTCAGTTTTCTCCTCTGTACAATGGGATTAGAATGCATACCTCATAAAACTGTATTGACGATCAATGAGATAAAGGGTGGAAATGCACTTTGCACACTACCCAGTAGAGCTGAATAAGAAGAAGAAATAAGAAGAAATCAGAGAGAGAAAAACCGCACAGTGAATTTCTCTGTACACTGCCTCAGACAACACACCCTTCCTCCCTTTTGCCTCAAGATGTTTCCATTGCCACGCCCGGGACAAACTAGTTTCAACTCATTTGGTCCAAACCTGTGTTGATCACTCCCATAATCAAAGCTCTGGGCCCTCCGCTCAGTAAAGTGAATGTGGACAACAATGTCCCATTATCATCATCATCAAGCTTGCTAGTTATTCCCACCATAAAAAAGAAATGATAATTCTGTAACGATCACTTCAATAGCAATCACGCAATATATCAATGTACCAAATCAACACCTTAAGTTTATGTAATATGTCAACCATATTTCAAGAAAGAAAGGGAAGGAAGGAAGAGAAAGAAGGAAAGAAAAAAAAAAGAAAGTTTGGGATCCCTGGGTGGCGCAACGGTTTAGTGCCTGCCTTTGGCCCAGGGCATGATCCTGGAGTCCTGGGATCGAATCCCACGTCGGGCTCCCTGCATGGAGCCTGCTTCTCCCTCTGCCTGTGTCTCTGCCCTCCCCCCCCTCTCTGTCTCTCTCTCTCTCTGACTATCATAAATAAATAAAAATTAAAAAAAAAAAAGAAAGTTTGTTCATTCCTTCATTCGGGGCTGTGGACTGGTCCCAATTGGAGCTTCTTCAGAAGGGGGAACAGGCTGAGGGACCCACCCAGCAAGGCTCTCCGGTCATGATTCCTCTTTCAAATATTCAGAGGTTTGGCCTTCTGACTCCATCCTGATACAGAGACAAAGTACAAAACAACCCCCAAGTAGCCTTCTCTCCTCTAAGGATCTTTCACGCGTGCTCTGAGCGGGCGAGGCTGCCCTGGGGTTAAGCACTGGGCTATCAGTTGATGGAAGGCAGAAGTACGCCCTGAAAGAGGCAGGCCAAGCCTCCCTTTTTCCTGTTCTCTCTCAAACTACCTGCTGGGTGACTGTTTCATTAGTGGGAAAACAGCGATTCCCAGAAATTATGGAGTCTTTCGTGTTCACAAGGATCTAGTTCCTTACGTGTTTTTCCCAGCAGTATATACAACCATTTCCTACTATTAAGTACTAGGCTAATCTGAATATTAACTATCTGCCAATTTCAACACACCTCTCCTATAAACATTTCCTTCCTGGGTAGAGAGGAAGCCCAAATGATGTGGTCCTATGTAGTTCTTTAACTTTCTTTTTTATGATTGGAGCAGAGCATCTGATTATTTCCAGGTGTTTCAGATTTTCTCATGGTCTCCTTGTTATTTCTCTCCTCTTTGAGCTCTTTTGGCAATGAATGTGACCATGAGGTCTAAAGCCATAAAGGATGTGTTCGCCACTTCCCTCTTATGTCTGTCTCTTTATTTAACCACAAGTTCACTGTCTTTATCCATGTTAATTCCCTGAGGTATTCACACAGCATTTGTGTTGACTGCCTTAATTTTGATCTTCTCTAATCATTCCCTGCCAGATGGTAGTTAAAGTTTAATGGTCCCTATAAAAATAGTTCCCTTTCTTCTTTCATCAGTCATGTGTGTTTACTTAGCTAACTGCTGGATGTTCAGAATGAACACAAAGTGACCACCAACAAAATGAATTCAACAAACACATTGGCTTAATACTTTTCATGGTAGCTAAAGATGTTGCCTGCCATTACCCACTCAGCCATTATCCTTACATTTTATTGTCTTTCCTTTTCTGTTTTTGTTAGTTTTCTTTCCTTTTTATCTCCCTTCTCAGGTTGTTTGATGGAAAGCCACAAGATTGTGAGGCCTGGCAGTCATCAGTATGCAACAATTAAAGTGTGTGGACATGTCCAGCTCCAATAGCATATAAGTGCTAGATAGATGACATCTGGCATATCTGGAGAGCTTTCTGTGCCACACCCGTGAGATGTGAGTGAGCATCATTCTTTATGATTCAGATAAAGATGCTGAGGGAACTCGCAGAAGGCCACACAAGAGGCTAGGATAGAAACTCACATTCTTTTTTTTTTTTTTTTAAGAATTTTCTTTCTTTTTTATTTTTATTTTATTTATTTATTCATGAGACACACACACACAGGGTGGGGGGGGGGAAGAGACACAGGCAAAGGGAGAAGCAGGCTCCATGCAGGGAGCCCAATGTGGGACTCGATCCCTGGTCTCCAGGATCACACCCTGGGCTGAAGGCAGTGCTAAACTGCCAAGCCACCCAGGCTGCCCAAGTATTTCTAAGTAATCTCTACACCCAACGTGGGGCTTGAACTCACAACCCCAAGACAAGAGTTGCACGTTCCTCCAATTGATCCAGCTGGGTGTCCTGAACTTGGCATTCTTAAAGAACAACAACAACAACAAAAAAAACCCAGATAGATGTAACAAATTCATCTCTAAACAAAATAATATGCCCTTTGTGGGTTTTATGCATCCTACAAACATTCCTGAGCTGGCTAGTTCAGGAAAAGCAAGTAAATGAGGATATTTGGTATGCCATTTTTCAGACGAGGTAACTGAAATCAGTCACATTACATGACTCTTGCCAGGCCACACACACATCTCTAGAAGGATCCTGTCACTTAGATTTACATTAGATTTATTAAAATATGTAGGAGCTATTTAAAAAATAAATAAAACTAACCAAACAAAAGATTAACAGCATTTTTAGAGCAAGCGTTCTGGGTGACTTTATATATACACTCCACTTAAAGCCTATAAAATTTAGGACTCCAGGGCAGGAGTCTGCAAACTACAGCCCGAAGGCCAAATTCAGTACACTGCCTGTTTTTGTAAATAACGTTTTATTGGAACATAGTCACAGCCATCCTTTTGCATATTGTTTATGACTGCTTTCACACTACAATGGCATTGTTGAGTGGTTTTAACAGAGACTATATGAACTGCAAAGCCTAAAATATTTACTATGTGGCCTTTTACTGAAAAAGTTTGCCAACCCCCATTCTAGGTCTTTGAATTATGGCATTGCATGTCACTTTTACATAAATAATTTCTTGTTATGACTCAGAAATGTTATTTGGTGTTGTTGCTGAACGTATCTTCAAATGATCTGATTTTAAATAGCATTTCAAATGCAAAAGGATTCTAAAATTATCTACCAAAATGTATATTAATTGACCACCTTAAAGAGTTAAAAAGTGACAAATGTTCAACAACTTCTTGGTGATCTGAGAAGCAGTTAATCGCCACTGTACATTCTACAGGTGGTAGTAGTCTGGAATGTGAGCAAAAGATATGCCAACTATTACTCAAGGAAAAAAAAGTAAGTGTTAGTATCTGTCCAGTTCCATAATTTGGAGCAAGAACCATAATCCATCTGGGCTTTTGTTTCATCTATGAATCAATGCCATGTATTAAATAATCTCTAGCATCACTTTCAGCACTAATGTTCTGTTGCCCATATTCTACTCAAAACTGTAGTGTACTCCACAAAGTGTAAGTGACCCTCTTTTCCCACTCCCTGCCTCTCTGCCAAAGAGGAAAAGAAAGTTTCTAGGCTCTCATAGGAGTATAGTTAGTCCCAATGGTTGTTTTTTTTTATTTTTAACTCCAGGATATTAACATATAGTGTTATATTAGTTTCAGGTGTACAGCATCGTGATTCAACAGTGCTATACATTACTCAGTGCTCATCATAAGTATCCTCCTTAATCCTCATCACCTATTTCACCCATCCCCCCCACCTCCCCTCTGGTAATCATCTGTTTGTTTTCTATAGTTAAGAGTCTGTTCTTTGGTTTGTCTCTTCTTCCCTTTGTTCGTTTGTTTTGTTTCTTAAATTCCACATATGAGTGAAATCATATGGTATTTGTCTTTCACTGGCTTTTTTCGCTTAGCATTATACTCTCTAGGTCCATCCGTGTTGTTGCAAAGGCAAGATTTCATTCTTTTTTTTTTTATTTCATTCTTTTTATGGCTGAGTAATATTCCATTAGCTATATGTATTGTAAACAATGTTGTGATAAACATAGGGGTGCATATATCTTTTTGAATTAGTGCTTTCTTATTCTTTGGATAAATACCCAGCAGTAAAACTACATGGTCATATGGTGATTCTATTCTTATGTCTTGAGGAACCTCCATAGTGTTTCCCAAAATTGCTGTACCAGTTTGCATTTGCATCAACAATGTGTGAGGTTTCCTTTTCTCCATATCTTTGCCAGCACTGTTTTCTTGTGTTTTTGATTTTAGCCATCTTGACAGGTGTAAGATGATATCTCGTTGGGGTTTTGATGTGCATCACCCTGATGATGAGTGATGTTGAACATCATTTCATGTGTCTGTTGGCCATCTGGATGTCTTCTTTGGAGAAATGTCTGTTTATGTTTTCTGACCATTTTTAATTGGACTATTCTTTTGATAATGAGTTGTATAAATGCCTTATATTTTTTAAATACTAATCTGTTTTGGGTGTGTCATTTGCAAATATCTTCCCATTTCATGTGATTGTTTCCTTTGCTGTGCAGAAGCTTTTTATTGTTTACTAATTTATCCTTGCTTTTGTTTCCCTTCCCTCAAGTGACATATCTAAAAAGATGTTACTATGGCTGATGTCAAAGAAATTACTGTCTATGCTCTCATCTAGGACTTTGATGGTTTCAGGTCTCAAATTTAGGTCTTTAATCCATTTTGAATTTATTTTTGTGTATGGTTTAAGAAAATGGTTCCATTTCGTTATTTTGCAAGGTAGCTGTCCAGTTTTCCCAATACCATTTCTTGAAGAGACTTTTTCCCATGTATATTCTTATCTTTGTCAAATATTAATTGGCCATTTAATCGGGGTTTATTTCTGGGCTCTCTAGTCTTTCCATTGATTTATGTTATATTTCTGTGCCAGTTCTATATTATTTTGATTACTACAGTTTTGGAATATATCTTGCTATATGGATTATAATATCTCCAGTTTTGTTCTTCAAGATTACTTTGTTCTTCAAGATTACTCAGGATTTTTTGTGGTTTTATACAAATCTTAGGATTTGTATCTTTTCTCTTGTTGATGTGATGTATCACATTGATTTGTCCTAGTCTGTGAAAAATGCTCTTGGTATTTTGACAGAGACTGCATTGAATCTGTAGATTTCTTTGGGTAGTATGGACATTTTAACAATATGTGTTCTTCCAACCCATGAGCATGGAAAGTCTTCCCATTTGTGTCATCTGCAAGTGCTTTCATCAATGTTTTAGAGTACAGGTCTTTCATATCTTTAGTTAAGTTTATTCCTACGTATTTTATTATTTTGGTGCAACTGTAAATGAGAATGTTTTCTTAATTTTTCTTCCTGCTGATTGATAACTAGTATATAGAAATGCAATTGATTTCTGTATACTGATTTTATGTACTGCAACCTTACTAAATTCATTCATCAGTTCTAGCTGTTTTTTTGACAGTCTTTTGGGTTTTCTACAAATAGTGAAAGTTTTACTTCTTCCTTACTAATTTGTGGCTACGACTCCCATATAATATTGAATAATAGTGGTGAGTGATGTATTTGGACATCCTTATCTTGTTCCTGATCTTAGGAGAAAAACTCTCAAGTGTTTCACCATTGAGTATGATATTAGCTGTGGGTTTTTCATATATAGCTTTATTATGTTGAGTATGTTACCTCTAAACCTACCTAGTTAAGGGTTTTTATCATGAATGGATCTTGTACTTTGCCAAATGCTTTTTCTACATCTATTGAAATGATCTAATGGTTTTTAAATTTTTTAAATTTATTTGACAGAGAGAGAAGGCACAAGCAGGTAGAGCAGCAGGCAGAGGGAGAAGGAGAAGCAGGCTCCCCACTGAGCAGAGAGCCTGATGTGAGGCTCGATCCCAAGACCCTGGGATCATGACCAGAACCAAAAGCAGATATTCAACTGACTGAGCCACCAGGCACTTCTAACCCCTAACTAAGCCACCCAGGCACCACCAGGCACCCCTAACCTAAGGGTCTTGCCCATTTTCTCTTGTAGATGTGATGTAGCACATTGATTGATTTACAAATAGTGAACCATACTTGCAACCTTGGAATAAATCTCACTTTATTGTAAATAATGATATTTTTAATGTATTGTTGGATTTGGTTTGCTAATATTTTATTGAGGATTTTTCATGGATGTTCATCAGAGACATTAGCCTGTGGTTCTCTTTTTCTTTATGTACTGTCTTTATCTGGTTTTAGTACCAGGGTAATACTGGCCTTATAAGAATGGATTTGGAAGCTCTCCTTCATCTTCTATTTTTTAGAATAGTTCAAGAAGAATAGGCATTAACTCTTCTTTAACTGTTTGGTACAATTCATCTGTGATGCCATCTGGTCCTAGATTCTTGTTTCTTGGGAGTTTTTTGGTTACTGATTCAAGTTATTGCTGATAATCTGTTCAAATTTTCTATTTCTTCCTGATTCAGTTTTAGGAGGTATTATAATAATTATATTATGTACATTATATTTAGGATAATTTATCCATTTCTTCTAGGTTGTCCAATTTGTTCATATAATTTTTCGTAATATTCTCTTACAATCCTTTGTATTTCTGTGGTGTCAGTTATTATTTCTCCTCTTTCATTTCTGATTTTGTTTATAGGAGTTCTCTCTCTCTCTCTCTTTTATGAGTCTTGGTAAAGGTTGATCAATTTCTTGATCTTTTTCAAGAACCAGCTTTGATTCTTTTCAAAGAACCAGCTTTTGGGTTCATTTATCTGTTCTATTCTAACGGTTTTTTTTAGTTTCTATTTCATTTATTTCTACTCTGATCTTATTATTTCCTTCCTTTTACTGATTTTGGGATGTGTTTGTTCTTTTTCTGGCTCCTTTGGATAGGTTAAGTTGTTTTATTTGAGATTTTTCTTGCCTCTTGAAGTGTGTCATTCAAAGCCACTATTTCTTTGTTAATTTTCTGTTTGGATGATCTGTTCATTGAAGTAATTGGGTATTAAAGTCCCCTACTATTATTGTATTTCTGTCGATTGCTTCCTTTATGTTTGTTATTAACTGCTTTGTGTATTTGGGTGCTCCCATGTCGGGTGCATAAATATTTACAATTGTTACATCTTCTTGTTGGGTTGTCTCCTTTATGATTATATAGTGTCCTTTTTTGTCTCTTGTTAAAGTCTTCGTTATAAAGTCTATTTTGTCCAATATAAGTATTGCTACCCCAGCTTTCTTTTCACTTTCATATCCATTTGCATGATAAATACTTCTCCATCCCTTCACTTTCAATCTGCATGCATCTTTTTATTTTAAATTTTATTTATTTGAGAGAAAGCTCTAGAGAGAGCATAAGCTGGACGGGGAGCAGAGGAAGAAGGAGAAACAGACTCTCCACTGAACATGGAGCCTGATGGGGGCTTGACCTCAGGACCCTGAGACCATGATCTGAGCCAAACTCAGACATTTAACCAACTAAGTCACTCAGGCGCTCCTCGATCTATGTGTGTCTTTAAGTCCAAAATGAGTCTCTTGTAGGCAGCATATAAATGGGTCTTGCATTTTTATCCATTCTATGACCCTTTGTCTTTTGATTGGAGAGTTTAATCCATTTACATTCAGAGTAATTATTGATAGGTATGTACTTACTGCCATTGTGTTACTTATTTTATGGTTGTTTTATAGATCTCCGTTCCTTTTTTCTTTTGCTCTCTTCTCTCACAAGGAATTGGCTTTCTTTAGTGATATATTTGGATTCCTTTTTCTTTATTTTTATATATCTATTACTGACTTTGGATTTGTGGTTACCATTCAGTTTGTATGTAACATCTTCTGCATATTGGGCAGTCTATATTAAGTTGATGGTCACTCAAGTTTGAACCTATTTTTTACTCCTCTTTCTCCCACATTTTAGGTATATGGTGTCACACTATACATTCTTTTCTTTTGTGAATCTCTTGGCTGATTTTTAGTTACTGCAATTTAAAAAAAAAAAAAACCTACCTACAGAAAGATTTGAATTTTAAATATCTTTGACCTGAATTTCAAGGGAAGGGGGATGAAAGAGAAATAATATTCTGAGGTAAAAAAATTTCAAGTACTTTCATGCCAAATATTTCAGCTATGACTAGAAAATGGAGGATGCATTTTTGGACATGGGGAAGTATATCCAACACAGGGCAAATTCAGTATCAACTTTCCAAGAAGATTTTGAAGGGGAAATTAAGAAATTTAACTGACAATTTAAAAGATTCTTTTTATATTTATACCAATATTTATACCAATTTATACCAAGATTCTTTTAAAATTTATACCAATGCTGTTGTAGAGCAGCATGGAAAAATCAACATGAATTTTAAAAGTAAAATACAACAGTTCAGAGAAATTTTGTTCTTGAGGAAAGAGCTTTAGATTTCATGGCCAGAAGCCTTCTCTCCCCTTGTCCCCTTGCATAAAGGGCTGTAGACTGTTCCTGGCCACTGAGGAACCTTAACAGAAAAGTTGGAGAGACCTTTACCTTCAGAAAGTGAATTCTCATCTTCCAACATGAAAATTATCACTTTCACCTTTGAGTCAGTGCAGCAGAATTTATATTCAGACTTATTACCATGTATCATAACTTTTAACTAGTTTTGAGAAGTTTATTCCACTGATATGTGTACAAGCGAGCATTCAGAGTGGCTCAGATATATAAATTCCCAAGAGTATGTGTATCTTGTCCTGATGTTTCAATACATTACTGTGGATAGAGTTCAAGGCATCATACGTCAACTGAATTATCTCAATGTTCCATTCTAAGCAAGGGGGGCAGTGGTAGGGGTGAGGAATGGAGTGGGAAATAAATAAAGAGGTTCTCCCCCTAACTCTTGGGTGACCTTAGTAAAATACAACATTGGGCCATGGTGTCTTTATTGTAAAGGAGAGGTTGGAACTACAGGCAGGCCCACATGTGCCACATGTGAAATTCTTAGTAAATTATAACTGTTGTGAAAAGACTATTTGTTTTTCTTTAAGACTTTATTTATTTGACAGAGAGCACAAGCTGGGGGAACAGCTGGCAAAGGGAGAGGGAAAAGAGGGCTCCTTGCCCAGCAGGGATGCCCAGGACCCTGAGATCATGACCCAAGCTGAAGACAGTCGCTTAACCAACTGAGCCACCCAGGCACCCCTGAAAATGCTATTTATATTATCTTCCACTCACGATCCTATTTCTGGCTGTTGTAAAAACTTACCATACCTTCTAAATTTCCAAAATAGGAGTGACATTTACTATTATACTTAATCTAATTCCATATTTTAGTAAAGGGAACATTAACACCATGACCAGGGCAGATATCAGAAAAATAATTTGGAACACAATAAATGAAAAAAGAGAGAGATGATTACATATCTAAAGGAGCTGCTGTAAAGAGACTCAACAATAATAAGGCTTAAGAAACAAGGCACCTTAATTCTCTCTCAGGTAACAGTCACAGGTAAGCAGGCAGCCCCTTCCACATAGCCTGAGACTCTCTCAGTAGCTTCCAAAGCCACTTTGTTGCCATTCCAGCCACCAGGAGGGCAGATGCCTAGAAGTCCAGGACCAGGAATTGATGAGAGGCAAGTTGCTCACATGGCCTCCATCTCCTTCTGTTGGCATGAATTCCCCCACACACCCACACCTAGCTGCAAGGGACGGCTAGGAAATGGGAAGGCTCATCCTAGCCTCATCTCCATTATTACAGACGAAGAGGAGAATGGATTTGAAAGGACAGATAATCCTTATGGCCACTGGAATGAAAGAAGCCTGAAGAGGCAAGTTAGTCTGTAACTCAATGTATAAAATGTATGTACAGATATATACATTTTAATATTTTTAAAGATATGGATAAAAATTCTAATATAATAAAACAAGGTAAAATGTGCTCATCCCCACATTGACAAATCTTAGAATTTATAAGTGGAAGATTCTAATTCTCTTCCCTCCCTTACCAGAGGGAACACACTTGTGAATTTAGTGAGAAGTCTTCCCTTCTTGTTCTTTTTAAATTTTGCTAAATCAATAAACAATATGAAGAATAATTCTGTATTACATAAAGTGGTACCACACTGTATCTATCATAATACAAATTATGGTCTTTAGACTTATCCATGTTAGGAATAAAAACTCAATTCCTTTTTTTGACAGCTTTATGGTATTTGTATGTGAGGATATGGCTTATTTCTGATTTTTTGTTATTACAAATATTGCTGCAATGAACTTCTTTGTGTACATGGGAGTCTTCTTTTGCTAGAATTGTATTGTTTAATAAAGTAGCTACTAGCCACATGTGGTTACTTATATTTAATTAAAATTAATCAAATAACATTAAATTTTTAACTTCTCAGCCACGGTAGCCACATTTCAAGTGGTCAGTTGCCACATGTGGCTAGTGGCCAGTGACTAGCATACTGGATGGCATAGCCTTCATCACAGAAATTTCTAATGGACAATACTGCTCTAAAATATATATACAGTAGAGGAATTGCTGAGTTTGTAAGGTATGCATATCCTCTGTTTCATTTTTTTTAAGTTTTTATTTATCTATTCATGAGAGACACAGAGAAACAGAGGCAGAGACATAGGCAGAGGGAGAAGCAGGGGCCCTGCAAGGAGCCCAAAGCGGGACTCAATCCCGGATCCCGGGACCACACCCTGGGCCAGAGGCAGACGCTCAACCGCTGAGCCACCCAGGCGTCCCACATAGCCTCTGTTTTAATAGATTTTACCAAAGTGCTTTCTATATGAGTCAAGATTCTTAGTTATAAGCAACAGAAAGTCATTATAGATTATGTAAACAAGGTAAATATTTTTTAAAGGATGTTAGATAGCTTACAGAATTTCAGAAAAGGCTTGTGAACTAACTTGAAAATAAACTATCTAATATCACACCATGGACTTGACCTAATGAGGACAATGGTACTCTGCTTAAAGGAACAGGTACTGCCCCCTTTTATTTCCAAAGTGACACATGCGGGATATTGGCCTGTTTCTTGATCTATAATCATTGCTGCCTCCAAAGATTGTGTATAGGTACCATCACTGCTGCCACCCTAATTACGGAGGTTCCACTTGGTCCCTCCTTTTTTTTTTTTTTTTTTTTGGTCCCTCCTTTTTAACACCATCTTCAAAGTTTGGAGCTGATGCACCTGTTTGGCAGACCAGGTCAAACATATGCATCCCATCTTCACAGTAGGCTAGGAAAGCAAGTGTCTTGCAATTTTTCACCTCTGGGAGATGTGCAAATTTTCACACTTACTAGTACCCAATTGGTCTCCGAGTGGATATAAATATTTTAAGCCCTGCCATAGCAAAGGTCAGTTTCCATTTCTCCATGTAGTTTCCAACATGTCGCATCATCCAGCATGTTAACATTTGCCAGTCTAATGACTGTGCCAAGCTATCTCAATGTGGTTTTAATTTGCATTCTCTTAATTAATAGTAAAGTTGAGAACTAAAAAGAAGATGAAGGAGGAAGATGAAAAGGAAAGGAGATGTACTTTAGGTATACAGTTTGCCTATAGCCCCATCCTTAAATAATTTGTTCCTAACTCACAACCAAGAATCTTATCCAAAGGTTCCTAACCAAAACCAGTTGAACCTGAGCGATGATAGACTCCAGTTTGCAAGTCAACCTGAGGATGCCCAGCCTTAAATCAGTCTGCCCAACTGTCTCTTATGGAACCTCTTATAACACTTGTGTTCAAATGGAGACTGTTCCTGTTGGATATTACAAGATACAAAAAGGTTACACAACTGCATGATTTTGTCTAACTTTATGATGACATTTATGTGATTGCTTCTTGGCCATGACCAAGGCCAGAGTCCCTCTGATAAATTAATTTCATTTTATACCCTCCCTTCATCATTCTCTTCAGAGGCTCATGTACTTCAGAATTTACTTGTATTAATTCACCCCAATAAAAAAATCTTTCTTTTTTCTTCAGCTTCACATTTATCGTGCTTCTTAAAGTTAATTTTATCATCGGAGCTTCTGAAATTGCCGAAGCACAAGGATGAATGTCAGCGGTCAAGGGTTTTTAAATGAATTCTGACAAGACAGAAAAGGTCAAAGCAGATTTCAACATGTTCAAATGTGGTCCTGATTATAAAGATTTTTACAAAGAGTATTTAGGTTGTTCCTTAAAACGACTGCAGTATTCTGCTATACTTGCTGGATTAAATTTTGTCTGGAACATTCCTCTGTCTTGGGCCCCCAACTTCTGCATTGCTCACTTGGTTTAGATGTTATCGTTTGTAAGAAGTGTTTCCAGATCCCCCAAGAGATAGTCAGTTCTCCCTCCTAACACCCTGCCCATTCTCAGTGGTTGTCTCCCTTACTGCATTTATTATACTGTATTGTAATTGCCTGTAAATTTGTGTATCTCTATCCTTCTCTGAAAGATCAGCTTCCGCGGGGGGGGGGGGGGGCAAAGACCGAACATAAAGTATTCCAGAGACTAGGACAGTGTCTACCTAAAATTATCTGCTATACTTTTATTAAATTAAGAGACATTCTTCAAAACCATTGCCTATACTCCATAAAAATGTCGTGATCATGAAAGACTGAGACACTGTCCCAGGGTAGAGGAGATTAAGAAGGCCTGACTCTAACCCTATATTGGATCCTGAACCTGAAAAATAACCTTAATGGGACAATTGGCAAAATTTGAATAAGGTTGGTAGGTTAGGGGCTGCCAGAGGGCTCAGTCAGTTATGTCCCACTCTTGATTTCAGTTCAGGTCACGATCTCAGGGTCATGGGATAGGGCCCTAGGTCAAGCCGTGTCTGGTGTCTGGCTCCATGCTCAGCAGGGAGTCTGCCTTTCTCCTTCTCCCTCTCCCTCTGCCCTTCTCCCTACCCCCCTCCCATGTGTGCTCTCTCTCCCTCTCTCTCTAAAATAAATAAATAAGTCTTTTTTTTTATGTTGGTAAGTTAATTAATAGTATCAACATTAATTTCTTGGTTTTGATCATTGTACTGTGGTTTTGTAAGATGTTAACATTTGGGAAGCTGGATGAAGAGCTCATGAGAATTCTTTGATTCGTGCAATCCTCTTTTGTAAGCTGAAATTATTTCAAAATGGAAAGTTAAAAAATTTTTAAAGATTTTCTTTATTTATTTGAGAGAGATAGAGCATGAGCAGGGAAGAGAGGGAGAAGCAGATTCCCCGCTGAACAGGGAGCCCGATGTGGGGCTCAATCCCAGGACCCTGAGATCATGACCTGAGGTGAAGGCAGACGCTTAACCAACTGAGCCACCCAGGTGCCTCTAAACATTTTTTTAATAGGAAAAACATGAATCTGTTGACTCATGACTAAAAAGGGAGGAAGAGACTGGGAAGAGGAGGAGGGAAGAAAGGGATGAAAGCTAATGCCTCAAGTGCCATGTTATTACCACATTCGTAGCAGTCTAATTAGGAGATGTTATTCATGACCACAAGCTACGTAATCCTTTCTTTACCGTTTACTCCTGAGCTTTGTTCCATATGCTTTCACATTATTCAATCGGATTTAGCAAGCGCTGAGCGCCTGCTATGTGCCAAGCACAGTGAGAAGCACTTTGGATAGCTACAGTGTGGTAAGATGCCCACGTTTCTCATCCTCAGAGAGAAACACAATCTACAGGGGAAATGGAAGCAGAAAAAACCCATGTGGCAATACAGTGAGGAACGCACAACTGTTCCCATGAGGACCAAATCAAGAGGCAAGACCACGAGGGCGTTAGGCTAAGTGAAATAAGTCAGACAACTAGAGTATGATCTCACTTACATGTGGAATCTAAAACAAACAAACTCATATTTGATTGGTGGTTGCCAGATGCAGAGAGTAGGGAGGTGGGCAAAATGGGTGAAGGTGGTCAAGAGGTACAAACCTCCAGTTATAAAATAAAGAACTCCTGGGGGTGTCATTTACAGTGCGGTTACTATAGTTGATAATACTGGATTACATATTTGAAAGTTACTAAGGTGAGTGTCCAGGTGGCACAGTCAGTTGAGCGTCGATTCTTAATTTCAGCTCAGGTCATGATCTCAGGGTCTTGGGATCGAGCGCCTAGTCGGGCTGAGTGTCTGGCTCCATGCTCAACAGGGAGTCTGAGATTCTCCTCTCCCTCTCCCTCTCCCCCTTCCCCTACTCATGCTCACACGTGCTCTCTCTTTCTAAAATAAATCTTTAAAAAAAAAACTTACTAAGAGAGTAGATCTTTTTCATTCTTTAAGCTTTTACTTAAATTCCAGTTAACATACAGTGTAATTTTTTTTTCGGATGCACAACATAGTGATTCAACACTTCCGTAGAACACCTGGTGCTCATCACACGTGTCCTCCTTCAGCCCTGTCACCTATTTAACCCATCCCCCATGCACCTCCCCTCTGGTAACTATCAGTTTGTTCTCTATAGTTAAGAGTCTGTTTCTTGGAGAGTCTCTCTCTTTTTCTCTTCTCTTTCCTCTCTGCTCATTTGTTCTATTTCTTAAATTCCACAATAAGTGAAATCATATGGTATTTGTCTTTCTCTGACTGACTTATTTCACTTAGCAGGATATTAAGAGAGTAGATCTTAAAATTTCTCATCATAAGAAACAAAATATGTAACCATAGGTGGTGATGGATGTTAGCTAGACTTTGTGGTGATCATTTCACAACATATACAAATACCGAATCATTATGTTGTACACCTGAAGCTAATATAATGTTATATGTCAATTATATATCAATTAAAAAACAAGAAGAGGCAATAGAGAAAAGTGCTTACTTTCCTGGGAGGACAGACACTTCACAGAAGAGGTGATGCACCAGCTGGGTTTTGAAAAATAAATAGGATTTACCAGTAGATAAAACTGGAAAGAACATTCCAGGCAGAGCATGTATAAGATCTCAGACATGGGAAACAGCAGAGTGAGTTCAGCACAACTAAAATGAAAAGTGCCCATAGAACAGATTCCTTTTTAGTAGCTTTATTAGGATATAATTCACATATCATAAAATTTACCAATTTAAAGGGTACACTTGAGTGGGTTTTAGTATAGTCACAAAGTTGTACAACCATCATCACTATCTAATTTTAGAACATTTCATCAGCCTCCAGTGAAGCACCATCGCCCTTAGCAGTTACTCCCCATTCCCCACCCCCAGCCCTAAGCAACCGTTAATCTACTTTCTGCCTCCATAGGATTTGCCTATTCTGGACATTTCATATTAAAGGAATCATATGATATATGGTCTTTTGTGATTCTTCCATTTTGCCTAATGCTTTCAGGGTTCATCCATTTTGTGGCATGGCTCAGTACTTCATTCCTTTTCATTGCCAAATAACATTCCAGTATATGGATGCGTCACATTTTGTTAATCCAATCCACAGTTGATGGACGTTTGGATTATTTCCATTTTTTGGCTATTAAGAGTGCGGCTATAAACATTCCTGTACAAGTTTTTATGTGGACACACATTTCCATTTTTCTTGGGTACATACTTAGAAGTAGAATCGCTGGGTTATACAGTAACTCTATATGGTTACTTTTTGAAGAACTGCAAACTGTCTTCTACAGTGGTTGCTCCATTTTACATTTCCACTGGCAGTATATGAGGGTTCTGATTTCTTCACAATTCCACGACACTTGTTATTGTCTATCTTTTTTATTATAGTCATCCTAGTGGGAGTGAAGTGGTGTATTAGCTTTCTAGGGCTGCTGCAACAAATTATCACATACTGAGTGATATAAAATAACATATATTTATTCTTTCACAGTGTTGGGGGCTAGAAGTCTGAAATCAAAACATCAGCAAGGTCATGCTCTCCTAAAAGCTTTAACGGAAAGCCATTCCATACATTTCTCTTGGTTTCTTGTGTTGCCGGCAATGCTTAGCATTACTTGGCTTATAGATGCATCACTTTCATCTCTGACTCTATCATCACATGAAATTCCCCACTGTGTCTCTGGGTCTCTTCTGCAATCTTACTGGGACTGACCCTAATCCAGTATGACCTCATTCTGACTCAACTACATCTGCAGACTCTATTTCCAAATAGTCATATTCCCAGATACTACAGTTAGGATTTCAACACATTTTGGGGGGAGGGGGGGACACAATTCAACCCACAAGTAGTATCTCATTGTGGTTTTGATTCACATTGCCCTAACGGCTAATGATATTTGGCGTCTTTTCATGTGCTTATTAGCCATTTGTATACCTTGTTTGGAGAAATGTCTATTCAAATCCTTTGCTGGGACACCTGAGTGGCTCAGCGGTTTAGCGCCTTCCTTTGGCCCAGGGCATGATCCTGGAGTCCCAGGATCAAGTCCCATGTCGGGCTCCCTGCAAGAAGCCTGCTTCTCCCTCTGCCTATGACTGCCTCTCTGTCTGTCTCTCTCGCTCTCTCTCCCTGTGTCCCTCATGAACAAATAAATAAAATCTTAAAAAAAAATCCTTTGCCAATTTTTAATTGAACTATTTGTCTTTTTATTCTTGAGTTGTGAAAGTTCTTTATATATTCAGGACCCTTATCAGATATATGATTTGCAAATGTGTTCTTACTTTGTGGGCTATCTTTTCACTTTTTGATAGTGTCCTTTGAAACACAAAAGTTTTTTACTTTGATGAAGTCAAATTTATCTTTTTTTTCTTCTGTTACTTGTGTAATAGCTAAGAAACTGTTGACTAATTCAAAGTCATGAAGATTTATGACTGTTTTCTTCTAAGAGCTTTGTAATGTTATTGCTTAAACTTAGGTTTTGTATCTAATTAGAGCTAAATTGTGTATATGGCATGGGACATGCATCCAAATTCATTCTTTTGTATGTGAATATCCAGTTGTCCCAGCACTACTTGTTGAAAATAATATTCTTCCCCATTGAATTGTCTGGGCACGCCTGCCGAAACGTGAATTGATCATAAATGTACAAATTTGTTTCTGGATTCTTAATTCTATTCCATTAATCTATATGTCTGTCCTTATATTGGCAATACACTGGCGTGATTGCTATAGTTTTGAAATCAGGAAATGTGAATTGTCCAACTTTATTCCTATTTTTTAAAATTATTTTGGTTATTCTGAGTCTCTTTCATTTTCATATATATCTTAGGATCAGATTGTCATTTACAACAAAAAGTTAGCTGGAATTTTTATATGGATTGTGTTGAATCTGGAGATTAATTTGGGGAGTATTGTCATCTTAACGATACTAAGTCTTCCAATCCACATGCATGAATGTTTTCCTACCTATTGAAATATTCTTCAATTCCTTTCAACGTTTTGTGGTTTTCAATGTGCAAATTTGACATTTGTTTTGTTAAATTTATTTTGAGTATTTTATTTTTTGATGCTATTAAAAATGAAAATGTTTTCTTAATTTCATTTTCAGATTGTTCATTGCTAGTATATGAAATAAAATTGATTTGTATACTAATCTCATGTCTTGCAACTTGCTGAATTCATATGTTAGTTCTATTAGCTTTTTAGTGAATCCCATGGGATTTTCTATACATAAGATCATATCACCTGCATATTAAGATATTTTTACCTCTTCCTTTTCAGACTAGATGTCTTTTATTCCTTAATCGTGCTTAATTGCCTTAGAGCTTCTAGTACCATGTTAAGTAGAAGTGGAGAGAATAGATATTTTTGCCTTGTTTCTGCTCTTGGGGGAAGAGCATTCTGTCTTTCATCAAGTATAACATAATTGTGCATTCTTCATAGATCCCTTTAACAGGTTGAGGTAGTTTTCTTCTACTCTTAGTTTGTTGAGTGTTTTTGTCATGAAAGGTTGGCAAATTTTGTCAAATGCTTTTTTATGACTTTTGAGGCAGTCTTGTGATTTTTGTCCTTTATTCAACTAAAATAGTATATTATATTCATTGATTTTTTAAAGGTTAAGCCAACCTTGCATTCCTGGGGTAAGTACCATTTGATCATGGAATATAATTCCTTTTATATTTTGTTGCATTGAGTTTGGTAGTTTTGTTGAGGAATTTTGCATGCGTATCCATTAGGGATATTGAGCAGTAGTTTTCTTCTCTTACAATGTCTTTTTCTGGTTTGGGGATATGGGTAACACTGGCTTCATAAAATGAGTTGGAATGTGTTCCCTCTACTTCTGTTTTTTTGGAGGAGTTTACAGGATTGATATTAATTTTTCTCTTAAACTTGATGGAGTTTATCCGTGAAGCCATCTGATCCTTGGCTTTTCTTTATAGGAAGTTTTTTTGATTACTGATTCAGTCTCTTTACTTGTTGTATGTCTATTCAAGGTTTTCTATTTCCTCTTGAGTCTGTTTTAATAGTCTGTGTCTTTCCGAAAATTCATCCATTTCATCTACATTATATAATGTATATATATAATGTAGATTATATATTTGTTGGCATGTAATTGTTTATGGCATTTCCTTATAATCTTCTTGATTTTTTTTAATATCAGTAGTTACACTCCTTCTTTCATCCTGATATTAGGAAGCTGAGTCTTCTCTCTTTTTTACTTGGTTAGTTTAGGTAAAAAGTTGTCAATTTTGCTGATCATTTCAAAAGACCAACTTTTCAGTTCACTGATTTTTCTCTATTATTTTTCTATTCTTTAGTTCATTTATTTTTGCCCTCATCCTTATTATTTATTTCCTTCTCCTAGCTTAGGTTTAGTTTCTTCTTCCTTTTCAAAATGTCTTAAAGTGAAAAGTTAGGTTACTTATTGAGCTCTTTCTTTTTAGTATAGTCAGTGAAGTAGTGAGGCACTCACATAGAGTACAAAATTTAAGAGCACTTTAAAAGGCTCAGTGATCTTTTTTTAACTTTCTTAGTAGCCTCTATACTGTTTTCCAGAATGGCTGCACCAGTTTGCATTCTTACCAACAGAGCAAGAGGGTTCCAATTTCTCAACATCCTCACCAACGCTCGTTGTTTCTTGTGTTTTTGATTTTAGACATTCAGACAGGTGTGAGGTGATATCTCATTGTGGTTTTGATTTGTATTTCAAACCATGAATGATAATCAGTGATGCTAAGCATGTTTTCATGTGTCTGTTGGCCATCTGTGTCTTCTTTGGAGAAATGTCTATTTGTGTCTTCTGACCATTTTTTAACTGGATTATTTGTTTTTTAGGTATTGAGTTGTCTAAGTTCTTTATATATTTTGGATACTAACCCTTTATCAGATATGCCATTTGCAAACATCTCCCATTTAGTGGTTTGCCTTTTGATATTGTTGATTATTTCCTTCACGGTGCAGAAGCTTTTTATTTTGGTGAAGTCCCAATAGTTTACTTTTGCTTTTGTTTCGCTTGCTTCAGGAGACATATCTAGAAAGATGTTGCTGCAGCTGATGTCAAAGAAATTAATGCCTGTGTTCTCCTCTAGTGTTTTTATGGTTTCCTGTCTCACATTTAGGTCTTTAATCCATTTTGAATTTATTTTTGTGTATGGTGTAAGAAAGTGGTCCGGTTTCATTCTTTTTGCATATTGCTGCCCAGTTTTCTGGATATTTTTTTCCCATTGGATAATCTTTTGTCAAATATTAATTGACCATATGGTTGTGGGTTCATTTCTGAGGTTTCTATTCTGTTCTACTGATCTCTGTGTTTAGTTTGTGCCAGTATCGTACTGTTTTGATGACCATAGCTTTGTAATGTAACAAAGTCTTAAATTGTGATGCCTGTAGCTTTGCTTTTCTTTTTCAAGATTTTTTTTGGCTACTCAGCGTCTTCTGTTGTTCCATACAAATTTTAGGATTGTTTGTTCTAGTTCTGTGAAAAATCCTATTGGCATTTTTATAGGGATTGCATTAAATGTGTAGATTGCTTTGGGTAGTATAGATGTTTTAACCATATCTGTGCTTCCAATCCATGAGCCTGCCACGTCTTTCCATTTCTTGGCATCATCTTAAATTTCTTTCACCAGTATTTTGTTGTTGTTTATTTGTTTTTTAAGTAGGCTCCCCACCCACCATTGGGCCCAAGGTGGGGCTTGAACTCATGACCCTGAGGTCAGACCTGAGCTGAGATCAAGAGTCTAATGCTTAACTGACTGAGCCACCCAGGCGCTCCTCATGAGCATTTTACAGTTTTCGGAGTACAGGTTTTTCGCTCCTTTAGTTAGTTTTATTCCTAGATATCTTATTGTTTTGGGTGCAATTGTATATGGGACTGATTCCTTAATTTCTCTTTCTGCTGCTTCATCATATTCTTCATTATATTCATATATTCATTATATATATTCTATATATTGTATAGAAATGCAACAGATTTCTGTATGTTGATTTCGTATCCTGGGACTTCACTGAATTCATTTATCAGTTCTAGTAGTTTTTTGATGGGGTCTTTTGGGTTTCCTATATAGAGATTCATGGTATATACATACGATAGAGTATTACTTAGCCATAAAAAGGAATGAAATCTTGCTGTTTGCAATGACATAGATGAAGCTAGAGAGTATCATGCTAAGTGAAATAAGTCAGTGAGAGAAAGGCCTATAGAAAACCATAAATCATACCATATTATTTCACTCATATGTGGAATTTAAGAAACAAAGCAAATGAGCAAAGGGGAAAAGAGAGAGGAATGCAAGAAACAGATTCTTAACTATAGACTTTCTGTATACAAGGTGGATTTATTCAAATAATTAGAAATTGTTCTAAGAGAACGTTTCTTTAAGGTTGTAGCAGAATAGTAATTTAGTCTGTGAACTGCATACTATCCTGAGAAGTGTATTAAAAGTATACCTAGGGGATCCCTGGGTGGCTCAGTGGCTTAGCACCTGCTTTCAGCCCAGGGCGTGATCCTGGAGACGCGGGATCGAGTCCCACATTGGGCTCCCTGCATGGAACCTGCTTCTCCCTCTGCCTGTGTCTCTGCCTCTTTCTCTCTCTGTGTCTCTCAGGAATAAATAAATAGGGGATCCCTGGGTGGCGCAGCGGTTTGGCGCCTGCCTTTGGCCCAGGGCACGATCCTGGAGACCCGGGATCGAATCCCACGTCGGGCTCCTGGTGCATGGAGCCTGCTTCTCCCTCTGCCTGTGTCTCTGCCTCTCTCTCTCTGTGTGTGTGACTATCATAAATAAAAAAATAAAAAAAAAATTTAAAAAAAAAAGGAATAAATAAATAAAATCTTAAAAAAAAAAGTATACCTAGTGTGCTGAATACCTACTCATAAGACTCAAGTGCGGGTGATTCACAAGTTTTGAATAGATTGTCTTCCCAAGTTCCTTGTCTATTTCTGAGCTGTGTGCTCCACTCTTGGATCATATTTTCACAAAGGAATGATGATGCACATGCTAAACAAGTCCATAGGCTCATTCCCCAAATTCTATTTGAATATGGCCACAAATCCAACCTTGAAAATAAAAAGGAGGGTGGCCTGGGTGGCTCGGTGGTTTACCGCCACTTTTGGCCCAGGGTGTGATCCTGGAGACCCGGGATCGAATCCCACGTTGGGCTCCCTGCCTGGAGCCTGCTTCTCCCTCTGCCTGTGTCTGTGCCTCTCTCTTTCTGTCTCTCATGAATAAATAAGTAAAATCTAAAAAAAAGAAAAAGGAATGAAAAATTTCTTGAAAAATACTTATTACTAATAAAGTAAATAACACTTAATTTTTTTAAAGAGGTTTTTTTCTTTAACTTCAAAACTTGCCATCAAGAGAAACTACTTGTTTATATACAGAAGTTGGAGAAATGGTCAACGTGGAAATCGTGAGGGATACTTCTAGACACTTTCAAAGACTTTAGAGGCTAATGAGGAATGTTAGTTGATTCTCTCTCATTTCTTTTTTTTTAAGATTTTATTTATTTATTCACGAGAGACACACACAGAGAGGCAGAGACACAGGCAGAGGGAGAAGCAGGCTCCATGCAGGGAGCCTGACGTGGGACTTGATCCCAGGTCTCCAGGATCACGCCCTGGGCTGAAGGCGGCGCTAAACCGCTGAGCCACCCGGGCTGCCCTCTCTCTCATTTCTGAATTCACTTTTATTTGTGACTTTCCTCATCCAACCAAGTGGGGATAACTGATAAAAAAGGTTTTCCATAGTCACAATTCATTATTCAGCTTTGCTTTAGATCTTACAGCCAGAGGTTCTTTTCCCTGGAATTTGGGGTACATAATGCTTCAGACCACTGACTCCCCTTTCAAGTCCACTTAACCCAATATAAAATCAAACCATAGTAAAGAGAGAGGGCTGCCTCTTCTCATTTTTCCTTGCACATTCATTCTCCCAGCCATAGGTTCCCATGTCCAAACCCAGCATTGTCAGTATGCCTTCTTAAAAGAAAATAACATTTTTGCAGTTCTTATAAATCGAAGAGTTTCTGTCTCGTGAATCAATGGATTTCTTTCTCAGTGTTTTACTTTTTATTTATTTTAAAAAGCTCAAGCAATTTTTAACCTAAACACCAACGTTTTAACTCAAAGTGCTCAAAGATCTCATAGCCCAGGTTTGATGATGGCCCAAATAAAATAATATATACACTTAGATTTATAATCAATGAAGTTGATTTATAATGTAATTGGAATTCTGTAGCAGAAACTTCCCCAGTACCAATCTAATTTTTTAATAGGACTCTTCAATATTTTAAAAATCAAATCAGATACTTCAGAAAACTTATGATGGGGATGCCAAGCTCAGAAATAGAGTGAAAACCTAAGGAAAAAAACTTTTTTAAATCATAAAAAAGAAATAGATTTTAAAATGTAAATAAATATAAAGAAAGCAAAAAAAGACCATAACATCTACAAACAAATAAATGCAGCTGATCCAAATCTTAGTTTTAAAGCACTGCACATGCAGTCCTTAGGAATGGCTTCCAGCTCACCGAAGAGAGCGTGCTTCACTACATGCCAAATTACAGCACTAAGGCAGATTGAGGGAGAAATATAATCAACCATTTGTTGATTATTTATTTTTTTAATCATGTCCTCAAGCATCTACAGATGTAAAGAAGCATGTGGCCTCAGGCTGGAGCTGTTTGCAAACAGCAGGATTGCCTGGCCCAAGAAATGGCGCTTGCTGTGTGATGAAAGCTGCCCCTCTACAACCGTGTTTGGTTAGCACCTATGCCCTGCTGAAGTTGGCATAGCACATTCTTCATGGGCACGCTGCCAGCCTAACAGATGGGCATGGATGTAACCCTGCCAAAGAACCAGTGTGTGCAGTGAGCTCACAACTGTGGTTAGATTCCTTTCCAAGGATGTTGCATCTACTTAAGCTGCCCAGCAAAAAATTTATGACTTGCATATCTTCAAATGGCACTAATGAATATGTAAATTAATTTTTCAAATTAGTACTTCTCAAAGTGTGGTTCCCTGGACCAGCAGCTTTGGCACCATTCAGCAGACTACTGGAAATTCAAGTTCTTAGGCCCCACCTGAGACTTGTTGAATTAGAAATTCTGGGGGTGGAGCCCAGCAATCTGGGGGAAGACTCCCGGGGGATTCAAATGCACAACTCAAGTTTGAGAACCACCGCTCTAAACCACATTCTCAAACGTTTGAATTACTGGAGAAGTTTCTTTTTTTTAAACTTATTTTTATTTATTTATGATAGACATAGAGAGAGAGGCAGAGACACAGGCAGAGGAGAGGGAGAAGCAGGCTCCATGCCAGGAACCCGACCTGGGATTTGATCCCGGGTCTCCAGGATCGCGCCCTGGGCCAAAGGCAGGCGCGAAACCGCTGAGCCACCCAGGGATCCCCCGAGAAGTTTTTTTAAATACCGATGCCTATGTCTTAGGCCCAGAGATTCTAATATAGTTGGCATAGGGGGAAGCCTGCGCCTCAAGAGTTTTTAAATTTCCCCAGGTGATTCTAATGTTCAGCGAAGTTTGAGAAGAGTTGTTCTAACTACTCAGAATACCTCACAGAAGCGTTGAGGAGTCCTTCAGACCTTGGCAAATGCAGGTAAGTCTTCACTGAAAGAGGATTTATACAGATCTTAGCCTAAATAATTCTTTTATTGGTCCCTTCACTTTATTTTAAGCCCTTAGATGTTTATGTAATCTGTGGTTTTAAGCAAAGCCCTATGGGTTCTGTGAGTCACTTTCAAGATGACTCTTCCTCACAGCACCATATTGAAGTTGCTCCAGATTTCAGATTTCAGTGTGCTCTTTCAATTTTATCTTGACGTCTTCTAATGTAATATCCCCAAACTCTCACTACTGGTACCTCACACCTCTGTGTCTCTCAAATGCTGAAACTTCATCTTCTCAGCTAGGAGGAGGCCTCGTATCCAAAAATGTAGGCTTCAGTCTAAATTGAGATTAAAAAAAAAAAAAAGCCTCTGTAAGTTTAAAACTTACCCATCACATTTGCAATAGTATAAGTATTTGACTAAGAAGGCAAGAGTAGAAAAACTTGAAATATCCACCAATTTTCTGTGCTTTTACTCCCTATTTCACATGAAGGCGCACACAGACATGATCATAATTGCACATCCCAGCAGAGGAATGGAAGAGGCTGCTGGCCACCTAGCCACTATGAGGGCAAGAGATTAGGATCTCACACACACTAAATTCACTGTTAGGAAGCTCTGAATTGATGACAGTTCAAGTTCATGAATAAAATCTTAGGATTTTATCTTATGAGACAAATATTTGGCTTCCCTTCAACTTTTCAGCAACTAATCTATTGCAAAATGATGATGATAACCCTTTACTATTGACTTTGTTAAGGTCCCACTTAACACTGAAAAGAAAAAAGGGAAGTGATAGATTGAATGCACCCAGCTTTTTTTTATATATATTTTTTTATTGGAGTTCAATTTGCCAACATATAGCATAACACTCAGTGCTCATCCCATCAAGTGCTCCCCTCAGTGCCCGTCACCCAGTCACCCCATCCCCCTGCCCACCTCCCCTTCCACTACCCCTCCAGTTCCATCCACGTTGAAGCAAATGCATGCACCCAGCTTCTTGTGGTGGCATCTTGGTTCTGCCCCCCCTACCAGCTGTGGGACCTGGGCAAGTAACTCAGTCATGTTGTACTTTAATTTCCCTACCCATCAAATGGAGAAATGATAGTTCCTATCTCATAGGGTGGTTGAGGTTCCTACCTCATTGGGTAACTAATGTATAAAAGCCCAGAATAAACCAAGATTAAGTGGTCACTATTCTCATTAACAGTAGTTACATGTAATGACAATGTTGTGTGGACCTATTACTAGCCCTCAGCCTCATTTTCCTTGCCTTAGTCTCACCTGCTCCAACAGATGGACCTACTGAAGGTGTGATTATTCAACCATTCTAGCAGATGAACACAACAGGGCACAACAAAATCCAGGCATATGATAAGGCATGCTTTGCCCTCAGAGAAAAAGGTTCTAGGCCGGGTTCAGCAAAAGCCCCTGGGTCCTGGGGTGGTATTCTGACTTAATGGTTTTTAAATGGGCTGTCTCTACACATGGCCAACAAACACATGAGAAAATGCTCCACATCATTTGCCATCAGGGAAATACAAATCAAAACCATAATGAGATACCACCTCACACCAGTGAGAATGGGGAAGATTAATAAGACAGGAAACAACAAATGTTGGAGAGGGTGTGGAGAAAGGGGAACCCTCTTGCACTGTTGGTGGGAACATGAACTGGGACAGCCACTCTGGAAAACTGTGTGGAGGTTCCTCAAAGAGTTAAAAATAGAGCTACCCTATGACCCAGTAATTGCACTGCTGGGGATTTACCCCGAAGATACGGATGCAGTGAAAAACCAAAACACCTACACCCCAATGTTTATAGCAGCAATGTCCACAATAGCCAAACTGTGGAAGGAGCCTTGGTGTCCATCGACAGAAGAATGGATAAAGAAGATGTGGTCTATACATAGGATGGGATATTACTGAGCCATTAGAAACATTTCTGGTTATACGCAACCCAAGAATGCTACTAGCGTTTAGCCAGTTTTGCTACATGTCCTCAAATGAATGGAAACCAAAATGGCAATAGCAGCCACATTGAGAACAAAGAGCAGAACCATGTAGGCCCCAGTGTGTTGACTAGGCATAAAGCAGGTCACCAGAAGAGAGGCATAAGAACAAGAACTAAGAATGAGCACCAAAATAAAACTGAGGCCCGTGGTAAGGTTGTTTTTAAAGGGACACCCTTCAGATAAACATCTGTGAAGGGAAGGGGACTATCTTAGTCTATTTGTTATAACAAAACATCACCAATTGAGTGGCTTCTAAACAAAAGAATTTATTTCTCACAATCCTGGAATCTCGAAGTCCAAGATCAAGACACCAGCTTGGTAACCTTTTCTGGAAGGGAAACTCTTTCTGGTTCATAGCCAGCACCTTGTTGCTATGTCCTCAATATGGTAGAAGGGACAAGAGAGCTCCGTGGGATCTCTTTTATAAGACCACTATTTCCATTCATGATGCCTTTATCCTAATGACCTAGTCACCTCCCAAATACCCCTCACCAATAACATCACCTTTTGGGGTTAGGATTTCTTTTTTTTTTTTTTTTAATTTTATTTATTTATTCATGAGAGACACAGAGAGAGAGGCAGAGACATAGGCAGACTGAGGAGCCTGATGTGGGACTCAATCCCATGACCCCAGGATCACGACCCAAGCCAAAGGCAGACACTCAACCACTGAGCCACCCAGGTATCTCTGGGGTTGTGATTTCAACATATGAATTTGGGGGAGACACAAACATTCAGATCATACCAGAGGCAGAAGTAGATTGGACGAAATCAAGCTGCCTCAGCTGATTCTACGGAAGTGCTGAAGCTAGAATGGTCCTGCAAAGTTGTCCTCAAGTTGAGCTGAGATGTCAGTGTTTTTATATCCCCCGCTAATCAATCACTGGACATGGGTTGCCCTGGAAAGGGTATAATCTTGGGCAAGACCATTCTCCTTGTTAGGTAACTGCTAAACAGGCTAACAACTGAAGGCTGTCTGCTGACCACACTCCTAATAGCTGGCTAATACGTTCCATTAAAAGAGAATCTGAATGGTGTGTAACAGGGATAGACAAAGTATGTAGAATAACGTGGAATCCTAGTGGTAAGTGCAACAACACTCTTTCCAGGTCAGCTTTCAGCGTGAGTTTCCTGACCAAACATATTAGTCCCACGTTCAGAGTTTGGTTGATGGCCACTGACACAGGAAAGTTGCATTTTCTCAGGACAATGCCCACTGAGCCTTACTTGGAATGGTCTGAAAGAGGGGATTGGTCAATAAAGCCATGGAATTTTTCCAGACTCTGCAGCAAGATACTGGTTGTCACATTCTCTGTTCTTGGGTGCTCAAGCCCAGGGTTAGGCGGTTAAAATGTTCAACCTTCTGGCTTAGTTTCACTCCACTGGTCTGCTAAAGAGAACCTAACATGGCTATGTGTAGGTGCTGCCTCTCTCTCTCATCAATCTTGCCTAAAAGGGACAAACAGTAGCCCCTACATAAATCTCTGTCATAGAAATTGAGTTGGTAGGAATGGGTTTTTGACACCAGTTCTGGTTTATTCAGTTGTCCAGACCTGCCTTGAATGCATTTGTTTGGCTGGGACTCTATCAGTTCACCTAGTCTTGGTTGATCTATTTTTGCAAGGACCGTGTCCCTGATCCCTGCATGCTCACTAGGATCCTGTTTTCACCTGAACCAAAATGATGTCACCCATTGAGTTTCACCAGCATAGCTCCTGCTCAGGAAGTCTTGCTGCAGGATCCCAGCTCACCTTATCTAATGCCTTAATTTGAGTTTTGTGATTTGGACTTCCGGTCCAGCTTCCTTGGAAATTGATGAGGTCAGTCCCCCAAACCCTTAAAAGCTTAAGTTTATTCCCATCTCCTCATAGGCCCACTGTTAAGGGACCAGGATGACCACTGGCAAGGTATATATTCCATGACACTTTGAAGCCTCTTAGAAGGATGTTTCCAAAGTATAACTTTGAGGAGTCATTGCTACAATAATTCTATTTTAGCCATATACAGATGACAGACCTTAACCCACAATCTCCTTGGCTTCCTCTCTTCCCAGATCTTAGTCTTTACTCCCACAGATATGGTCATTTTACTTCAAACTTCAAGGAAGTATTCCTCT
Source organism: Vulpes vulpes (assembly GCF_048418805.1). Lineage (NCBI taxonomy): Eukaryota > Metazoa > Chordata > Mammalia > Carnivora > Canidae > Vulpes > Vulpes vulpes. The sequence goes on along the minus strand of NC_132782.1, from coordinate 19,985,700 downwards.
AAACATAGCAACCCCTTTGTTAGAACATGGCAAAAGATGGTAGCCCAACATCTCAGACTCCCTTGGGAGCCTCCCACTCAGGTTTGGTTTCCTGTCTGGTTTGTGTTCCTTCTGCAGTTGACTACAAACAATAAATAGTTTACACTTTCCAGGCTATTTGGGGTAACTCCGGCTCCCAATACTCTGGGCAGTGGTTTTGTCACTTTCAGGTTTGCTGCATAAATAATATCCTAACCATTTAATACTAATAGTATTTATTCAAAAAAGACTCTGCCCACATTCACAGAGACAGAAGGTAGAATGGCGGCGGCCAACAGTTGCAAAGAAGGGATGGTGGGCAGTATTTTTTAACAGATACCGGGGCACCTGGCTGGTTCAGTCAGTAGAGCATGTGACTCTTGATCCCAGGGTTGTGAGTTCAAGCCCCATGTTGGCCATAGAGCTTACTTTTAAAAAATGGGTATCGAATTTGGGAAGATAGTGGTGATAGTGGCACAACAATGCAAATGGCCCTAATGCCCCTTACTCTACACTTAAAAATGGTTAAAGCAATAAATTTTGTTATGTATATTTTATCACAATTTTTTAAAGACTCAAAGCAGCAATATTATTCTTTCATCTTACTCCTATTCTAGTCAGTTGGTTTGGTAGCAAGGGAACAAATATTCACTCAAGTTTCCACAAGTAATGGCTGTTTATTGTAAGAGGCTGGAGCCAGGATCACATGGCAATCAGTGAAGAGAGACCTGACTGGAAGAGAAACCCAAGGACCCTCAGGGGCAAGAGCTATTACTCTTCTCTCAAGTGCTCCACCACAAACATGCCCCAGCCTCTCCCTTCCCTGCTTCCTCCCACATGTCTTGCTACTTCTTGTACTAAAAACTGAATCCCTCTTCTCTGTCTTTTCTCCTTCTTCTAGATTCTGCTTAATTATTGTCTCACTTTCGTCAGAGTGTGGCTTCCTTATAACCCAGATTTGATCTGGGCTTCTATCCAACATTATATCCCCTCTATACATCCTTTCTTATCAGTTCTTTCTGATTCCCACCTCATATTTTGTTTCCCAAATCAGGTTCCCATGAGTATGTCTGTGATTAGTCTGGTTGTCCCTCATCAAATAGAGCTTTTTGAGCCAGGCCACCCCACATGATGTCCCCAGCCTGCATTGTGGCTCTCTTCTAATACACATGAGACACAGACTTATATGGTGCAAAACACATCCACCTTCAATTGCCTCTTTGGCAGAGGTGATAGGCAGAAAAGAAACTGTGATAGCCATGCCCAGTACAACCTCATTTCTATACCTTCTTTCCTTATGCTCTAGAATAATAACCACTTTCCAGGCAGAGTCACAGTAACTGCATCTGGGTCAGTGACATCTTTGGCATATATTTCAGGTGCATCTCTACTATGTGATGCAGCTAAAGACCACATGACTGACCTAGAGATTATATCAGCACCGATACCTGCAGAAACCTCCCCTCCTCTAGGGATCACCAGTTGTACCCATATCAGAGAGCATGGCTCAGGTGAGTACTAAAATCAATTTAAAACACTTATCTTGGGATGTCTGGGTGGTGGCTCAGTGGTTGAGCTCTGCCTTTGGCTCACGTCATGATCCCAGGGTCCTGAAGTTGAGTCCCACATCAGGCTCCCCACAGGGAGCCTGCTTCTCCCTCTGCCTATGTCTCTGCCTCTCTCAGTGTGTCTCTCAGGAATAAATAAATAAAATCTTTTTAAAAAATAAAACACTTAGCTTTATTGTATGACACATTTTTTATCCCTGCTAGTTAATGATTATGTTCCTGATTTGGGCATAACAATAATCCAAAAACTTCTTCGGACAAATATATCATTTTTAATCAGCAAATTATTTTTGGTTCTTGGTTATTAAATCTTACTAACATATCTAGCACATTTGGCCTATAGCGAATGCACTCATTATTAATGTTTTAAATAGCACATAATAGTTTATTGTGTGGGCAACATGCTAAGTGAGATATTCTGCAAAGTTGGAGATACAGAAGGCTATTTCTTGAGACATCAGATCTGGCTGGCTGGGTCCTGGAAAGCAGACTAAATTCATCAGCTGGCTCCACTCCAGCTCTGCAGGGCTTAAAGCTTCTGGGCAGGAAAACAGGCAGAAAAGCTGCATTGTGGGTGCCCCCAAGTGGGTACATTTTGATGTGCATGCTGAAGATTTTCTGGTCAGCTCTTCTCACATTAGGTCATGTCTGTGAAGTATTTTTAAGGATGATAAAAGCTATTAAAGTATATATGTTTTTCAGCATATGTATCTTATATATTAGCTGAAGCAATACTTAATGAATCAGATTATCACAAATCATTTATTTTCAAGCAAATATAAGAAAATTTTCAAGTTATGCTGCCTTTTAAAAGTGTGGGATAAAAAAATAAAAATAAAAATAAAAAAATAAAAGTGTGGGATAGAAAAAGGATGGACTTTAGTGTCAGACAAAACTTCACTTTGAACTCTTCGTGCCTAATAAATTGTGTATCCTTGGGCCATCCACTTACCCTCATTGTTAAACTGGGAGTTAAGAGTATTTAAAAGGGGTTCCCTGGGTGGCTCAGCAGTTGAGCATCTGCCTTTGGCTCAGGGTAGGATCCCAGGGTCCAGGATCGAGTCCCACATGGGGCTCCTTGTGGGGACCCTTCTTCCACCTCTTCCTGTGCCTCTGTATCTCTCGTGAATAAATAAATAAAATCTTTTTTTTTAAAAAAAAGAGTATTTGAAAGAAACTTACCTGATGGAGCTATTTTATTTTTTTAAACTTTTTTTTTTAAGATTTATTTATTTATTTATTTATTAGAGACACAGAGAGAGAGAGAGAGAAAGGCAGAGACACAGGCAGAGGGAGAAGCAGGCTGCATGCAGGCAGCCCAACGTGGGACTTGGTCCCGGGTCTCCAGTATCACGCCCTGCCCTGCGGCGCTAAACCGCTGCACCACCCAGGGATTTAATGTGATACGGAGAGTGTCTAGCACATTATAAGTGCTTAATAAAGTATCATTTATCATTTTTTCATGTAAACAATATTATTTGATTTATATTTGCAAAGTAAAATATTTTTATTGAGATTATTTGAAATTCTAGGAGCTCCCAAAAACCTTTTCAATGAAATTCATCTCTTGCTTAAATTAGCAATTTATGACTTATGACTGAGAACTAAACAATGTGTATGATTATAGTAGTGAAAAAGAGTGAGGTTAACCTGTAGTCCTTAAAATTGTCAATGTCATGAGAGACAAAGAAGGAATAAGAAATATTCTGGATTATAACAGGTTATGAGACACAACTAAGTGCAATATGTAATTCTGGACTGGATCCTGTATTAGAGGGACAAAATTCTATAAAGGACCTTACTGGGACAACTGATGAAATTAGAATGTGGACTGCAGATTGAATAAAAATATTTTATCAGAGTTAAATTTCCTGAATTTGATAGGTAAACTGTGATGACAGAATCTATCTTCATGGTTGTATAGTTGACATTTAACATTATATTAGTCTCAGGTGTATAGCATAATGATGTAATATTTGTATATAGAGCATCTCATCTTCTTATTCTTAAGAAATATACATAGAAATATTAAGGGGCATGATGCATGCAACCTACTCTCAAGTAGTTCAGAAAAATGTGTACTATGTGTGCATGCACATATAGATAATAGATGTCTATGACTATAGACAACTCTATACATATGCTCTGTGTGTGCATATCTACAGACAGAATAAGAATATGAAAAAGTATAGAAAATGGTAAAAATTGGTGAATCAGGACAGAAGAATAATATTTTCTGCTCTCTTTTTGCAATATTTAAAGTTTAACAATCTAGGTTTAAATATTTTATACAAAAATTTGAGAAGACACTGAAGTAGTCCCCTCAAAAAATATCTGGTAGGAGCAGCTGAGTGGTCCAGTCGGTGAAGTGTCCGACTCTTGATTTTGGCTCAGGGTCATGATCTCAGCCTCTGCACTGAGCATGGAGTCTGCTTAAGATTGTCTCTCTCCCCCTCCTTCTGCCCCTCCCCTCTACTCTTTCTCTCTCTCTCTCCCTCTCCCTCTCCCTCTCCCTCTCTTGGAAAAAAAAAAATCTGATAACTAGTATTTGAGACCAACCCACGAAATTAATGCAAATTATTTGGCAAATTATGCTACATGTTAAAGGAACGTCTACTCTCTAAAGACCACTGGACTATATTAACTAATTCTTTTTTAAATTGAAAATTAAGGCATAAATGTTTTTCATGAGGAAGAAAAATTATGAGCTGTAAGAGCTCAAAGGGACCTCAAATCACCTAATCCAGGCTTCTTTCAAAAACAGAAAATCATTCAGATTTCCCTAAAGATACAGCACCCACTTTTAATCTACAGGATAAATCACTTGGTATTCATTTCCTGATGATTTAAATTATATATAACTCATTATTCTGAAATCTGTAAATAAAGAGAAAAAATCAACTATTTATTCCGTCTTGTCTATCCTAACTGTAATATAAGGAAATAAAAATAGATGATATGGGAAAGCTCTTCTTTATAGAATAATTTGAGCTAAAAAATGAATAAGAAATGATAGAAAAAGAATATTGTCATACTTCAATCCTAAGGAATAATGGATCTCAGAAATAATCATAAATGACTGCTAAAATCATCAAGTAAAAAGCTGATGGGAAACTTTTAATAGATAAATCAGGCTGACCTCAATGATCAATTTTTTTTAAAGATTTTATTTGAGAGAGAAAGAATGAGTGAGAAAGAGAGATCACAAGCAGGGAGGAAGGGCAGAGAGAGAAGCAGACTCCTCACTGAGCAAGGAGCCCAACGTAGGACTAGATCCCAGGACCCTGGGACCATGACCTGAGCCAAAGGCAAACGCCCAACCAACTGAGCCACTCAGGCACCCACATTGATCAATTTTTTTAATATCAGAAAAAAGACAGCCAGACATTATGTATCTCCTAAATGGAGCACATAAGAAGTACCCAACACCACCTGTAAAAGATATTTTAAGAAGAAAAAAAGCTGACCAAGGCTTTAGATCCATCTATCAATTTATAGGAAGTATAGAGTTCGGATGAACATGTTAAATGACACCATGAGGATAAAGTTAGCAAAATCCAGAATGTAGAAAATTCTATATGCTAAACAACCAAGTTTCTTCAACTAATAAATCTGAAAGAAGAGTGAAGGAGAATCTACAGGTTAAAACAGACTTAAAAGACATTGTTTAACTAATTACAATGCATAGAACTTATACAGATTCTTCACTTTAACCAACCAGCTGTTAATATTATGAAACAATCAGGAATATCTGAACACTGGATGCATAATTTGGTGATATTGAGAAATTATTGTTAGATACTTAAGGTATAATAATGGTACTGTGCTTATGTTTTTCATGAAAGAGTCCTTATAGAAACTCACACCTAAACATTCATAATTTAAATGTTAAGACTTCTGGGGGCACCTGGGTGGCTCAGTCAGTTAAGTGTCTGCCTTCAGCTCAGGTCATGATCCCAGTGTCTGGGGATCCAGCCCCACATAGGGCTTCTGCTCAGTGGGAAGCTTGCTTCTCCCTCCCCGACTCCCCCTCCTTGTGTACTCTGTCAAATAAATGAATAAAATCTTTTAAAATGTTTTAAATGAATCTTTAAAAATAAATAAATGTTATGACTTTTGAAATTTGTTTCAAAATCATATGGAGTAGACAGGGAAAGAAGTGGTTGAGAGGAAGAATAAAGGATATGAGAATGACCATGTGCTAACTGTTGAAGTTGGGTGATGGGTGGGAATCAATATACAATTCTCTTTACTTATTAATGTGTTTGAAATTTCCATTATAAAGCTTTAAGGATTATTTTTTTTAAGATTTTATTTATTCATGAGAGACAGAGAGAGAGAGAGAGAGGGGCAGAGACACAGGCAGAGGGAGAAGCAGGCTCCATGCAGGGAGCCCAACTTGGGGACTTGATCCCAGGACTCCAAGATCACACCCTGGGCGGAAGGCAGGCACTAAACCGCTGAACCACCCAGAGATCCCCTTAAGGATTATTTTTAAAAGATTGAAGTAGCTATGTGTTTACTGAAATTGAAATACTACTAATACATACATTTTTTTGAAAAATCAAAGTACAACTTGTTTGTTTTTTATTATGGAAAAATATATGTGTAATTTACCATTTTAATCATTTTTAAAAGATTTTATTTGAGAGACACCCCCCATTTTAAACATTTTTAAGTGTATCATTTTTAAGCAACAGTAAGTACATTCACATGTCTACAACCATCATCACTATCCATTTCCAGAACTTTTCAGCATCTGAAACAGAAACTCTGTACCCATTAAACAATAATTCCCCATTTTCCCTCCACTCAGCTCCTGCTAGCCTCTATCCTATTTTCTGTCTCTATAAATTTGCCTACTCTAAATACAACATATGGGTGCCTGGGTGGCACAGTCAGCTAAGCACCTGCCTTTGTCGTGGGTCATGATCCCAGGGTCCCAGGGATGGAGCCGACGACGTTGGGCTCTCTGCTCAGTGGGGAGCCTGCTTCTCCCTCACCCTCTGTGATTTCTCACTCTTGCTCTTTTTCAAATAAATAGATAAAATCTTTATTTTTTTTAAGATTTTATTTATTTATTCATAGAGACAGAGAGAGAGAGAGGCAGAGGCACAGGCAGAGGGAGAAGCAGGCTCCATGCAGGGAGCCTGATGCGGACCCGATCCAGGATCTCCAGGATCACGCCCTGGGCCGCAGGCGGTGCTAAACCACTGCGCCACCTGGGCTGCCCTAGATAAAATTTTTTAAAAATAAATAAGAATAGCACATAAATAGAATTGTACGATATTTATCCTTTGGCATTATTTCACTTAGCATGTTTCCAAGATTCATCCATCTTTTAGCACATATCAGAATTTCATTCCATCTTAAGGCTGAATAATATCCCATTTTGTGTGTATACTGCATTTTGCTTATCCACTCATTTATTGGTGGACATTTGTGTTGTTTCCTCCTTTTGGCTATTGTGAATAATGCTGCTGTGAGCACTAGTGCACAAGTTGTCTGCTTGAGTACCTGCTTTCAATTCTTTTGAAATTCTTCTACCTAGAAGTGGAATTGCTGATCATATAATTATCTGTTTAACTTGAGGATCCATCACACTGTCTTCATCAACAGCTGCACCAAGTCACATTCCTACCAGCAATGCACAAGGAGTCTGGTTTTTCTACATTTTTGCCAACAGTTGTTATTTTCCTTTTTTAAAATAATAGCCATTCTAATAGATGTGAGGTTGTATGTCATTTGATTTGCATTTGCCTTGTGACTGGTGATGTCGCACAACTTTTCACATGCTTATTGACCATTTGTATATCTTGTTTGGAGAAACACCTATTCCTTTGTCCATTTTTTAATTGGGTTGTTTGGGATTTTTCATCCTGTAGTTGTAAGAGTTCTTTACATATTCTAGATATTAATCCCTTTACAAATATGTGATTTGTAAATATTTTCTTCCATTTTGTGGGGTACCTTTTCACTCTCTTGACAGTGTCCTTTGATGCACAAAAATTTTAAATTTTGATGAAGTCCAATTTACCTATTTTTTTCTCTTGTTGCCTGTGCTTTTGGTGCCATATGCACGAAGTCATTGCCAAATCCAGTATCATAAAAATTTTCCCTTATGTTTTCTCCTAAAAGTTTTATAGTTTTAGATTTTACATTTAGGTCTTTAATCCATTCTGAGTTAATGTTTGTACATGGTATAAGGTTAAGAGTCCAACTATTTCACATTTAGTTATCAAATTTGCCCAATACTATTTGTTAAAAAAAAAAAAGAAGACATAAATTTTTACTAAAATTTTAAACTATATTCATACACTTTCATGTAAAAACATAGTGAAAGATCTGGATATATATATATAGTATACCATCCTTTTTTTTTTTTTTTTTTTGAAGTAGGTTCCACACCCAATGTGGAGCTCAAACTTGTGACCCGGAGGTCAAAAATCACATGTTTTACCGAGTGAACCAACCAGGCACTCCTACACTATATTGTTAGTACTAATTACTTCTGGGAAGGAAAATAATTTGGGGAGGATAATATATAAGAGCTACAGTTTTTGCTCTATATAATTTTATATTTTTAAGATTATTTTGTTAAGTCTGTGTTCACATATTACTCACATAATTTTTAAAAGGTAGCTCTAGTGGGGTATTTTTCCTGTTTTTAAGAGAAAGTTGATTGGCTGTTGAAGCATGGGACAAGTAGGCCAACGGTTGATATTTGGCAAGCTAGAGGGCCAAATTAAATAAAAAAAAGCTGAAGCAGAATTGCAGCGTGGGAAGAAATTAGCAGATCTCAAGGGTAATGCTGTTTGTCCAGATAATCTGGCAGTAGCAATAGCAAACAGAGACGGTTAAGAAGACTTGATCCTAATTCTTAACCTTCCACCTACCCCACAATCTCTCACCCTGATTTGTTTTGTTTTTAAGCTTCAGCTGTATTTGGATAACATATATTTTGCTATTATATGTAAGGGGTAACTGAAGACTTAAGAGGTCTCTGTGAACTTTGCCAGACCAAAGCAGCCAAAAATACAAAGAACGTTTTATGTGATCGTTTTTGGAGGATGGGAAGTGGCCTGTTTTGGCTAGACCAGAGGGCTTTAATAGCAGACTGGCAAGAGGGCAGGGGGAAAAAATGCTTTTATTTTTTTTTAATGCTTTTAATTTTACATTAATTAGTATGTATTTTATTCTAGAGTTTTCTTTTTTTTAAGATTTTACTTATTTATTTATTCATTAAAGATCCAGTATCATAAAGATTTTCCCTTATGTTTTCTCCTAAAAGTTTTATGTTTTAGATCTTACATTTAGGTCTTTAATCCATTCTGAGTTAATGTTTGTACATGGTATAAGGTAAAGAGTCCAACTATTTCACATGTAGTTATCAAATTTGCCCAATACTATTTGAGAGAGAGAGACAGACAGACAGATAGAGAGAGGCAGAGACACAGACATGGGCCGAGGGAGAAGCAGGCTCTGTGCAGGGAGCCTGGGTTTCCAGGATCACGCCTCGGGCTGAAGGTGGCGCTAAACTGCTGAGCCACCTGGGCTGCCCTATTCTAGAGTTTTCACCAAAGAAATCTCTTTGGAAAATAGTCTCACAATTGTGTATAATAAATTAATAAAATGCTTGTTGAATGTATGACACATGAATCTGAAGAAGCAATGAAGACAAGTAGACTAGGTAAGAGTAGACTCACTAGTAAGACAGTGACCTAAATAGGATTTCAGTGGGGGAAGAAAAGAAAGGAATACATGGGACCTGCTGCCCAGTAAGTGCCTGGACAAGACCTGAATAGTCAAGAAATGTGAATATAGAAGCCTATGACTTTTACACTCTAGTGAGCTATCAATGAAACTAATTCATCATTGGACTGACACTGCCTCACATTTCTTGGCGCTCCCTCTGTTCCCATTCTGGCTAACACCCTATCGTTGATGACTCTCTTCTAGCTGCCCTCTTCCTACAGGGTTTTATACCCTAAGAGCAACATGGAGGCCAACCTAGAGAGATATTCCTAGCTCTTCTCCTAGAAGTCAGTGTGGTTCTGAAAGTATTCCGTTGCTTTATGCTCAACAGCATTTCAGCAATATTATACATCAGCTTCTGGTATCTACCTGTCCAGAGATATCAATCTTCCCTTCTGATACACTTCTGTTCATTCACCTGGATCTTTTCCTATCCTCCCATATTTTGGGTGGCCTGAATGGACCTGGTCCTATGACCTAGCCAGCCAACTAGTCTAGTATACCTCCTATGCTCTTGGAGATCATGCCATCATTTGTCAGAGCACACCCCTGCTGCTGCTTATCTTCGTGGCCTTGTACTAAACTGAGATCTATTATGAATGACCCATCCCATACAATGCCAGTCAGTTCAGCTGCCTGAATTCCAAAATTAAGTCCTCACCCCATCTTTGATTTGTCCCTCCAGGTTGATAACCTGTGACTGGAATCAGACAAGAATTTGACTATATTAGTTTCCTGTGGTTGCTACCACTGGGCCAACTACCACAAACACAAATTCTTTTCTGTTTTGGAGGGAAAGAATGCTGAAATGAGTCTTACTGGGCTGCACAGAGTCATGATAATCCAAAAGTCAAAAGAAAATGAAGTATTACTTAGCATGGTACACTTGTACCGTATGAAAACCCTAAACTTCCCAAAATTGATGTAAGACCCTATGTATATCACACAGCACTAGGACTAGGAATATGGCCCTTAAAGACTAGGGCTAGAATAGCAGAAAAGTTTGACAAGCAAGAGTCCTCTCAAACATCTTGTTAGTGTTGCGAAACTTCTTATCTCTTAACACTAAGCTGAATATCTGGGTCCATTGAATACAGATGGATTTAATTTCTTAAAGGAGAATAGGACATGTAATTGATTATCTTAAAAGTAGCTGAAATTGACATAATGCCTTATAATCACAAAAAACTCTAGCCAAGATATAGATGAGGTATACGCATGTGCACATATATATAGTGCTTTAAAACAGAGATAGTCTGGGGCACCTGGACGACTCGGTCAGTTAAGAGCCCGACTGGTGATTTTACTGAGGTCATGAGCTCATGGGTTGGAAGATGGACCCCCAGGTTCTATGGGAAGTCTGCTTGAGATTCTCTCCCTCTACTCCTCCACCCACTCACTTGTGCATGCACATACACTCTAAATAAACTTTAAAAAAAAAAACTAAAACAGGCACACACACACAAAAAAAACTAAAACAGGGATAGCCTTCCATTGACAGATTAAAGTCATGTATAATTTAAAAAGCATTGTGTCAGGCTATCTCCAAGCCCATCACCAAGAACTAAAAGTCAACATTTAATAATGCTTCCTTGGGACACTTGGCTGATTCAGTCAGTAGAGCATGTGACTCCTGATCTCAGGGTTGTAAATTCAAGTCCCATGTTGCGTCTGGAGATTACTAAAAAATAAAATATTTAAAACATAATAATAATAATGCTTCCCTTTGGGTTAATTAATGCAAATACCACAGACTGGATGATGTAATGCATTCTATCAATGATTGTGATTTTTTTTTTAAGATTTTATTTCTTTATTCGTGAGAGACACAGAGGCAGAGACATAGGCAGAGAGAGAAGCAGGCTCCCCAGGGAGACTCAATCCCAGGACACTGGGATCACAACCTCAGCCTAAGGCAGATGCTCAGCCATGAAAGGTGCCCAATAATTGTGAATTATTAAAACTTTCCTAACTTACGGGTTTTAAAATGTTAAAGAAATTCCCACTTATGGTAACTTCTCAAATAAATACAGTGGTATGTGAAGAAAAAGTTAACAGTTTCTCCCTTCCTTCCCCAACTTCATTGCTCAAAATTTACTGAGTCTCTATTAATGGGCCAAGGGTGTTCTAGACTCTGTGGTCTATAGGAATGAACAAAATAAGGTCCTTGCAGCCATGGACTTAGAGACTGATGAGAAAGTCAAACAAATAATGGTAGTAGCATTAAGTGTTATAAAGAAATATAAAGATATGTAAGGGATTCAGAAAGGCCTCTTTTAAGAGGAGACTTGAGCAAAGACTTGAACAAAGTAGACTCCTAAACCAATTGAATATACAGCGAGAGGTGGTCCATGCTAAAAGAATCAACGTGCAGCCCTCTGAGGTGGAATATGGTTGGCGTGTTGGAGGAATAGCAAAGAGACCAGCACACATAAAGTGGAGTGATCAAGGTGCTATCTTTTTATCCAGCTATAGAAACTCTTTGTATTTACCCTATGTACTTATGATATCAGCTAGGCACAGTTAAATTTATCTATTTCACTTACTTTCAATTATTTAAGGATTTTTTAAAACTTTACGTTCATAAATGGTTTGCATAATTCCAAAGTCAAATCTACAAAGCAAAGTATATTCAAAGAAGTCTAGCTTCTATTATTATTCCCTCCAACCTATTTCTTCTCCCATGGGTAACCATCTATGAAACTTCTAGTTTTTAAATATAGGAAATGCGTTTGTAATTCCACTTCTTAGATGCATTAACTTTTTAGATGCATTGACATCCACCACCACCCCTGCCCTACCTACCTTCTGAGGTAAATGCTAGTATAGTGTAAAAATATGGAATATTTGAGTTTATGTGTTGTCCTTGCATAGGGACCGTGTTAATCTTCTCTATCATTATAATGCTGGTATATGTGCTACTGAAGCAAGCACTAAAAGATTAATATTTTCCGTGGATAAGGGTTCAGAAGCTGGACACTGCCTGGAGAGAGATGGCTTCAGTAGGTGCTGCCATGGAGAAACTTGCATAGTCACTTGTCACTATGAGGATACCAGGTGCTTGCAGAAAGAGCAAGTTTCTCTGAATGGACCAAAGGCAATGAAAAAAGAAGTGGAAGGGAACTGCAGACAGACATTGCCTACTTCACAACTTGCCTCAGTTTATGTTCCATTCCTGCCAATATTAAGTTGTATCAGAGAATGGATCAGTAAAGGGCTTTAATGTTTTGGTTTTTCAATGAATTCATTAAGCACATGAGATTATAAACACAGAGTCCTTCAAAAGCACATAAAAATGTTTGAACAAACTCATGTCACAAATCAAAAAATATTCTTCAGTTTCTCTTAGATTGAATTTTGCAATACTAGAAAGAAAAGGCATTCTAGAGGTCATCCTAATTTGTCCAAAGAGACTAACATCTTCGTCAAAAGAGAAAAAAAAATTATTTCATATTACTTTGTATATACTAAGCCCTTATGTGTTGAGCAAAAATTTATTGAGTGACTACCATGTTTAACACTCTCTTAAGTGCTATGGGAGACATAAATATGAATTAGACCTAATCCTTGCCCTTGAGAATCTTACCATCTGTGCCAGTTATTAACTTATGACTTCTCAGCTACAAATGCGTCCTTCTTTGCTTTACTTCCTTATCTAGAGCTGGACCCTGCAGGCATTTCTGCTTTGATAACTGGCAAAATGTTAGGCCTTCCCAAGAGAGGGCAATGGAAAGATCCTGCAGGGGCAGAGCTGGAGGAAATGACTTTTCTTTCTTCTGGTCGGAGACCATGGGTTGCTTTGCAAGAGAGGTCTGGTTATGTTCACTTCAGCAGTCTTCTGGTTCACTTGTGACTGGTGTCTCCAGCAAGTTCCTTTACCACAAGTGGGCTCTGTGCCTGTGACAGCCATATCCTCTCCTCTAAATTTCTAAATTCTTCCTTTTTGTTCACTCTTCCTCAGCCAAGGGTAGTAGCTATTCTGACAATTAGAATCTACTCTATCCTTCTTAGTAGATACCTTTTATTGATTAACAATCTCTACATTACATTTTCTTTGTTCAAATTACTAAAATGGTTCTTTCTGCTGGTTGGTCCCTATCAGACATACCATGGAATATGGAAAAAAAACAGATCCAAGTTAATGAAAATTCTGTCACGGCTATTTCTGCTGTAATCACAGATCAAAGACCAAAAAGCACCAGAGATGTAGATCCATAGCATTATATCTCAGTTTGTGTTGTGTTCAGCTACATGTAATAGAAGACGGACTTCAGTGGCGTAAACAAATAGAGGCTTTTTCTTGTAAAACATGGAATCCATAAATAGTTAATAGCTCTAACTACTCAAAAAAAAAAAAGTTTAAGAACTCAATCTCTTTTGGTTTCCAACTTCTCCATCCTTAATGTTTGGTTTCTGTACTCATGGGTGCAAGATTGTTGCTTTACCACCAGACACCAGATCCATCTTCCAAGCAGGAAAAAAAAGGGGGGGAAAGGAAAAAAAAATGAGCCAGTTAGATCTATACGCTTTGCATGCATTCTTAGAGTCAATACCAAGTAACTTTAACTCACATATCACTGATCATTCTTAACTGTAAGGAAACTTGGGAAGTTCAGTATTTTTTAACCCTGAATGGGGTTCTGTAACTAAGAAAGAAAGGGAGAACATATGTTGGATAGGCAACTAGCTGTACCTGCCACAAATTAAGTGAAAAATGGGTAACTTACTTTATTATTAAAGTACAGTTGACCTACAATTTTATATTAGTTTCAGGTGTACAACATAGTGATTTGACAAGTCTATACATTCCTCAGGGCTCACCACAGTAAGTGTTGTCACCACCACAATGTCACCACACATTATTATGATATTATTGACTATATTCCCTATGCTGTGCCTGATGGACAAGAGGTAACAAAGAGACTTGATCTCATAGCCACATACGTATTCATTTTCTTCTAATGTAAACACTCTTTGTATATTAATTGTCAACTGTGACATAAAATTGTTTTTTTTCTCAATTACTAGCATGTTTTACCAGAGAAAAAAGAATGGAATAATATTTATTATATTAGTATATTGTTTTCATGTAATTCTTTGATATAAATTTCAGCCTGGACCTGAGTCAGGACCTCTGAAAGGTCATAAAGATATCTTTACTTTTAATTCCTGACTACATCTTTGGAAGCATTTAGTTAATAATCTATTCCATTATACTAGATGGCATGAAAGCAACTAAATAATTAGCAAAGTAAAAAAATGAAGATTAAGGACAAATTTCTGCACCAGAAAGTGATTAGTCTAGGCAGACTTGGGAGTGTTAGGTTTTATATAAGGGACACCAAGAAACATTTTTCTTTCTTTTGTTTTTTATTAAAAATTTTTCTTTATTTGAGAGAGCGATAATGTGAGCATGAGCAGGGAGGGACAGAAGGAGAAGAAGAAGCAGACTCCTTGCTGGGCAGGGAGCCTGATGCATGGCTCGATCCCAGGACCCTGGGATCATGACCTGAGACAAAGGCAGATGTTTAACCAACTGCGCCACCAAGGTGCCCCCCAAGAAATGTTTTCTAAATGAATCACCCCATCTCTTTCATCCATGCTCAAGTCAGTCTCAGTGAGGCACTTTCTAAACAGGCCAATCTCTTTTCTTAAGCTATTTCCCTTATCACACACCACACAACTTTGTCCTAAAACAGTTACTAATTTGTATTTTTCTCTAATTTTTTATATACCATAGTTAAATTTTTCATATACCCCAATTATAATGTAAACTCACATTTTCTTGTATACTCACTATGTTCAAAGAGGAGACACAGTATTTATTTGGAGCTCATCTCGATTGAATGATCCTACAGAATTAGCACAGGTTTAGAGGTTTATTTTCATAAAAAAGACAAATTGATAGCAAATTAAGGCCAATAATATGAAACAAAATTTTTATTTTTTTAAAGATTTTATTTATTTGAGTGAAGGAGAGCATAAGCAGGGGGAGGGGCAGAGGCAGAGAAGAGGGAGAAATCCCTGACTTTGCAGAGACCAACTTTGGGCTCGATCCCAAGACCCTGAGATCATGACCTGATCTGAAGGCAGATACCTAACCGACTGAGCCACCCAGGCGCCCCTATATGAAACTAATTTTTTTCTTTCTTTTTTGAAACTAATTTTTTAATAATAAAAGCGAAATAGTTTTATAACAAAGCCCAGAATATTTTTAATTCACATTTCTGATTTTGATTTCCACAAATAATACATTTTTTAAAATCACACTGATGTGAAAAGGCTGGTGAAAACTTTACAGGCTGTTAAAATGAAAACTTTCAAAAGCAGACAAATCAAGCATCTTTCCATGTTTCCCAGTTAGAGCTGCCTTACAATTGTTTTAACAATAACAACCCTACTCCACCCCAAATTTCAAGGGAAGAGGAGTCAGTGCACAAGACATGTGCTTCTATCTGTTTTGCTCTGAGTTATGCCTGGAATTCTGAACTGAAACTGCCTACATTATGATGATGCTGCCTCCTGATTATTTAAAAAAAATGTTTACTTTAAAAAGTAAAAAAGGGGCACCTGGCTGACTCAGTTGGTGGAGCATGAAGCTCTTGATCTCAGAGTCATGGATTCGAGACCCATGTTCGACATAGAGATTACTAAAAAAAAAAAAAAAAAAAAAAGATGCTGCTGCCTCCACACAGGTCTCAAAGGAAGAGTGGATATTTTGAGGAGAATATCTTCTGTCTCAGTTATCTTGCTGTGTAAAAAACCATCCTAAAACTTAGTAGCGTCAAACAATAACCTTTCATTGCTCTTGATTCTGTGAGTCAGGAATTTAGTCAAGACTCACTTCTATTCCATGTAGTATTGGCCAGGAAGACTTGATTAAAGCTAGAGAACCCAACATGGCCTCATTCATGTATCCAGGGCACCTCAGTTCTCTTTTATGAGACTTTTTTTTTTTCTGTCCAGAAGGTTTCTTATCACTCATGTTGTCTAACTCATGTTTCCGGATATGATGGTTGGCTTCCAAGGAGAAAATGAAAACAAGGAGACCTCTTTCTAGTCCATAAGTCACACAGTGTCACTTCTCTGGGTTAAAGCAAGTCATAAGATTAGCCCAGATTTAAGAAGGGAAATAGACTCCATTGCTCGATGAGTGGCAAAGTCACATCGCAATGTTGCATTTACATCGGGATAGGATTTTCCATACTTTTCTTTACCACCCCATTCCTTTCTTCTCCATGCCATCTTCACTCAGGTTTATCAGATACTACCAAACTATGATGTCATCACTGAAGATGATCATGTCCCAGGTGCCTGGGTGATTCAGTCAATTGAGCATCTGACTCTTGATTTTGGCTCAGGTTGTGTTCTAAAGGCTGTGAGATCCATCCCTCAATGGGCTCCAAGCTCAGTGTGGAGTCTGCTTGTCCCCCTCCTCCCACTTGCACTCCTGCTGGCACATGTGCATGTGCACACCCACTCTCTCTTTCAAATAAATGAATAAATAAAATCTTATTTTCAAAAAAGATGATTGTCTCTACTATTTAAGAAAAAAACATAGAGAAAAAAAAAAGAAAAAAACATAGACAGAACTGAATATTTCAAAAGAAGTCCCCAGTACATCTTTATGGTCTCACTTTACTCCTCTCAGAAGATGCCATTTTTCTTCAAACTTCTTCACAAATATCTAGCCTCTATCAACATGGGTTGGTGTCACTCAAGATCCACTTTGTTACACACACACACACACACACACACACACACACACACACACACAAGCCATTCTCCCAGGTAGCACCATCTGTTCTTTGAACATCTAATATTCTTTGTAAATATTTAAACTCTGATAGAATTGTCTCCTCTTCTAGGCCAGTTCACCTGCTTATTGACATACTAACAGTGAAAGCCTGGACTTAGACTGCACCTCTCCCTGTCATAGGTACCTAGCCCATGTGCACCCTGGAAGTGATCCTCTTAGGGATCCCAGCTTCTCTCCTGCCTCCTCTTCCTATTCAACAGTTACTGCTACTGATTTATGGCTGAAGAGAGAAGAACTTTCCTTAAACCATCTCTGTACACAAATCCAATTAGTATACTTTTTCACTTATAAAGATCTATTAGTGAAGTATAGGATGTGTGGTGGTTAATTTTGGGTCAACTTGACTGGCCATGGGGTACCTAAATTTAATATTATCTCTGAGTGTTTCTGGATGAGACTAGCTTTTGAATCAGTGGACTTGGTAAAGTAGACTTTACCACCCAGTGTGGGTGGGCATCATCCAATCCATTGAGGGTCTGAATAGAACAAAAGGCAGAGGAAAGGCAGCCTGGGCGGCTCAGCAGTTTAGCACCGCCTTCAGCCCAGGGCCTGATCCTGGAGTCTTGGGATCGAGTCCCATGTCAGCCTCCCTACACAGAGCCTGCTTCTCCCTCTGCCTGTGTCTCTGCCTCTCTGTCTCTGTCTCTCATGAATAAATAAATAAAATCTTTTTAAAAAATTAAAAGACAGAGGAAGAAAGAATTTGTCCCTTTTTCCCCATCTCATTGTTGAGTTAGAACATCTCATCTCATCTCTGGGATGATGAGACTGGGAATTACACTGTTTGCCTCCCTAGTTCTCAGGCCTTCCGACTTTGAATCATATCACTGGCTTTCCTGGGTCTCCAGCTTGGAGACAGCAGATCCTCGGGCTTCTCGGCTTCCATAGCCACATGTTCTAATTCTTCATAATAAATAAACAGATAAATCAATAATTAGGCTATCTCCTACTGGTTCTGGTTCTCTGGAGAATGCTGATGAACGCAGGACATTATTTAGTCTACTTTAGACATCACAGGACATTACATACTTCAGGTAAGAACTGAGTACTTGAGAAAATAATCTCTCTTCGAACTGCACATGTGAATTCAAGTGAATTATGTCTATTTTATGGGCTAAAGTTTGAGCCTAAAATGATTAGCTTTCACATGATTTTGAACCATTTGCATTTGAAGTTGGATCAGGGACAAATTCTTATTCATTCTTCATGTTTCAGTTCTGAGAGGTTCTTCCCAAGGTTGCCACTAGATAATACCACACCTTTGTGCTAACTAGAAAAAGGGTGATCTTCCGGGTAGGACGTTGTCCCATGCCGAGGCTCTAGGCCAAGTGGGTGGGATTTCAGTCCCCTGCTAGCCCTTCAACTGGGCATATTGGGTGTTTAATCATCCATGGTGACTCGTATCACTTCCAGTGGAACTACTAAGAACTACTAAGTAAAATGTACAGAATTTGCAGGTCTACCAGAAGTTCGGTAAAAGCCTTTTTTATTTTTATTTTTTTATTTTTTTCTGAGACATTTCTGTATTCATCAAGCAAAATGACTTGTCCAAAGTTACTAAAAAACCAGGTGTCAAAGTCGGGTAGGTCTTGAAAATACTCAGACCTTCTTAAGTCCCGCCAAAGATACTCTTCCAAGCACAGAACTGGAGGAAAAATTACCTCCCTCACTTTACCAAGAGGCAACTTTGTGCCCAAAAAGTCACAAAACTCGGGATCGCTGAGGGGCTCAGCGGTTGAACACCTGCCTTGGGCCCAGGTGGCCCCGGGTCCGGGGATCGAGTCCCGCATGGGGCTCCCTGCAGGGAGCCTCCTTCTCTTTCTTCCCATGTCTCTGCCTCTGTGTGTGTTCCTCATGAATAAATAAATAAAATCTTAAAAAAAAAAAAAAGTCACAAAACCCTCTGATCAATTCAAGTGCTCATTCCTTTGTCCCAGCAGTTTTCGGTCAGGTCCTCGGTTACTCAAAGGAGAAGCCATACCTCTGGGATATTTTTCCAGATCCCTTTAGAGAAAGGTGCTCGCTTTGCTGGGGACCCTGACTTCTTTTTTTTTTCCTTTTTTAAAATTTACTTATTTATGAGAGACGCGCACACACACACACACACACACAGAGAGGCAGAGAGAGAAGCAGGCTCCATGCAGGGAGCCCGACGTGGGACTCGATCTCGGGTCCCCAGGATCACGCCCCAGGCCGAAGGCAGGTGCTAAACTGCTGGGCCATCGGGGCTGCCCCTTTTCTGTTTTTGGTTTTTCCTGGGCCCTGACTCCTGGTCAAGCAGAGCCTCAACTCCCTCCCCAGGCTCGCAGGGACAATGACCAGGAGAGGGGCCGTCGAGGGCAGCTCAGGTCACGGGGGAAATCAGCTGCTGTTGAGTCCTCTCTGCCGGGGCCGGGTTTCCGTTTCCTCTTTTTTTTTTTTTTTTTTTTTTAAGATTTTATTTATTTATTAGAGACGCAGAGAGGGAGAGAGAGAGAGAGAGGCCGAGACCCGAGCGGAGGGAGGAGCCCGACGCGGGACTCGAACCCGGGTCCCAGGATCAGGCGGCGCTAACCGCGGAGCCCCGGGGCTGCCGGGTTTCCGCCGCCGCCAGCCCGCGCTGCTCGCGCCCGCCGCTGTCCGCCCGAGCCGGTTGCCAATAAAGTTGTTACAAAGTGACCTTGAGCGCGGGGCCCCCGCCCCGCCGCCCGCCTCCTCCATCCGGGTGCCGCGCCGCGGATAAGAGCCGCCCGCGCCTGCGCGCCCGCGCCGCTCCTTCGACCTCTGCCGCCGCCGCCGCCGCCGCCGCCGGGAAGGTAAGCGGAGGGCGCGAGGGCCGGGCCGGGCCGGGTCGGGCCGGGCGGAGCCGCGTCCGGGCGGGACCCCCTCCTTCCGCGGCCCCGGCGCGCCCCGGAGGCCCGGGAGGGCGCCGCGCCCTAAGCACCTTGCCTCCGCCGCAGGGAAGCGGGACAGGAGCCCACGTCGCCGTCAGCCGGGCCCGCCAGCCGCGCCGCGCCGAGGACCGCACCATGTTGGCCTGCGCCAAGCTCGCCTGCGCCCCCGCTCTGGTGCGTACCCGGGCTCTGCGCGGCTCGCCCCCGCCCGCCCTCCTCGTGGCCCGGGCAGCCCCCTCCCCGGGTGCGGCGGGGCCGCCGAGGCCTGCGGTCGGGCGCCGCCCGCTGGAGGTCAAGCCCTCGCGGCCCCGGTGCCCGCGGGCCCTCCCCGCTGCCCGCGCCGCGCGGTCGGGGGGCTCCCCGGAGGCGGGCGCCCGAGGCCTAGGCGTCCCCGCGCGTCCCCGCGCCCCGTCTGTAGGTCACACTCGCTGCTGCAGGGGGAGGGACTTCGCAGCCCCGCGGGGCGGAGGGCGGTGCCGGAGGAGCCCGGGGTCCCAGTCATGGAGGCTTTCGGGGAAGCGAGGGGCTGGGGGCATTTGTCTGACACATCAGGTCTCGGTTCCGAAGGGATTCTCCGTGACCTTAGTGCAGTGGACACTCAAGGGCAGCGACGCTGGGCTGCAGTGTGTCCTCGCTCAGACGTGTCCGCGACCGTTCTCACCCCGATAGGGAGTCGCTTCAGCTGCTTTTTAGGTTTTATGATGGATGGACTTGGAGGAATGTCTCGGGAGCTGTGGGGCTCCTATGACCCGCTGGGCTGTTTTAAACGACCAGCTTATAGCAACTCTTGGTAAACCTGTTGCTCCCCTTAAACCTACCAGAGACGGTGCGGGGGTGCTCATTGCGGTTTTTCTGATCTGAATGGTGGCGTTACGGTAATTGAAATTTTAAAAATGCTTCCTTTTTAACCAGTTGCTTAGAAGTTTTGTTCGGGTTATTGCAGATAGATGAAGTAGCACCCTTTAAACTTTAATTTAGCAACTTTAAAATAAAAGTCTTTCGTGCACTGAGAATAACCAAACAGCCAAGATAGGAGAACATACAGAAGTCAGGAGCTTTCTGATAATTTTTTTTTTTTTTTTTTTTTTTGCTGGGCTTCTTTAGACCTCATGGTACAAAAAAGGGTAATTGAAATCTTATCTACTCTTAATATTTGGAATGGTTTTTTTTTTTTTTTTTTTCTTTAATAGATCCGAGCTGGATCCAGAGTTGCATACAGACCAATTTCTGCATCAGTGTTATATCGACCAGAGGCTAGGCCTGGAGAGGTAATAGCAGTAATAATAGAAATTAAGTAACCCCACCAAGTAAGTCTTATGGTTTTAATTAAAAGGGAGGAAACCTCACTAGTGAATGGTTTGAAGGCAGTCTTTTTCCACCCTTATATCCAAAAAATAGTGCAGAGGATAAGCCAATGAAAGAAACTTGGCTGAGTTGGCTCAGCAATACAGTCAGTATATAAATATATATATACAGGTATATATGTATATATATGTATGTATTTATAGTCTTGAGTTACCTATATTTAAGATTATACTAGCTGCAGTTATTGAAAAGCCTACCTTATTAAAAAGCATATTCAAATACACTGTTTTCAACAACCTTAATGAGACATAAATTTTGTTAGACCTATTCTACGCTGCAATTATTCTAAGCTCTTGATTTTCCCATTGTGCCACACAGCCTCCCATTCAAAATCACAAAATAGAGAAGCAGTTAACATTTGACAGTATACTAATTAAAATAGCTGATTGTGATTACTGATTTAACCTTTGCCTTTATTTCCTTTTCTCTAGCGCTCTACTGTATTTAATGGGGCCCAGAATGGTGTGTCTCAGCGAATCCAAAGGGAGTTTCAGACCAGTGCAATCAGCAGAGACATTGATACTGCTGCCAAATTTATCGGTGCAGGTGCTGCAACAGTGGGAGTGGCTGGTTCTGGTGCTGGTATTGGAACAGTCTTTGGCAGCCTTATCATTGGTTATGCCAGGTACTTTCTATCACCAAATAAACTACTTTAAGAGCATGCTTAACATAGTTGGAAACTTAGAAAACTAGTGAAATAATAATAACTACTTTGTATTAAGTGCCCACTCTGTTTCTTGCCTTGTATTTTGAGGGTTTTACATGCATGATCTCACTTAACCCTCACAGTACCCCTTGGAGATATACTCCAGCTTATTTATGAAGAATGAGCAACACAGAAATTACACTGATTGCACAAGTAGCTAGTAAGTGTCAAATTTTAATTCTAACTTGAGAGTCTACACTTTAAATTATTAAGCTATATTAGGACTATAGTTAGCCACAGTCTTTAAAAGTATCAATTTCCATTTTATTTAAGACCTTATTTCTAAACTGTCGGATCTTAAGTAGTATAGAACATACTTTCACAGGAATAGCAAGTGCCTCTGAACCCTTCAAAATGGATGAGGACTAACCATTTATATTGACATACAGAAATCACTTCCTTACTTTTTCCCCCTATGATTAGGATTGAGGAGAAAGGAATATCAAACAGGCAGAAGCAAAAGAGATCTAGGCAAATACTTTTCCAGGACTTGCCAGTTTACAAAGATCTCATACTAGTAATTTGATTATTTTTTAACATTTACCAAACAATGGAATTCAAATAATATTTCAAAGTAACAATTATATGTGTTGTGTCTCTTTTAGAAACCCCTCGCTGAAGCAGCAGCTGTTTTCATATGCTATCCTGGGATTTGCCTTGTCTGAAGCTATGGGTCTCTTTTGTTTGATGGTTGCTTTCTTGATTTTGTTTGCCATGTAACAGAAATTACTGCTTGAAATGTTGGCATTCATATTAATTACGGATGTAATTCTGTGTATCTTACTGTGACTCCGTAAACTGTACTATTGGTGTCATGGAAATGTACATTATTTCCAAGGTCATTTCATTAAAGATGAAAACTTTAGTTTTTGCTGTTATTTGTACCTACCTAAAGTTAGATCATCACAAAGAAGAATATGCATTCAGGCAGATGCTGTACAAATCAGAGGAAACAACAGCAGTTGCCCTGTTATGAAAAAGAGCCAGTTTATATGAGATTTCTTTTATACAGTATTCTGCACATTGTAATTTGTAGGGCTTTTGGTTACTTCTATAAAGAAGAAAAATATGTGAGTGTTTTCAGCTTCTGTGAGATACGATTAATTAAACTTAGATAGTTAAGATGGTTTTGTGTTTTTAAGGCCTAATAGGAATTTCGATACCTGGGAGCAGAATTACCTTCCAAGACCAACTTGGCTGGTCCTACACAGCTAAATCTAAAAATAAATCCTGTCAGCTTTTTAGGAATTGAAGCCTTGTTAGACTATGTTTCGGGGTGGTTTTTGCTATTCAGTCTCAACATTAAGTAATTAAGTGTCTATAACAAAGTATTGAGTTTCTAGGAAGAAAATCTCATTAGCAGCTAGTTAACTATAAGTGGCAAAGTCAGGATCCAGATTCAGACCTTCCTTAATTCCAAAGCCCTTACTTCTTTATTTTCTATGTTTATGTAAAGCATGAAAAAGGAAAAGCTCATTTGGGAGAAATTTTATTTTTGAAAAGCACAAAATTGAAGCATAATCTTAGCGTTGTAGGCTTGAAAAGAGGAAAGGTATGCTGGGTATGGAGTAGATGAGGATAAAAGAAGTGCAGAGCAACAGTAAGAACCCAGCTCCAGGTAGTACCATAAATTTGTATTAAGTTTTGTGACCTAGTTTTATGACTCCTCAGCAATGTTAACACCAACTGATAGAGAATGGTGAGGGTTATCAAGACTGGTTACTGACAAAAAGAAATGACAGGTCAAAGGAGCTCTAAGCAGACAGCAAGCAAGCACATTTTTCAACAGCTAACCTATGAGCTTCAAACTCAGGAATGAGTAAAGCCACAATAGGAGGAGTGGTAAGTTGGAATAAAAGAGAGAGTTCAAGGGTATTCGTGGGAAGCACCAGAAAGAGAGATTCCCACCTAGACAACAATTGTACTGTCCAAATCTATTTTAAGTATATTGGGACTCTATCGAAGGCTTGCAACTTCCAGAAGAAGGCTTGAACTGTAAATTGGGGTTAATGTAATTTCAGGTCTTCATAGAATAGCAGCTGCCACCCCTCAGCCCTAGGCCCAGGGCAGGCTGCTATGCCATCTTCCTGGAGCAGCTTCATACAGCTTTCTGGAGCCAGGGTAAGCAAAAAGAACCATGTCCTCCAAATGCTGGTTATCAATGCTTTGATCACTGATTGCTACTTCTGATTACAGGAGTGTAGATAAAGAGGAGAGTGGCCATTGTTGCTGTACCTCCCCTTATTGTTGCAACCGCCTTCCCCTATAGCTGAAGTGACTTCAGGGAAAGGCATCCATTTCCCCCTTTTTTCTTTTTCCCCTTTTGGGGAACTGGATGCTAAAGACTAGGACATTTAAAAGTAACTGCATAGGGGATCCCTGGGTGGCGCAGCGGTTTAGCGCCTGCCTTTGGCCCAGGGCGCGATCCTGGAAACACGGGATCGAATCCCACGTCGGGCTCCCGGTGCATGGAGCCTGCTTCTCCCTCTGCTTGTGTCTCTGCCTCTCTCTCTCTCTCTCTCTCTCTGTGTGTGTGACTATCATAAATAAATTAAAAAATAAATTAAAAAATAAATAAATAAAATAAAAGTAACTGCATATATACTGGGAAAATTTGGAAGTGACCACTCATACCTAAGAAAAGGCTCAGAAAAGACCTGAAAAAATATTAAGTTTAAATATCAACTAATCCTTGATACAGAGACAGTGTACAACCAAAAAATAATAATAAAATAAAAAATAAATCCTAGGGAAGGAGGGTAATCTGATTGCCAGAGATACCATATTATTCAGACATCTAGTTTGCAACAAAAAAAAATCACAAGATGTTCAAAAAACAGGAAAGTATGGCCCATTCAAAGGGAAAAGAAACAATCTTGCTAAAAAAGGCCTGATAGCAGATCTCCTACACAAAGACTATTAAACAGTCATCTTAAAGATGATCAAAGAACTAAAGAGAGTTTAAAATATGATGTACCAACTTCCTTATTTCAACATCCTACAGAGCTGCAGTAATCAAAACAGTGTTAGTGGCATAAAGATAGAATAAACCAATGAAATAGGGGATCCCCAGGTGGCTCAGTGGTTTAGCACCTGCCTTTGGCCCAGGCCTGATCCTGGACCCAGGATCGAGTCCCATGTCTGGCTCCCTGCATGGAGCCTGCTTCTTTCTCCTTCTCTCTCTCTCTGTCTCTCTTGAATAAATAAATTTTTTTAAAGATTTATTTATTTATTTATGATAGACACACAGAGATAGGCAGAGACACAGGAGGAGGGAGAAGCAGGCTCCATGCCAGGACCCCAACGCAGGACTCAAGGAGGCAGGCGCTAAACCGCTGAGCCACCCAGGGATCCCCTGAATAAATAAGTTTTTTTAAAAAGTAAACCAATGAAATAGAAATAAATACTTGCATGTATAGTCCGATAATTTTTTTTTGAGATTCTATTCATTTACTCATGATAGTGAGAGAGGCAGGCTCCATGTAGGAAGCCAGATGTGGGACTCCATCCTGGGACTCCGGGATCACACCCTGAGCCAAAGGCAGGCGCTCTCAACCACTGAGCCACCCAGGCATCCCTAGTCCAATAATTTTTGACAGGAGGGTCAAGACCATTCAGTGGGGAAATGATAGCCTTTTCAACAAATGGTGCCTGGAAAACTGGTTATTCACATGCAAAAGAATGAAGTTGGACCCTTAGCTAATAACAAAAGTTAACAAAAATGGATCAAAGACTTAAATGTAAGACCTAAAATTACAAAGCTTTTAGAAGAAAACGGCAAAACCTTCAGGACGCTGAATTTGGCAATGATTGCTTGGATACAACACCAAAGATACAGGGGAAAAAATTTTAGATAAATTGAATATGAAAGTTACAATATTGTGCAATAAAAGACGGTCAACAGAGTAAAAAGACAACCCACAAAATGGAAGAAAATATTTGCAAATCCTGTATGTGATAAGGGATTAATATCCACAATATATGGAGAAGTCCTAAAACTCAACAGTGAAAACAATTTAAAAATGGTCAAAGGACTTAGACATTTTTTTTTTTTTTTTTTATGATAGTCACACACACACACACAGAGAGAGGCAGAGACACAGGCAGAGGGAGAAGCAGGCTCCATGCACCGGGAGCCTGACGTGGGATTCGATCTGAATATCTGAAATTATGAGTTGTTGAAGTCTCTGCATGCTGAGCATATATTAATTTAGTACTTTTGTGGTATTACTCTATTTATAATAGGGACTTAAAACCTAAATACAAAGTCCATCAAATCTTAAGATTTTAAGAAATAAAGACTTGAGAGCAGGAGCAGTTGGGAGAGGAAGAAGCAGGCTCCCTGCTGAGCAGAGAGCCCGATGTAGGGCTCCATCCCAGGACCCCGGGATCATGACCTGAGCTGAAGACAGCTGCTTAACCAACTGACCCACCCAGGTGCCCCTGCCCAATTCTTTACATTATTAGGGCCAATAATTTTTTTTCAGAGCTATTACCATCCTCCTCTGCCTCAACAAACATGGCAGTTGGACTCTGTCTCTGCCAATAGCAACATTATGCCTTAGCTTGCTCTGGTGTACAGAGAGTTAATAAGTAGTAGTCAAAACTTGTGATAGTATAGGATTTATAAGCAGTATCATTTTTATAGATTTTTTTAAAAAGTAGATAGCATGAGTTTGTTTATACTCTTCTTTTCCCTCCACCCACCCATATCCTACTCTCTTCTCACACCACACATACACAGAAGCTCACCTGTACATTCTTTTATAGGCTTTCTGGCATTGTGTGTATCACAATATACTACAGCATTGCTACTCAAAGTGAGGTCCGAGGATCATCAGTGTTGGCATCACTTGGGAGCTTGTCAGATATAGGTTCTAGAGCTTCACACACAATCTTCTGAATCAGAATCTGAATTTTAGCAAGGATTGCATGTGATTTGTATATACGTTAAGTTTTGAGGGCAATGTACTAGAATACAATTCCCCATATGCCTTCACTCAGGCTCCTTATCTTTTAAAAAGCTATCAACTCATTAATTGGGCAGCTCTCTGCCCCACCCCTTTTGGAATGTATTGCTAACCCAGTGATTCTGAAAGTGTGGTCTGAAAACTTCTGAGGGCTCTTAGAACCTTTCAGGGGGTTCACAAGGTCTTCGCTCTTCCACTTACGTAGCTGCATGAGGCTAGACTGTCATCAGAACTTCAGCCCAAACAACATACTGCTACAGATCAAGTACAGAAATAGATACAGCTACTATTAAGTGTGACACTGTTATTTACAAAAGTGAAAACAATGCCATTCTTCTATTTTTTTGTGATATTTTTGTTTTGGAAAATATAGTTACTCTCCAAAAAAATGCTATTTATGTTAACATGGAGTGCACGGGCCCAAAATAAAAAATTAGAACCACTGATCTAATCTGTCAATGAGAAAACAGACTCCAATATTAGCATTTCACTTGCAACTTTATAGAAACATCAGTTTTGTAAATTGAGGGTAACCCTCTATTCCTAGGTCACATCCTTTCAGCTATCAATCTATTTATAATCTCTAAAATCTCACATTCCTAGTAAGAATCTGCACTTCTTTTTCCTGAATGAAGCAAGTAATTTATCTCCTCTCAGATGTTAGTAACTTAGAGCTGCTTTTTCAAGGGAGCTTAACTACTGAAGAGAAGAATTGACCTAAGATCAATTGGGACTCACAAATCCAAGGGCTTTTGATTGTTCTATTCGTACGAGCTAACATCCTACAACTGATGTTGGCAGAGACTCCTAAGAGGACTAACCGTTGTTGGCAGTGGCTACTTTTAAAAAAAGTATTTAGTCAGCATTTCCCAGCCTTGGAGATTCCAGGATCTGCTCCTCTTACAGGAGAGTCCCAGGGTTTACCTTCTCAAATAGTTTACACGGTTTGGCTGCATCTCTGAGATGCTGAACAGCTCAATATTATTCTCTCAAGACTTTTACCTAAAGTCCAGCTCAAAGTATCTACCTCTCTAGAGATATCTAAAACATCTTTAGCTCTCAAGATCCCTAAAGTTGTACAAAAGGAGTAAGCTTATAATAATGTATGTTATCACATTTCTGCTTTGGGTCTCCATTGCACTACTGTTTAAATTATCTTACTGTTTATAAATGTGTTGTGACACCCCTCCTCTCTCACAAAAGTCTCCTTAGGACTGTGTCTTGTTTATAGTTGTAGCAGGAGGGCCAGAACAGTGCCTGGCATGTGCATGCTTAATAAATATTGATATTTTATGAGTAGTGAACTATATAGAAATGGAGCATTAGGTTAACAGTTAACCTAAGAGGCTGTCTCCAAGATGAGAATGTAACTGGAAAGAGCAAGGTATTAGTCTATGGCCTAGGAGGGTCCATATGACAAGGCCTTTCTTAGTTTCTGGCATAAGGAATTCATGGCTTTGGTATTATGTGGGCCACAGGTTGACAGACTAGTTATGGGGAGTCATCAAGGGTAGACACTGGAATGCCAGACAAAATTCTTTGCCCTAGGAGTGGTCCTATCTACCTGTATTGGTAATTTAACAGTGTGTGGAAAGCTAAGTATGATGATGATAAACCCTTTTTCTAGTGAGTGGGGTAAGAAGTAGAAGGAGGCATTGATATGAAGGATGGAAAGTAGACCCTTAAATTCCATTCTCTCTCTTTGGACTGGTCTCACTGAAGCTGGCATAAGCTAATGTACAATTTGAAGATAAATAGAACTCTCTAATTTTTTCCCCATAATGCCATACATAATTAATTACAAACTCTTTTGAGACCCAAAGACGGGGTGGGAAGTGGACAAGGACCTTCCTTGTACTTGGAATGTTCTGAATGGAAATTTTCATAGTGAGACCAGATGCTGAAGGGTTAACTACAACATAGGCCATTTCAGGGATTTGCAGGAAAACACCAGGTTGTCAGAGGGAAGGAAAGATCTGCCAGGAGGCAGAAGCTACCAAAAAAATCAACTAAAATGTCTAGCGCCATCTCATCACTCTGTACTGGGCTACATCTTGAGGATACCTGTGAAAATGTAGAGGCTTTCTCTAAGTCCAATCCAAACATAAGGAATGCCCTGGAGTATGCTGTTTTGTTTAGCTACAAACTGAAACTATGTCTTACAAATTAAATCTTTCTTTTCACCCTATTTTTCATATATACATATCTGTATATTTATATACTACATATAAGCGTATATACACTGGAGCATGGTTTTAGTTGAATTCTGAAGAAACATTGCAGATTAATGGATTAACAACCACATAATAGCTTCTGAACAAGGTGGAAATTCCACATTCTGTGACATTTGGAAGGTTTTGAGAGCATTCAGAGGCCTCCATTGTTTCTTGCAGTATGTAATAATGGACATTTCTGTGGTAGAAATAGTTTTCTTCAGATAGCCTCTTGTATCTAAGGGATACCAATTTTATTCAGAAGTCATGCTGGGTTCTTAAAGGAGATTTACCAGATCCTCACTAATTTTCTTAGGAGTCAAGTTGGCTAGATGCATGTATGGAATGATGAGACAGGCAAAGAAGGGATCCAGAACAAATTTCCCGCATTTGCAGAAGAGAAGATTGTAGAAAATTTTAGGGTTGTAGAGAATCTTAGGGCTATTAGAGGATATTGAGGAATGAGGAAAAAAAATTGAAAAGCAAAGCATTTTATGAAGATATGGATAGTGAGACAAGTTCATGAGATCAGAACCAAAAATAAGAACTACATTCATTTTGTCTAAGCGGAATGTTATCTCCATTTGTGGAAAAGTCATAGTAAAGGAACTGTTGTGGAACTATGAATATGTAAAATAAGACACTTTCTAACCACCAGGTTGCCAACAAGCACATGGAACAGATTTACATCCTTTCCACCTGTTTCTTTGCTGTGATCTCCTTCATTTTTTCTCATTTGTTTACTTTTTAAAAAAGAAAGGTAGCTAAAACTGCTTTCTTGCAACAGAACAGAGTACTATTTATATTTCTAAATAATAATTCTCTCTTCTATGAGGACTCCTGAAAGATTTTCTTTAAAGTAACATGTTCCTCAGGGTGCCTGGGTGGCTCATCAGTTCAGCATCTGCCTTCAGCTCAGATCATGATCTCAGGGGCCTGGAACTAAGCCCCACATTGGGCTCTCTGCTCAGCAGCAAGTCTGCTTTTCCATCTCCCTCTGATTTCTCTCACTCTGTATCTCAAATAAATAAACAAAATCTTTAAAAACATAACATGTTCCTGTAGTCCAATATGTAGATATTTAGCTACTTGACAACAGACTGGAGAAGTAGGGATGAGGAGAAATTTAAAACTAAACCTACTGTCAATTGAAAATAATTCATTCACAACTGGAGAAAAGAATTTCAATTTTTTGACATAAGTGAATGGAAAATAATTGTTTTAAGAAAATCTAATTGAGGGGATCCCTGGGTGGCGCAGCGGTTTGGTGCCTGCCTTTGGCCCAGGGCGCGATCCTGGAGACCCGGGATCGAATCCCACGTCGGGCTCCCGGTGCATGGAGCCTGCTTCTCCCTCTGCCTGTGTCTCTGCCTCTCTCTCTCTCTCTGTATGACTGTCATAAATAAATAAATAAAAAAAAAAAAAAGAAAGAAAATTGATGTAAAAATTTTTTTTTAAAGATTATATTTGTTTATTCATGAGAGACACAGAGAGAGAGAGGGAGAGAGAGAGAGAGAGAGAGGCAGAGACACAGGCAGAAGGAGAAGCAGGCTCCATGCAGGGAGCCCGAGGTGGGACTTGATCCAGGTCTCCAGGATCAGGCCCTGGGCTGAAGGCGGCGCTAAACCACTGAGCCACCTGGGCTGCCCGCAAACTTCTTTTGAAACGCCATAACATTTTAAAAAATATTTTATTTTAATTCAATTTGCCAACATATAGTATAACACCCAGTGTTCATCTCATCACGTGCCCTCTAGTGCCGGTCACCCAGTTACCCCATCCCCCCACTTTCTCCCCTTGTGCAACCCTTTGTTTCCCAGAGTTAGTAATCTCTCATGGTTTGTCTTCCTCTCTAATTTTTCCCCACTCAGTTTCCCTCCTTTCCCTTATGTTCCCTTTCACTATTTATTATATTCCATGTATTACTGAAACCGTATGATGGTCTTTCTCCAATTGACTTAGCATAATACCCTCCAGTTCCATCTGCATCGGAGCAAATGGTAGGTATTCATCCTTTCTGATGGTTAATATTCCATTGTATATATAGACCACATCTTCTTCTTCTTTTTTAAAGATTTTATTTATTTATTCATGAGAGACACAGAGAGACAGAGACAGAGACACAGGCAGAGGGAGAAGCAGGCTCCATGCAGGGAGCCGGTTGTGGGCCTTGATCCGCGTCTCCGGGATCATGCCCAGGCTGAAGGCAGCGCTAAATCGCTGAGCCACCAGGGCTGCCCTAGACCACATCTTCTTTATCCATCCGTCAGTGGACACCGAGGCTCCTTCCACAGTTTGGCTACTGTGGACATTGCTCCTATGAACATTGGGGTGCAAGTGTCCTATCCTTTCATTACATCTGTATCTTTGGGCTAAATACCCAATATGCGATTGCTGGGTCATAGGGTAGCTCTGTTTTTAACTTCTTGAGAACCTCCACACTGTTTTCTGAAGTGGCTGCACCAACTTGCAGTCTCGAAATGCCAAAACATTGACAGTTCTTTTTTTCAGAGAATTAGGCATTTTGAGAGATGGAGTGAAGAAGTACCATTTTAGTGAATACATACTTGACCTAACAACTTGTGATTTGTCAATTGCACATCCTGCCCATTATCATATTTAGTGTCAGTAATCTGACCTGCTGAGGTTTAACTGATATAATTTGTGCTATGTGACTCAAACACTACCACAATTCTAATACTAGATAGGACTAGTACTTTCATTTTAATTTGGGATATGAATAGTGTTAATATTCTGGCTTCTTTTTGGTCTCTTGAATAATGAAATTGTTTTTTTTTAAGATTTTATTTATTTATTAAATTTTTAAAATTTTTTTAAAGACTTATTTATTTATTTATTTATTTATGAGAGACAGAGACAAAGAGAGGCAGAGACACAGGCTGAGAGAGAGAAGCAGGCTCCATGCAGGGAGCCTATGTGGGACTCGATTCTGGGTCTCCAGGATCATACCCTGGGCCGACAGCAGGCGCCAAACCACAGAGCCATCCGGGCTGCCCAGTGAAATTAGTTTTAAAAGACGAGTGAGTTGGCTCACATATGTGTACACAGGCCAGAAACCTGCTAAAATGTTCAGTGCCATGAGAATTTCACTTTTATGCCAGATACCATTATTAAACTGCAAATTTATTAACTTTTCAAATACAATATCCCACAAACTTCCAATAATTTCAGTTTCACTTTGACTTGGATGTTTGAGGGTACATTTTACATTAATACACAAACTTTACTCATAACTTGTCATAGACTAGAAGCCATATAATACATGAAAAACCAAGGCACTGAGAAAATCTAACTTTAAAAAAATCATTATAACAAATGTTTGCGGGAGCCCTTGATCATACTTTTCATTGTGTCCATTTATTGAACAATCAATATCCCCACACTTGACGTTGAAATATTTAAGTTATATAAAGAATCATAGAGCAACATTAAAAAGAAATATTTTCAGTACTATTCTTTGTGTTTTCATGAGTGTATCTGTGTCGATTGCAGAACAGTAAATATGGTATCTTTTGTCCCTCAAGTTAAATTAATCAAATGGTCTCCCTTCTCTCTTTTTTAAACAACTACTTTCAAAGCTTGACAGACATTTCTTTGTCATCGTAGCAACCCAGTGAGCACTGGCTAGTATTATGAGAAGAGCCATTTCTAGTCCATATTCTAATTTGGTGTTCTTCGGTCCCCAGTAAAGGTTACTAAGGAGTTGATGTTTTAAAAGTTTGAAATTATCTGCATTAAAGGTGATACGTTTAAAATCTGTAACTACTAAGTAAAGGGAAATTGATAGAATACACCTTCCTGAGGAAGATTTTCTCTTGTAAGCAACTCCTTGAGCTGTTTCAACTTACAGTTATATAGTGGGGGGCGCTGCATTTCATATCCTTCCGGGTACCAGGCGTTCAGGAGCCGGAACAACCAATATCAGCGATAGCTTCGTAAAATTTGAACAAATGCCATCCAAAGGCTTTTTCATTTCTTCGTAAAACTGAATTTTTTTTTGCAAAACTGCTTTTTTTTTTTTTCCTTTTCTTTTCTTTTTGCAAAACTGACTTCTCTTGGGACGCCCGAGGGCATGATACTGGAGAGCCGGGATGGAGTCCCGCGTCGGGCTCCCTGCATGGAGCCTGCTTCTCCCTCTGCCTGTGTCTCTGCCTCTCTCTCCATCTCTTATACATAAATAAATAAAATCTTAAAAAAAAAAAAAAAAAACTGACTTCTCTTTCCCGCTTCAGGCGTGTGGAGGCCTTGGGGGGGAGGGGCAATTTGCTGCAAACTCCGCCTCTCCCAAATCTCAGCTCAACGGAACCTCCCGTCTCACATTTCAGGGCAGCAGAAAAGTGGGTCCAGGCGCGCGCCCGCCTAACGTTTTGCCCTCCTTCCTACCCAGGGCCAGGAAGGGACGGCAGCAGAAATACCGGGCTCCCGTGACGGAGCTCGGAGGCCTCCTCGCGCCTCCTCTCCCGCCACTCGCAGCCTCTTCCGCAGGTCCCCTCGTCCTCTGCGCGCACCGTCAAGCCCTTGGGCCACCCCGACATCCACCTGTTCCAGCATCCACAGCCCAGTCTCCAGCCCCAGCCAATCACGGCCTTCCGCAGGTTACGGAGGCTCCTCCCCTCCGGCTCCTTCGGCCCCGCCCCCTTCCGGAACTGCTTCCCGCCCTCTGGGCTCCTTGTCCAATCGTCTGCGACCGAGTGGCCTTTGGTTCCCGCCCCCTCCAGCCCCTCCCTCCTCAGGTCCCGCCCCCTGCCGCTGAAGGCTGACGGCATCACCTGACCCGGAGGCGCTCGGTCGAAAGGAAGGCAAGAAGGGGCGTGTGCGCGGAGGGGAGGGCCGCGAGAAGAAAGGGGGGATGCCGGGAGCGGGGCGGGGAGAAAGGGGTGTCAGTCGGATCTCGCGAGAGAGGACGGAAGCCTGTGGGAGCCCGTGGCCTTTAAAGTGCGGTTCAGCCCTTTCCTCCAGGGGTAGTTTGTAAACACGGCTGGGCTCGGGCCTCCCGGGCGGCCGCGAGAAGCATGAACTAGCGCCCTGGGAAGGTGAGTAGCGCTGGGGGGGAGGCCGCCGGGCTGCGGCCGGAGGGAGAGGGAGACAGAAGGCGCTAACATGGCGACGTCGCTCCGCGTAGTCCCCACCCCCCGCTTCCCATCACCTCGGGCGCTCCTGCCTCGGTGCCCGGCCCTCGGGGCGACCCAGGCCGTCCCGCCAGCTGCGCGGCGGCGCGGCGTCTGCGGCGGGGAGCCCGGCCGGCCGGGCGGGCCCGTTATAGGGAACTGGCGTTCGTCGTTCCGGCCCCTCCCCGCTCGCGCGCTTTCCTAACGAAGAGGAAAAAGGAATAACGGCGCCTCTTAGACCCCTCCCCCCGGTTCGCCTTCCCCTTCCCCGGTTAGGTCGGAGGTCTCAGGGCGCCCCCACGCCGCACCCCGGGGGCGCAGGGAGACCCCCGCCTTCAGCCCTTGGATCTGCAGGGAGAGGGCCGGCTCGGGTCTCCCCGCCCAGGACTCGGGGGTGCGGGGACTGTGTGTGGGTGATGCTGGCGGGGGGGGGGGTCGGGGTCCCCGCCTGCGGCCGCACCGACGGCCTGGGCAGCCCGGGAGCTGGAAGTCCCCGCCGGTTCTGTCCTTTCTGCCCCCTCACACTCCCGCCACCCCCCGCTTTTTCCCTTTGGGGCGGGGCCGAGGTGTGGGTGCAGATTGATTCTGGTATTTTCCCCCATTTTCTTTTCTTTTTTCTTTTTTTTTTAAACCTCCCCGCACGGACTGCAGAGCCTCTGTAGGGTAAATAACCTGTGCCTTTTTTTTTTTTTTTTTTTTTAATGCCCTAGGGACCAGGGCCGAGGGAGTGACTGTATGTGTGTGTCTGTATTTTTTGTGTTAGCTCGTTGAACCGACGCTAGAGGAAGGAGAAGGCGGAGGAGCTGGGGATCATTTGTGCCCTTAGGTAGTCTGAAATTGCTTTCGCTTGGGGGGCGGGGGGGGGGGAGTTGAAAACTGGTTGAGGCCAAGCGCAAAACTACCGTCAATATGGTAAAGGGATTACACCTGATGGACGACCTTCGCCCTGTTGACTGATAGTTAAATTATAATGTGAAAGTCCTCATTTCTTGGGGGTTTTAAATTATGGAGACGGTAACCGTGCGTTGACTTTAATATACACACTTGATGTCCAGACAAACCTGTACCTCTCTGAGTGCACTTTGTGTCCTGTGTGAAGAAACCACTGGCACTGTCAGTAAGTAATAGCCTTTCTAGGCGTCGTTTTTAAATAGCCATGTAACCTTGGTCCGTTGTACCAGAACTTGAAGGTAATAAGCTTGTTCAAAAGTCAGCCCTACACGGTTAAGTGACCTGAAAGGCAAACACAGTAGCAATTCCCTCTTGTGATTACATTTGTTACACTGATTTGAGGAATCCGCTGTAAACACTTTGCAGAACTGCAAGAGTATCTTTGTAAAGGATGTTTAAAAAAAAAAAAAAGAGATGCCCTCTTACAGATAAAGAATTAGTTAAGGGTGTTCTTGAATCTTTAAGGTCATCAGTAATTGAATAACAATTAAAATCTTGGTCTTTTTTTTTTTAAGATTTTATTTATTTAAAAAAATTTATTTATTTATTTATTTATTTATTTATTGAGAGAGAGAGAGAGGGAGGCAGAGACAGAGGCAGAGGGAGAAGCAGGCTCCATGCAGGGAGCCCCATTTGGGACTCCATCCCGGGACCCCGGGGTCACGCCCCCAAGCCGGAAGGCAGGTGCTCAACCGCTGGGCCACCCGGGCGTCCCAAAAATCTTGGTCTTTGTAATTTATAAGAATCTTACAAATTTTTGGTTGTTTGTATGCTGCTTTCCGAAGACCTGTTTTATCTTGCTTCGAGAGGATTACGGCCATTAGATTTTTAATTATTTGAAATATATTGTAATTTAGAACATAGATGTTTGTATTTGTCAATAAGGAAGGAGCTTTCAGGAACTGTGTGTGTGTGTTTTTAAGGTACCTGTGTCTTCTGTAGATACCATTGCATTTCCTGGAAATTCTTTTTAACCTTATAAGAATGTATATTTCATCTTTGGGGCACTATATCATAATGTATTAAATATGTAATCCAGAAATTCCTGTATTTTCTTTGCTTGGAGTATTTGTTTCATATTTTTAAACAGTACAAATTAAGATTATTATGTCAGCTCTTTAACATAACTTGGAGGGATGCTTTTTCTTGGTATTCAGGATTTAAGAGCTATCTGAATATCATTTTTAAAAATGTTATGCTAGGGGCATCTGGGTGGCTCAGTTGGTTAGGTGTCTGCCTTTGCTTGGAGTCATGATCCCCAAGGTTCTGGGATGAGCCCCCCCCCCCACTCCTTACTCAGCAGGGAGCCTGCTTCTCCCTCTCTCCTCGCTCTCAAATAAAAGCTTAAAAAAAAAAATGCTACACATCAAATGTCTACTACCTATAACTAGCATTAAGTCTCAAGAAATAATCTACATTTTTTCCTACCTAAATTGTATTTTGAGAAAGTTGGGTTTTAATGATTTAGATGTTCTCTGCTGATAAATTGTTAGATTATGTTAGATCAAATGTGTCGATTTTATCTGTGTCATCTTGAACAAATAATACAATCTCCCCCCCCTTTTTTTGTATATTTTTTTATTGGAGTTCGATTTGCCAACATATAGTATAACACCCAGTATAACACCGGGGCAGCCCCGGTGGCTCAGCGGTTTAGCGCCGCCTTTAGCCCAGGGTGTGATCCTGGAGATCTGGGATCAAGCCCCATGTCGGGCTCCCTGCATGGAGCCTGCTTCTGTCTCTGCCTCTCTCTCTTTCTGTCTCTCATGAATAAAAAAATAAAATCTTTAAAACAAAACAAAACAAACAAAAAAAACAACACCCAGTGCTCATCCCGTCAAGTGCCCCCCTCAGTGCCCGTCACCCAGTCACCCCATCCCCTCCACCACCTCTCCTTCCCCTACCCCTTGTTCATTCCCAGAGTTAGGAGTCTCTCATGTTCTGTCACCCTCTCTGATATTTCCCACTCGTTTTCTCTCCTTTCCCCTTTAATCCTTTTCCCTATTTTTTTAATATTCCCCCAATGAATGAAACCATATAATGTTATCCTTCTCTGACAATCTCTTTTTAAAAACTCATTGAATAACAGTAATTGGATAGTCAACTGATCCTTAGAAATTAATACATTTAGTACTTGTTACACTGTTCACTGTTATTAAAATGTACTATTTTAGTTTAACTTAGTTTTTCACATTAACTTAGTATTTCACACCTATTCCATGAGACTAAGGACTTACTTAAAATGCTGCATGTTTTCTTAATGTAATTCTTAATGAGGGATATAGTGATAATATTCACTTATTTACATCCAAGGGAAAACCCACAAAACATTTTATTTCTTTTGCTCTGTTTCTTGAGCTCAGGGTTAAAAAGTTAGAGTAAAATATAATTTCAGAAAATTTAAGGAAGTTTGTGGATTTTTAAGGCTAACAATAACTGAAATTACTTTACATATATTACTATAAATGTGTCATGTATTATATAATTATAGCTATGTACGTATTATATATACTTTTTCATTTATTCTTTTTAACAATCTTGAAACATTCATTTACATTTTTAAGTATGTTTAAGTGATGCTTTTTTTTTCCTTGGCATTTTGGCAGTGGTAGTAGAGTGATTAAAAACATGTTTTTTTTTTAAGATTTTATTTATTTATTCATGAGAGACAGAGAGAGAGAGAGGCAGAGACAGGCAGAGGGAGAAGCAGGCTCCATGCAGGGATCCGGATGTGGGACTCGATCCTGGGTTTCCAGGATCAGGCCCTGGGTTGAAGGGGGCACTAAACTGCTGAACCACCTGGGCTGCCCAAAACATTTTTTTGTAACAAGAAGGGATGTAAATAGAATGTTTTTGGGCTGAGGCTTATTCACCCATGGCTGCGTTCTGTATCTTAACAAAGATAGTGATTCTCATTTTTTTCTCTCTTAATACCCAAGGAATAGAAACAGTCCCAACAGTAGTAGTAGCTTATTACCACAGTGATTCTCAACAAGATTAATAGGGGAAAACAGGGTGGGAATGTTTAAAATTGGCAAAAAGCCAATTGGCACAATACCAAGTGTATTTTGGTTATTTGACTAATAGTGGATCTCATTATCTTGATAATACTACCTTAATTTACAAATTCCATAAATGTTCTTTAGTTTGCTTACCTGAACCTAAACCTTAACCTTTGTCATTCCAACTTCATAGCTTTGTTCTTCTAGTTTTGTAGGTTTTTTCTAATTCTTGTGTGTGGGCTAGTGTGTTTCTATTTATTGAACACTTAAAATAGTGTTACTAGAAATCAACTACAAGTTTGCCCTACTGACAAATAACTTTTCATTATTTTTGTTGCCTTCTAATTTTTGCATATAAATTATAGCTTCAAAATAAATTATAGCTGCGACAGAATTATATCATTAGAGACAGTTATGTTTTATTTTTATAGCTTTATCATTTCCCCATATTGTCTAACTTTTGTAATATATAGTGATTACATGATAGTTTACCATTGACCATTAAATTTTCCTCAATTTAAATGCCCAAAGGGAAAATAATTTTCATTTTCTATTTTTATATTGAATTGAGCATCTCTGTGCTTAAATCTTTTTATTTTTAGTTGTTTCTGTAGGATACTAATCTCAGTTGAGATTACTAGGTCAGAGGATATAAATATTTCTCTATTGCCAAATTTTTACCTCCCCAAAATGTTGAGCAAGTCCACACTGTCAAGAGAATCTGAGTGCAACAACTTTGGAGTTGTGCTGATTAATAAAGTAGGATTGCTTAATTAGAAATTATTAATGGAAATAAATTGCATTATTTAACAGTTTTACTTAGTAGACCATATCAATTATTCAGTAGACCAATCTATAGTTATTTGCCTACGAGTGATCCATGTGCTGGGACAGATACTATATATATATATTTACTGTCATTTCACTATTTCTCATAAAGATTACTGAAACTTCTGACGGTCTGGTAACAGTAATCCTTAAATTTGATGTAGTTTTACATGGCTTTCATGTTGAATGTTTCATGCTAGTTTGCTTTAATATAAGAGCTACTCTCTGACCTATAGATTGATGAGTTATTAAAACTCATGATGACATTTATTTCCATATAGGTAATCTTTGAAATGAATGGGTATGTTATAGTCAAATTGACTGCATTGTTGTTTCCTTAGTGTCGTCTTCTGGTACATAATATGTATATAATGTTTTAGGAGCTAGACTGTCATGGTTTATATATGTTAGTTTCAGGTATATAGTTTAGTGATTCAGCACTTCCATACATAACCCTGTTCTCATTATAAATGACAAGTGCCTGCCTTAATCCCCATCACCTATTTAAATCCATTCTTCTCAAACCCCCCCCCCCCCCCTCCTTTCTGGTAACCATCAGTTCTCTCTAGGAGTCTGTTTCTTGGTTTGTCTCTCTCACATTTCTGTTTGCTTATTTCTTTTGTTTCTTAAATTCCACATGTGAATAAAATCATATGGTATTTGTCTTTCTCTGACTTATTTCACTTAGCATAATATTCTCTGGTTCCATCTATATTATTGCAAATGGCAGGATTTCCTTCTTTTTTATGGCTGGGTAATATTCCGAGGGGTGTTTGTGTCTGTGTGTCTGTCTATATCACATCATCTTCATTCATTTATTGTTGGACACTTGTGCTGCTTCCATTGTAAATAATGCTGCTATAAACTTACAGGTGCATGTATCTCTTTGAATTAGTGTCTTTGTATTCTTGGGGTAAATACCCATTAGTGCAATTGCTGGATCCTAAGGTAGTTCTATTTTTAGCTTTTTGAGGAACCTCTATACAGGTTTCCACAGTGGCTGCACCAGTTTGCAGTCCCGTGAAGAGGGCACAGGTGTTCTCTTTTCACCACATCCTCACCAACACTTATTATTTCTTGTGTTCTTGATTTTAGTCATTCTGACAGGTGTGAGGTGATACCTCATTGTAGTTTTGATTTTCATTTGCCTGATAAGTGACGATGAGCATCTTTTCATGTGTCTTTTGGCCATCCGTATGTCTTCTTCTAATGTTCTTTTGTATTTTTTACGATTATTCAACCAATGTAACTGTACCATCAGTTCTCAATCACAGTTTTGAGAATCACTGTGTCTTTTATCATTTGTAAGGAAGGTTTTAAGATTATTGACATATGCTGGATTGAGGGTTACTCTTTTTTTTTTTTTAAAGATTTTATTTATTTATTCATGAGAGACAGAGAGAGGCAGAGACATAGAGGAAGAAGCAGCTCCTGGCAGGGAACCGGATGTGGGACTCGATCCCTGGACCCGGGATTATGCCCTGAGCTGAAGGCAGATGCTCAACCATTGAGCTACCCAGGCATCCCAAGGGTTATTCCTATAGTAATATTCTTTCACTTAATTTTGATACACTTTGAGAGGAGGAAAGAGAGGAGTTTACTAATGTTGTAGTGGGAATTATACATAACCTATACTGTATCTAATTTGTGCCCTCTTCGTAATGAGAAATTGATATCAATATACTCTTAATAGCAATGATAGCTAGGACTTACTGTAATTCTTGGTGAGCTATGAATTTCTATTTTCTTTTTACTTTTACAAAAGATAAGTTTTTAATAAGGAGTAAGTAGGGACGCATGGGTGGCTCAGAGGTTGAGTGTCTGCCTTTGGCTCAGGGTGTGATCCCAGTCTGGGGATGGAGTCCCACATTGGGCTCCCTCTGAGGAGCCTGCTTCTCCCTCTGCTTGTGTCTCTGCCTCTCTCTCTGGGTCTCTCGTGAATAAATAAATAAAATCTTGTAAAAAAATGTACTTACTGCTTTTTTTTTTTAATCTACCTTTAGAAAAATAGTGCTATGGGCATTATTAGATAACCAAATCTAAAATGATATTATTAGTAAAACCTTGTATTAGCACTGTTTATGTTCATAACCATAAATCTGCAAGGTCTTGTACAGTTCTTTTTAAAGATTTATTTATTTTAGAGAGGGAGAGAGCGTGCAGGTGAGTAGAGGGAGGCAGAGGGGGAAAGAATCCTCAAGTAAACTACCTGCTGAGTACGGAGCCTGACATAGTGTTCTATCCTACCCTTGAGATCATGACCTGAGCCAAAACCAAGTCAGATACCCAACCAACCAATGGAGCCACCCAGGTGCCCCTATGTCTATTTCTAACGTTCTGTTGTAATTTTAAGCTGTAAGACAATAACTTGCTTATCTTACATCACCCAGGGATTAGAGGTCTGGGAATAATTAAGACTCACTTAAAAAATAAAGTTTAACTTAAAACTGATATTTTTATTAAGGAATATCTCCGTATATGGGGCTGATCTAAATATTCACATATTCACATTTTCATGTATACAGTATTGGGAAGCCTGAGGTGTTCTTTATATCTGCCATCAACTTTGAGGAATTTTGTCAAAACGCTTCTGTACTCTTGGGAATTGGTGATAAGTGCGAAGAACATGTCATGTCTGCTGTGAGTGGGGCAAAATTAAAAGCTGTTTTCCTCATTAAAGCTGGGCTTCTGTTTTTCTCACTTTTGAGGCATTTGATTTCCTTACATAGATGAACTAGACAGTATGGGATAACATCAAATTCATGGGTTAAAGATTAAAAACCTTTTATTTAAAAGTTAAACTAAACATGTAGTTCTCAGTTTGGGGCTTTAAAGAAGGTAGTAAGATTAGGATTGATTAGCATTAGGAAAATGTATAC
The DNA here is from genome assembly GCF_048418805.1 of Vulpes vulpes. NCBI lineage: Eukaryota > Metazoa > Chordata > Mammalia > Carnivora > Canidae > Vulpes > Vulpes vulpes. The sequence continues at coordinate 19,943,624 of NC_132782.1, read as the reverse complement.
TTAATGTCAAAGTAAAATACAGTAAAACTTGTAATAAAATTAATAGATACCATGTAAGTGCCATATACTGTGCTATGTATTTTATATATAGTATTATCCTTTATTCTTTTTGACAACAGTGAAAGTGATATATTATTTCTTGTGAACTAGGATCATAGTGAAATCACACCATTTAAATTTTTCCTAATACAGAAATTAAGGGGTGCCTGGGTGGCCCGGTCAGTCAAGCATCAGCTGTCAGCTCAGGTCATGTCATGATCCCAGGGTTCTGGGATCAAGCCCCCACATCTGGCTCCCAGCTCAGTAGGGAGTCTGCTTCTTCTCCCTCTCCCTCCTCCCTAGCCCCTGGCTTGTGCTCTCACCCTCTCAAATAAATAATCTAAAAAAAAAACCCAACTCTAAGATATCTTAACTTTGAAAGGGAGTATAGTCCTACTAGCTCATAGTTATAGATTTTCAAGCTCTTAGGTTTAAATTTTGTTATTATGACCATCATGATGTTCCCAAGACTTCAGGATTGCACTAGGATCACTTTTTGCATTTTGTGGCTCTAGACCAAGATACAAGAAGGAAATTACAGCACAGAGTTCTGTGTCTATAAGGTATTGCGGCCCTGAAACCTTATGACACAAGCCTGACCTCCTGAGTATCTTAACATTTTTGCTCATTCTATTTCCTATTCCTGCTGCATCTCAATTTGCCACATACTTTGCATCTTAAAGCAACACAAATTTATCTCACAGTTTTTGTAGGTTAGAAGTCCAGGTAGGCTCAGCTGGGGCTTCTGCTTAGGGTCTTACAAAGCCAAAATTTAATGTTGGCTGAGCTGTATTCCATGTTAAAATGTCTGGGGGATAATCCACTTCCAGGTTTATTCAAATTTTTGGCTGAATTCAGATCCCTTGTGGACTGACAACCAGGGCTGGTATTTGCTCATGGAAGCTAAAAGGCTTTCAGTCCTGCCCACTCCAGTAATGTCAAGTCTCTCTCATGCTTCTAATTTCTGTGAATTATATGCTGCTGAATCTGACTCCAGACAAAGTTTTCTCTTCTAAGATTTTATTTTTATTTATTCATGAGAGAGGCAGAGAGAGAGAGAGAGAGGCAGAGACACAGGCAGAGGGAGAAGCAGGTTCCCTGCGGGGAGCCTGATGGGAGACTCAATCCCAGGACCCTGGGATCATGACCCAAGCAGAAGGAAGATGCTCAACCCCTGAGCCACCAAGGCGCCGGAAAGTTTTCTGTTCTTAAAGTCTCCTATAATTAGATTAGGCCCACTTGATAACCCAGGATAATCTTCCTGTTTTAGGATCTGTAATCTTTTTCTACTTCTTCAACATACTTTTATTTGAATCCAGTGGATTTTAATGTTTTAAAGTATTGATCAACTTACACTTTTCTGCAATAAATATAAATTGAACTTTTCTAACTTTCTTATTGATTTCATGGAACTCTATTGGGACAGTGCATTTTTGGGCAATATTTTGAGAATGGAAGAAGCAATCATTACATGAAGAATTTTTATTGTTCCTGTCATCACTCTAAACAATATATATGAATTCAGAACATTCCTAAACACAGGGCAAAATGCCATTCTTAAAAACAAAGCTTTGCTTTAACAGGAATACTTATAAGACAGGCAAAGACACAAGCCTGAGGTTTAGTGGTGCCTGGATTAAGGGGTTTTAAGAAACTTTTAAAATAATCCCCTTGTTTTGTTCTATGGAGGTTTTACAACCTGGGGCAATGCATGGTAATGATATTTGGTTATGGGTGAGAAGTATGGGTTTCTTTTGAACTGTGGAAGAATGAGGATTTAGGGAAAGTAGGCAGATCATTCTTAGGAAAGCAAACATAGGGAAATTAAAGATATGGAAATTTTCTTAAACTTATCCTGCTTAGGTGTCCCTTGCATTAGTGTACTTTAAGTAATACATACACCTGTTTGAACACTGCTTTGAGAAGACTGTCCTCTTCCTGCCTAGCTCCTATCCTCCCACAAGGCCAGAAGCCTACCACTTAGGATTCTCTACTATGCAGTTGCCCCTGAATATGTTAGACTCTTCTAAGTCCATGTCAAGAGAGACTTAGTTCTTTTCTCACACAAATAGGTACTTTTTGAGCTCTGGTTTTTTGGGCATAGTTCTCTGCTTTCCAAAATACCATTAGCAGTGTTTGCCTCCTCCAGCAGAGACCATACCTCTTACTCTCAGGTTAACTATATCCACATACAAACATACCTTAGAGATATGGCAGGTTTGGTTCCAGATGACCACAGTAAAGCAAATCAGATGAATCTTTTGGTTTCCTAGGGCAAATAAAATTTATGTTTCACTATGTTATAGCCTATTAATTTTGTGCTAGTATTATATCTAAAAAAATAAAGACTATAACTTAAAAATACTTTATTGCTTAAAGAAAAGCACTAACCATCATCTGAGTTTTCAGCCATTTGTAATCTTTTTGCTGGTATAGGGTTTTGCCCTTGATGGCTTTTCACTGATCAGGTGGTGGTTGCTGAAGATTGGGGTGGCTATGGCAGTTTCTTTAAATATGACATCAATGAAGTCATGGGACTTTCAAAGTTGAAGTCAGTCCTCTCAGACCCAGTCACTGCTTTATCAACTACTTTTATTAATATTCTAAATTCTTTGCTATCATTTCAACAAGGAGTGGATTCCATCTTAAGAAATCACTTTGCTCATTCATAAGGCATCTCCTCGTCCATTAAGGTTTATCGTGAGATTGTAGCAATTCAGTCACATCTTTAGACTCCACTTCTAGTTCTCTTGCTGTTTCCACTGTGTCTGTAGTTACTTCCTCCACTGAAGTCTTAAACCCCTCAAAATATTCATAAGAGTTGGCATCAGCATCTTCTAAACTCCGGTTAATGATATTTTGAATCACAAATGCTCTTAATGGCATCTAGAATGATGCATCTTTCTAGAAGGTTTTCAATTTACTTTGTCTAGATCCATCAAAGGAATCACTATCTTCAGTAACTACAGTTCTACAAAATCTATTAAGGCTTGAAAGAACTACTCCTTGATCCATGGGTGGCAGAATAGGTGTGTTTAGCAGAATGAAACGTTAATCTTATACATCTCCATCAGAGCTTGTGGGTGTCTAGTGCATTGTCAATGAGCAGTAACATTTGAAAGGAATCTTTTCCTGAGCAGCAGTTATCAAGAGTGGGCTTAAAAAATTCAGTAAACCCTGTTGTAAAAAGATATGCTGTCATCCAGATTTTGTTCTTCCATTTACAGAGCACAGAGTAGACTGAGCCTAATTACTAAGATTTTCAGAATGATCTAGGAGCATTGGCTTCAACTTAAAGTTACCAGCTGTGTTAGCCCCAAGCAAGAGAGCCTGAAGCTTTGAAAATTAGGCGTGAACTTTTCTCTAGTTATGAAAGTCCTAAATGGCATCTTCTTCTGAACTATGGCTGTTTCATCTACATTGAAAATCTATTGTTTAGTCTAGCCACTTTCATTAATGATGATCTTAGCTAGATATTCTAGGTAACTTGCTGCAGTTTCTATATTAGCAATTGCTGCTTCATCTTGTACTTAAAAAAAAAAAAAAGTAATCTCTACACCCAATGTGGGGCTCAAAGTCATGACCCCAAATCAGGAGTTGCATGCTCTGACAGAGCTATGCAGGTACCCCCTTACCTTATACTTTTATAATTATGAAGGTGGCTTCTTAAACCTCATGAACCAATTCTGATAGCCTCCAACTTTTCCTCTGTAGCGCCCTCACCTCTCTCAGCCTTCTAAGAAAGAGAGTTAGGGCTTTAGTCTGGATTAGGTTTTAGCTTAAGGGAATGTTGTAGCAGGTTTGATCTCCTATTCAGACTACTAAAACGTTCAATTATAAAGCTGTTTCATTTATCATTTGCGTGTTCACTAGAATAGCACTTTTGATTTCCATCAAGTTGTTTACTTTTGCATTCACGGCTTGCATTCACTACCTGTGTGGTGCAGCTTTTGGCCTGTCTCAGCTTTCAACATGCCTTCCTCATTAAACTTAATCATTTCTAGCTTTTGGTTTAATGTGAGAGATATGCCCATCTTCCTTTCCCTTAAACATTTAGAGGCCAGTGTAGGATTATTAATTGGCCTGATTTCAATATTTTTGTGTCTCAGGGCACCGGGAGACCTAAAGAGAGGGAGAGATGGGGGAGGAGCTGGTAGGTGGAACGTTAGTACATACCCAACGTTTCTCAGTTAAACTTTTATGTGGGTGTAGTCTGTGGAGCCCTAAAACAATTATCCATAGTAAATTCAGTGATCACAGATCACCATAACAGATAAAATAAGAATGAAAAAGTTTGAAATTTTCAAGAATTACCAAAATGTAACACAAAGACATGAAACGAACAAATGCTGTTGGAAAGATGGCACTAAGAGTTGTTCAATGCAGTTCACTGAAGGTTGCTAAAAACCTTCAATTTATAAAAAGTGCACTATCTGTGAAGAATAATAAAGTGAAGCTCAGTAAGACAAGGTACACATGGGATGCCTGGATGGCTCAGCAACTGAGCTCTGCTTTTGGCTCAGGGCGTGATCCTGGAGTTCAGGGATCAAGTCCCACATTGGGCTCCCTGAGAGGAGCCTGCTTCTCTTTCTGCCTGTGTCTCTACCTCTGTGTCTCTCATGAATAAGTAAATCTTAAAAAAACAAGGTACGCCTGTATAAGAAGTACATATACAGTAGCTAGGGTAGGGTAGCAGTGGTAAAAAAGAGAAGTTCTTTACATCTTTGTGTTGCAAGTTATCAAAAAAAAAAAAAAAAAAACCAACCCAAAGATCATTGTTTAATGTCTTTCAAAGTCTGGATGGTAATCTGACATTGCATGCATAAAACATTAGCTGTATAGGCCAGGTACAGCTTGCTAGCTTAATCTTGTTGCCTTTCACTTGAAGTGAAGACTAGAAGTCCATCTTGCTGTTTTTCTAGGGTGTTAGTTCCTGGTCTTTTGTGAGCAACTGCTAAAATAAGAATACAACACTCCATAGGAAAATCTGAGGCCCTACTTAAAAATAAACATTTCCCTGAAAGAAACAATTTGCAGAAACTTATCTCTACCTTTACACAGAGACATTTGTCCTTTGAATTGCTGCTCCATGTATAGTCCCTATTTTACATACATATAGCTAACTGTCCTGTTTAGGTCCCTTTCCCTTTAAAGAACAGTCTGTATAAAACAGAATTTTGATGCCAGCTTTGAAATGAGAGCCTTTCCAGCTTCTAGTATTCTCATCAAAGTTTTAAACATGAAGACTGTTTTCAAGTCAGACTTATTCAAGGTAAAGTGCAATTCTTTCAACAGTCTGCAATAGGGACATCTTCCAAGTTCATACACAGACTAATAATGAGAAATCAGTCCTTAAATAATGGTAGAGGAAAGTCTACTTTCCCTTTAACATCTTGTTCCAAGGATTACTGCCTTTTCCTAATGGGAAAACTTGGTTTTCTGCCAGATTCTTGTGCATACTCAGTTTGGACACTCTGTTACTTAATATAATGGCTCCATGTTCTAGTTTCTGAGTTTTGTGGACTGCATATGTGAGTTTATCCTCCCAAACTACAACTTATTTGTTTTTTTGCTTTTGCATTGGTGTTCTGGTCTTCAGGTTTCCCCCTTTTCCCCTGTTACCTACAGATTGGCCTTTTATATTTAGAGAAGTTCTTTATGGACACTGGTCTGGCTCCTTGGTCACTGGCAGGACTTCTATTTTTGAAAGCATTCTTCAGGGGGATCCGTGGGTGGCTCAGTGGTTTAGCACCATGCCTTTGGCCCAGGGCGTGATCCTGGAGTCCTGGGATCAAGTCCTGAGTTGGTGCATGGAGCCTGCACCTCTCTCTGCTTGTGTCTCTGCCTCTCTCTCCGTGTCTCTCATGAATAAATAAAATCTTAAAAAAAAAAAATGAAAGCATCCTTCACTGGATGGTAAGGCATTTCTACAGGGTACCCAACCATCTTACATTTTAAGATGAGAGTGTATGATGACAAATGTTGACCAATACTCATTTTCTTCTTTTTCTTTATTATAGGTGCTCCAATTTTTAACTGAGCATATGGTGAAATAAAAAATTTATTTCTCAGCTAGGTATAGCTGTTGTGACTTAAGTTCTGGTGTATGGAATGTAAATAGAAGTTTCCTGTGAGTTGTTGAAAAGTTTCCTTAAAAGGAAGCTATTGCTCATCTTCTCATTCTCCTTCCTGCTGTCTGATCAGCAGATGTTATGGTTAGACCTTAAGCAGTTATTTTAAACATGAAGGAGACACATGTTGAGGATGGCAAAACAAAATAGAAGGAGCTTGGGTTACTAATGATCATGGTTTGGGACTGCCTGTGCTTGTATGTGAGAGAAAGAAACTTTTGAATCTTTTAAACCATTGTTAATTTTGAGTTTTCTGTCCCTCATAGCTGAACCCAATCCAACTGATATAAGCATAAAAAAAAAATCAAGCTGTTTCCAAATGAAAAGCATATTGAATTGGGCCCCCTGGATGGTATGTATGGTGCAGTACTGACACATGAAAAACTCTTTCCTCTTAAGAATTTTGATGCACTGCTGTGTCACCTTTTATCTGTGGCTACTTCTCCCTTCTATTAAAAAGCTTCATTTTTCTCCTTTCACCGAGATACCGTTGCTGTACTTCCATCCTTAAAACTATTAGACCTCTAGGTGTCATTTTGCTAGGAGTTACAGGAGACCACAGGATAAACCTCTTCCTGGAGCGTTACAACTTTTGGAGGGAACCTTAATTTCTGTATCGTAAAATAAGGAAATGGAAGGCAAACTTCACACACATTTTTTAAAAAGATTTTATTTACTTATGAGAGACACAGAGAGAGGGGCAGAGACATAGGCAGAGGGAGAGAGAAGTAGGCTCCCTGCAGAGAGCCCGATGCAGAACTCAATCCCAGGACCCCAGGATCAGGACCTGAGCCAAAGGCAGACACTCAACCACTGAGCCACACAGGCATCCCTAATTTTTAACTATAAAGTAAACATTAAAAAATTTTTGTATCGAAGTTAAACTGTACAAGCCTATTTCTTTAGATCTCACAGAGTAAGTTCACTCTTTTCTGCCTCTCCTTTGCCCTAGAGATACTTGGATGGAGACTTGAGAAGGACTGCTTACTTGATTAGAGCTGAGGGATTCCTGGCAACAGTGAATAAACCTCATGGCCCACCAGTTAGAAAGGTAAGAGATTTTAAGCTTTTAATGCAAAGTGGTTTTGATTTTTGCAGTTGTCTCAAATATTGCTGAATTCAACAGATGCTTCTAGGTAGTATCCTCAGGATGCTAGTGCCCTACCTTCCTGATAGTGTTTTGTTAAAAAAATAAAAATAAAAGGAAAAAAATTGTTTTTAAATTGGAGGTTCACCAATTTGGAAATGTCCTTTTGGAGCTAAAATGCATATCCACATATTATAAAAGCACGCTGAAGATTTAACATTAAATTGTTTAATTTTTAACTCAGAGCCTCCTAAACTTAACTGACTAGAGAATTCTCTATAGTGAAGGGTCCCCATATGAAAGTCCCAATTCTAGAATTTTATGAAGGATAGTAACAAGAGTTACTCCTTGAAGTATTTTCTTTTCCTTCTTTTTTTTTTTTTTTTTTTTTTTTTAAGTAAGCTCTACAACCAGTTGGGATTTGAACTCATGACCTGAAGGTCAAGAGTCACATGGTCTACCGACTGAGCCAGCCAAATGCCCCAAAGTATTTTCTATATTCCAAAAATATTTTGAACAAAAAATACTGCCCATTTTAAGGCCATATGCACTAAAATGTCAAAATTTATTGAATTTTGGATTGGATTAATTCATAAACTTAGTTCCAAGATTACTCACACTGATCAGAAATATTAATAGGAAGTTATATAGTTCTCAAATATACCTTTATGGAACATTTTCTGTGTGTCAGCCAGTGTGGTGATGTTAGAGTTACAAAATATAGTGGTTTCTGGTCTCAAGTTTGAGGATATAGCTTCTAAAAATAGAAGGAAAATATTGATGTAATAAATGTGATCTGGCATAGAAAATTTTTAAAAAACATGGTTGTCAGATATAGTAAGATATACAAGCAGATTAGTACATGCTGTTACACCTGAATCTGAAGATTCAGATAAAAAAAAACAAAACCTGTAAATATATACTTCTAATCTTGACAAAATTTAGAAAATAAATTTTGAAATTTATTTCCTAAACAAAATTGAAATTTATTTGAAATTAGAAAAATACAACATATTTGAAAAAGTAAAAATATATTCTTTTAAATTAAAAAAAATTTTTTTTCTTAATTTAAATTCTTTTTTTTTTTTTTTTTAAGATTTTATTTATTCATGAGAGGGACAGAGCGAGAGGCATAGACATAGGTAGAGGTTGAAGCAGGCTCCATGCAGGGAGCCCGACATGGGACTTGTTCTTGTTCTTGGGACTCTCTCGTTCTCACTTTGAGTCAAAGGCAGGCAGGCAGGCAGGCGCTCAACTGCTGAGCCACCCAGGCTTCCCTCTTAATTTAAATTCAATTAACATATAATGTATTGTTAGTTTCAGAAATAGAGTTCAGTGATTCTTCATATATAATACCCAGTGCTCATTACTTCAAGTGCCTTCCTTAATGCCCAGCATCTGATTACCCCATCTCCTGATTCTCCTCCCCTCCAGCAATCCTCAGATTGTTTCCTGTGATTAAGTCTCTTACGGTTTGTCTTCTCTCTGATTTTATCTTTATTTTTTCTCTCTTCCCCATGATCCTCTCTTGTTTTTTAAATTCCACAGAGTGAGATGATATAATTGTTTTTCTCTTATTTCCCTCTAGTTTTATCCATGTCCTTGCAAATGGCAAGATTTCATTTTTGTGATGGCTGAGTAGTATTCCATTGTGTGTGTGTGTGTGTGTGTGTGTGTGTGTGTGTGTGTGTGTGTGTATTGCATCTTCTTTATCCATTTATCTGTTGATGGACAGCTGGGCTCTTTCCATAGTTTGGCTATTGTGGACGTTGCTGCTATAAACATTGGGGTGCAAGTGTCCCTTTGGATCACAACATTTATATCTTTGGGGTAAATACTTAGTAGTGCAATTGCTGGGTCGTAGGGTAGTTCTGTTTCAACTGAAAAAGTAAAAATTTGTAAGCAGGAAATTCCTTGAGGAGGAAAGGATGGCAAACTTCTTGCACACTGATATTTATATGTTGAATAATTTTTGAGCTACTTGACCAACTTAAATGTTCAGATCCTGATTTGGTTAGAAATATTTTCCATAAAATGTAAATTCCAGGGGCACCTGGGTGGCTCAGTCGGCTAAGTGTCCAACTTTTGATTTCAGCTCAGGTCATGATCTCAGGGTTGTGGGATTGAGCCCCATGTCTGGCTGTGTGTGCTCAGTAAGGAGTTTACTTCTCTCTCTTCTCTTTCCTTTGCTACTATCCCCACTTGTGTGTGTGCCCCCCACCCCCAAGAGTCTATCCTACCCTGTTGCATGTACTCAATAAGTATTTATTGACTAAACTACTAAGTAAATGAATGATCTGAATTTCAGGGTAGAGAGTGGATAGAGGTGAGCAGTGTTTACTAAGATGTATAAATGGGAAGTGAGAGCATTCTAGGCTGATATAGAGCTGATTAAAAGCCTGCATGAAAAAAAAAAAAAAACCTGCATGAAACTAGACCCAGGGGATTAAGGAGTACTATAAAACCAGAGTAGAAGTCAGGGGTCAGTCCCTGCATTGGTCTGGAGTCAATGTTACGGATTTGAGGCCTTATCCTAAACATTTTTTCCATAACTAGTACTCTCCTCTCATTTTGATGGATACTGCTGATACGCAAATTATCATTCTCTTTTCTGAATTTAGCAGTAGTTTGTACTGGCTTTCTTATGTATAGTGTTGTCCTCTAGTCCATTCCCCATTTTCTATTAGATCTTGCAAAAATTCCTCTTTATCTAGTTAATCAACATAAAATCTTCCCATTTTTTACAGCAGGATTAAGCGGACTTATTTTTTTAAAGGGCTAGATAGTGAATATTTTAGACTTTATAGGGGCCACATATGGTTCCTGTTGCTTATTCTCCTCCCACTCCCGCCCATATAAAAATGTGAAAAACTTGCTTAGCTCAACATTTTGACACAGGCTTATATTTATAACCTCAGAGTAGCAGTGGGATGGGGGTGGTGAGGGTGGAATCCAAACTCCTTGTCAGGGTAATAAAGGCTGTTCAAGATTTGCTTCTCTTTCTGGACTTCTCTCTCTTCCTTTTAACCTTATATCCTATGCTTCAGCTGTCAGAAGTTCTTAGAGATCCCTCAATGTACTCTGCTTCATTGTGATTCTACATGTTTACTGTCTTCTCTGCTGAGAACATCATCCCTGACTGGCTGAGGCCTCTACCTTTGAGGCTACACTCAGGCATTACTTCCTTCAGTAGTAGCCCTCCCAGACCCTCTCTTCACATTTGACTATGTACTTGTTTTAGTTAGGGGTTGGAAAATTAATCCGATAAATTCGTGTTTAAAAAAAAAGCTCATACTCAGAATACAGAAGACTTGCATAATTCAGTCACAGAAAGCATAGGCATCACAGAAACTACTTTTCTTCTTGGCTGCATAGTTTCTCATGTCTATTTTCTGTGCCTACTCCCTTTCTGGTTTTCATTAATTTCTTCTCAGTATGAACAGGATAGTAAATATCCACCAGTCCGGAGTATGATTTGGAATCTCTGCTTCTTACCTCTGTTTAGCTGATTTTTTTTCTTTTTCAAATTTCTTGAAGAGATCATCTGATTGGCTTAACTTGGTGAGATGTCTCCCCTGGTTCACCTGAGGCAGGTATGTCAGGGTCATGGATATTATAGGATTGCCCTTCCCTGGTAATCAGGCTTTCTAAGAGGGAAATATGGGTGCTGAAGAGAGATGACTAGCTCCAATATACTCCTTAATCTTAATCCCCTATGCTCCCATTGTGCCTGTGTATATCTTTACTTATTTTTTTTTTTTAAGATTTTATTTATTTACTCATGAGAGACACAGAGAGGCAGAGACATAGGTAGAGGGAGAAGCAGGCCCTATGCCAGGAGCCCGATGTGGGACTTGATTCTGGGTCCCCAGGATCATGACCTGAGCTGAAGGCAGATGCTTAACCGCTGAGCCACCCAGGTGTCCCATATCTTTATTATTATTTGTATATCACTGAATTATACTTACTTGTCCTTACTAATCTGATTTTTGAGGGCAAGGCATAAGGTACAAAATAGGCAGTCAGGTGTTTTCCAAATACATCTTATAAAATATTTGTATTAGAAATGTTTGAGAATGTTATACGTTGTATGTAACATTTAGTGTTATCCATATTTTAGAAATCTGCTTTGAAACTTGAGTACATGCTTTAAAGGTAAGAAATTATGACATTTATAGTTATATGGCTAACTACAGGATCAGTAAAATTAACATTTTAGAATCCAGAGATTTTTTGGGGTGCCTCACTGGCTCAGTCAGAAGAGCATGCGACTTTTGATCTCTGGAGTTGTGAGTTTGAGCCCACATGAGGCGTATAGATTACCAGTTAAATACAACAACTTAAAAAATTTCTTTTTAATTAAAGAATCTAGAAAATTTTCAAATTAGTCACCAGAAATTGACTTGCTTCTTCCCTTTTTTTTTTTTTTTAAGATTTTATTTTTAAGTAATCTCTATACCCAACGTGGGGCTTGAACTCACAACCCCGAGAGAGTTATATGCTCCACCCACCAAGCCAGCCAGGTACCCCACTCCCTCCCATTTTTAAAGCTTCATTTACCCATCCTATTTTCTGTGAAGTGAACTGGTTTCTTTCTTACTTTTTTTTTTTTTTTTTTTAAGATTTCATTTATTCATGAGAGACAGAGAGGCAGAGACACAGGCAGAGGGAGAAGCAGGCTCCTTGCAGGGAATCCAACGTGGGACTTGATACAGGGTCTCCAGGATCGCGCCCTGGGCTGAAGGCGGCACTAAACTGCTGAGCCACCCAGGCTGCCCCATTCGGGGGTTTTTTTTTTCCCCCCCCCATTCGGGTTTTTGATAGAGATTGAAGAAAAGCAAATATTTTTATTAGCTGAATCATGCCATTTTAAATTCTGATATAATGAACTAAAGAATCATCTTATCTTGATTAACATTTTATATTAAAAAAAAGGAACCAATAGAATAAATAATTGACTGATATTATCTCTTAAGTTTTTATTCAGGTATGGTCATTGTTCTATCATGATTCTGTTTGCTCTTAACCTTGCAGCAGAAGTGATTTTTCTACTCTGACATCTCATAACATGGAAGTTATAAACCAGAAACAAGCAGAGAATCATTAGAGAATCCATGCTTTGTAGTATTTTCCTCATAACTACTCTTAAACACTAAATGACACTAATTATATAATGGTTATATAGTCCATTATTATAGTGCAAATTACTATAAACTCCTTTTGTAAGTTTTTCTGTTTTTAATTTTATAGTTCAGAACCTTTTAAGAGTGAGTTGCCAGCGTGATGTCCCATTACCCCAAATACTTTATTTTCTGCAATAAGACCTTTCCCTACAAAACCACAATACAGCCCTGAAAATCAAGAAATTAACATTCATATATTGCTACCATCTAATCTGCAAATCACATTTAAGTTTGCCAGTTGTTCCAATATGTCCTTTTATAGCAAAAGAGTTCAGTCTAGAATTCACATTACAGTTAGTTGTCATGTCTCATTCATCTTTTTAAATCGGAAATAGTTCTTCAATCTTCCCTTGAGTTTGATGACGAGCACTTTAGAAGATTAAAGGCCAGTTATTTTGAAGAGTTTACCTCAATTTGAGGTTGTATAATATTTTTCGTAATTAGATTTAGGTTTATGTATCTTGACAGGACTCTCATAGAAGTGATGCTGTGTCGTTCTCGTTGCATCCTATTGGGAGTACATGATATTGGTTTTCCTTCTAGTTTTGTTAACTTGCGTCCTTTGAGTAAGGTGATATTTGCCAGACTCTTATAATTAAAATACATTTTATCAGGAGATACTTTGAGAGGATATAGATATCTTATTGAATGTTGAATTCTTTTATATCAATGTGGATTAACGAAATCCTATTTTATTTGCAATATGATTCACTACTATAATTATTTCTTTTTTCTTTTCTTTTTTTTTTTTTTTTAACTATCATTTCTTTTGATTCTCAAATTGTTTCAGATCCGGCCACTTTATGGCCAGATTCTTAGCTAGGTCCTTCTTTATTTTCTTGCACAAGACACTCAAGGCCCATCCTGTACTTGCCCTTCCCTATCCCTGGAATCAGACAATTCTTGAAGGAGCCCGGGTACCTTTTGGTAGAGAATGGTATTTAGACATCAAGATCTGGGTGCCTAGTGGGTATATTACTTTGCAGGTATTGGTGTACCAGCTCCCCTTCAGTAGACACAGCTAAGGTAATATATGAACATATATACAGATATATACATGCACATACTGTCTTCACTATCTTCTCTGTCTTCATATCTCTATTTCTGTACCTTTATATCTCTGTTGAAAGTCATGAGTTCACACCAGTATCTCCAAATTTCATCTAATTACCAAGAGTCATTCTGTATAATTACCTTCACCTGTGGTATGAATTTACTTTTACCCAATACATCCTTGATATATCTACTTATTCTCTCAGTCCCTGTGTGTGTATTTAATGACTCACCTGTTGCCACCAGGCCCACTCCTCCTCCCGAACTACATGTTCTCCAGCCTGGGATTTGTTTTCCTGTGCTGGGCTAGTACCAACTCTGTTCCTCACCTCATATAGTTGCCGTATTAGACTTACCTCCAGCCACTCTCCATTCCCATGGACAGTTTTCTCACCGTGCACTTTGCACTGGTTTGCTCCCCAATACCCTAAGCTGCTTTTCAGGAAGACATATATATATTTTTTTAAGATTTCATTTAGTCATGAGAGAGAGAGGCAGAGACAGGCAGAGGGACATAGACAGAGACATAGGCAGAGGCAGGCTCCCCACGAGGAACCTGATGTGGGGCTGGATCCCAAGACCCCAGGATCATGACCTGAGCCAAAGGCAGATGCTTAACCACTGAGCCACCCAGGCGGCACCCCCTTATATATGTTTTTTATGGAGGCTTGGCCTTTGTATTAATTTAAGCTATAAGAAATGGTTTGCTAGTTAATTTCTCCCATTTTCTTCTTGTCATTGTTCCTAGAAGTCTTCTTGTTCTTTACTATTTTTTTATTGGCATCTCATGTGTGATTTTATTTGATAATAGGTCTGTTGAATAATTCTTAAAGTCCTGAAGGGTCTTTCTATACTACTTTTTAAAAGGTGGTTTATATAAAATTTCTGTATGGTTGGTAGGCATAGAATAACAAGGCTTAACAGTTGATAAACATAGTGTATGGCAAGGTATACCAGCTGGCAGACACAGTATGACATTAAAAATGTTCTCGGGATCCCTGGGTGGCGCAGCGGTTTGGCACCTGCCTTTGGCCCGGGGCGCGATCCTGGAGACCCGGGATCGAATCCCACGTCGGGCTCCCTGCATGGAGCCTGCTTCTCCCTCTGCCTGTGTCTGTGTCTCTGCCTCTCTGCCTCTCTCTGTGTGACTATCATGAATAAATAAAATCTTAAAAAAAAAAAAATGTTCTTGTCCCATTTTTTACCTTGAGTAAGTCACCTTTTGGCACCTCTTATGTAGGTTAGGTAGTTAGGACTACATCAAGAATACAGTAAGGTACATGATCAGAAATCCATGTGATAAGAAAGCCTATTTATATTCAAGAGAGAATTTTAGATTAAAATTTTATTTTTAGGGATCCCTGGGTGGCGCAGCGGTTTGGCGCCTGCCTTTGGCCCAGGGCGCAATCCTGGAGACCCAGGATCGAATCCCACATCAGGCTCCCGGTGCATGGAGCCTGCTTCTCCCTCTGCCTGTGTCTCTGCCTCTCTCTCTTTCTCTCTGTATGACTATCATAAATAAATAAAATTTAAAAAAAATTTTATTTTTATAGAATGGGCAAAGGAAGCATTTCAGAACTACAAATGACCATTATACAAACGAAAAAGTTTAATAACCTTATTAGGGTGTCAGGATTTGCAAATTTAAAATTAGGGTCTTTTTTCAGTTAAACAAAAAATGTTAATATTAATTGTTAGTATGGGTGTTGAGAAATGAGATCTTTCTGTACAATATTGGTAAAGTAGAAGTCAATACTACATATTGAAGGGCAGTTAACAGTGTAAATCAAAAGTCTTAAAAATATGCCTTCACTTTCCCATAGTAATTTTTTTGTTGTTGGTTTTCTTTTTTGTTTTTTTTTTAATTAAGCAGAAATTTGCTTAATTTGCTTGGATGAATTTCCAAATTCATCAAAAGTTATTGCAAACACAGAATATCCTTTTAAAAGTGTCCCAAATTAAATCAAAGACACATCATCAAAGTAAAAGTACTTGTGACATTAAGAATTCATTTAGGTTGGGGCACCTGGGTGGTGCGGTGGGTTAAACCTTGGACTGGTGATTTCAGCTCAGGTCATAATCAGGGTTGTGGGATCCATGCTCTGTGTGGAGTCAGCTTGAGATCCTCCCTCCCGTCCCTGGCCCCTCCCACTTGTGTGGATGCTCGCCGGAGTGCGCTCACACACGCACTCTCAAATAAAAATATTTTAAAAATTTTAAATTGTATTTTTACATTATTTTTAATCATTTACAGTGTTCTCAAGATCACATTTAAACATTTTTTTTTAAAATAGGAAATAGGGATGCCTGGGTGGCTCAGCGGTTGAGTGTCTGCCTTTGGCTCAGGGCATGATCCTGGGGTCCAAGGATTGAGTCTCACGTCGGGCTCCCTGCATGGAGCCTGCTTTTCCCTCTGCCTGTGTCTCTGCCTTTCTCTCTCTCTCTCTCTTTGACTCTCATGAATAAATAAATAAAATCTTAAAAAAAAAAAAAAGATAGGAAATAATGTAGTATATTTATTTTTTAAAGGATGACCACAACTGTAAAATAGAGGAACTTAAGACAACATGTCTGTTTCAACAAGCATTCTAAACCCGATATAACATGAATCTTCCCAAAAAAGTTTGCTAAGAAACAGCTCTCATGTTAGTGTTAAAAATAAAACAATCTTCTCATTTAGAAAAATCAAGATGAAGGAATGCCTGGGTGGTTCAGTGGTTGAGCGACTGCCTTCCTGGGGTCATGTTCCACATCCAGCTCCTTGCAAGGAGCCTGCTTCTCCCTCTGCTTATGTTTCTACTTTTCTCTCTGTGTCTCTAATAAATTGGATAAATAAAATGTTTAAAAAAAATTTTAAAAATCAAGACATCATTTGATAAAACCTATTCTTCCCCCAGTTGTAAAAATGCTTATCTTCATTTAAAAACTGTAAATTCATGAGAAAAGAAGTTTTTCTATGGTATAAAAATCTCTGGACCAAGAAATTTCAAATATTCAGTTTTTTAACAAAAATGTTTTCCTTCCCAAAATGTAAACATTTAGTAAATAAAACAAATATTATATTCCACGTATAGAAATACTGCGTTTGGTGGTAACATTTTTGTTTGTCTTATATATAAAAGCGCTTTACCAAAAGAATCAGGTCATTATTATTTAAAGCTTACTCCTTCTCTTAGTTTTCTTATCTGAGTAGAAACTCATCAATTTCTGTAGAATTTTGACTACAGGACCAGACCACAGGAAAGGTCTAAAATATCTAAAAGTCATTTGGCTGGAAAAAAGTGTTTTCTTGAGATTTGGAAGCAGTCATTCATCACTTTGCACTTAAGTGCATTCCTCAGTGGACTACTTCCCTAAAAGCCTTTAGAATAAGGCACAGGATCTAGGCTCCTGAAAGGGTTTGCTTCCAGCTGGAACACCTAGCAGCAGGACGTCCTTGTAGGCATTCTGCATGCAGTAGTGCTACAGCCCTGCAGCCACGTGGGGGCCTTGGTCCTTTCCATGCCAGCCTCCAGCTTGACCTGCTCCACCAGGCCACCACTGCAGAGCATTCATACTGGCCTCAGAAGACATGACAGAGGTGCTGACCTCCTTGACATAGTCATTTCATTTCATTTCTAGAAATTCTTCTGTGAAAATTATAGATACTGCACAAAGATTTATTATCAAGGATATATTTTTTCTTAAGATTTTATTTATTTGAGAGAGGAAGTATGCATGAGTGGAGCGTGTCGTGGGGGCAAGGTGCAGGGGGAGAGGGAGAAGCAGACTCCCCATGGGGCAGGGAGCCCAATGCAGGGCTCCATCTCAGGGTCATGACCTGAGCCAAAGGCAGACACTTAACCGACTAAGCCACCACAGCACCCCTGTTATCAAAAATATTTATTGATGATAAAAATTCACTAATAGAGAATTAGTAATAAATATGTTATAATCGTATGATAGAATAATATATAGCCATTAAAAATGGCATCTAATTTTTTTTAATTAAATATTTTATTTATTCATGAGAGAGACAGAGACACACACACACACACACACACACACACACACACGTGCAAGGGGAGCCTGACGCGGGACTCGATCCTGGGTCTCTAGGGTCAGGCCCCGGGCTGAAGGTGGCACTCAGCCGTTGTGCCACCGGGCGTCCCAGTTCTCATATTTCATGTTCTTACTATTTAATGATGTGGCAGGATTTAGAGAGTTGCATTTTAAAGAAAGTTGTGACACTGCTCTTACAGTGTGTAAAGCTGCATATCTCCATGCAGTGATAAGACTGCAATACTCTGTGAAATGTTAAACAGTAGGTGGTGGGATTTTAGATGATGTTTATTTTTTTCTTTTTGCTCTTCTGTATTTTTATGGAAGCAAACTTAAAGTTCCTTACTACGTCTTACGTAGTTCAATAGGTAGAATTTAGTTCATATTATCAGGAAATACGTGACCTCCTCCTGAATCCCGAACTTCTGCCTTAAAGGTTTTTTAGAATTATGTAAGACTGATCATTTATGTGGGATACCTAATGGTGGAAATTGCTCTATTTTTTTTTTTTTTTTAAGATTTATTTATGATAGACACACAGAGAGAGAGGCAGAGACACAGGAGGAGGGAGAAGCAGGCTCCATGCCTGGAGCCCAGTGCGGGACTCAATCCTGGGACTCCAGGATTATACCCCGGGCCAAAGGCAGGCACCACACCGCTGAGCCACCCAGGGATCCTGCTCTGGCTATTTGTAACAAACAATTCAAAGTATACCTTAAAGTTTGGGTCCTAAAATAAAATGCCTTAGGACAATGAAATAGAAAAACATTTTGGGGAGAACATATACATGTTTACATGTGGAATTGTCTTAGAAACCTGGAAAGAAGTCTGTACTGCATGTTTGATTAGCTGGTGTGAACTCCCTCACTGTCCTGGAATTTTTTTTTTTTTTTCCTGGAAATTTCTTGAAGACAGGTACCTACCTTAGTTCACTGCTACATTCCTGGCATCTGGCAGAGTGCCAAGCCCGAAGGGACACTCAGATATTTCCTAATTGAAAGAAGAAAAGAGGAAACTGATGGTAGTAGATCATGAGGGCAAGGAAGATAAAGGACTGTTAGAAGAAGAGTTAAGAGTGAAATTAGAGAACACAAAGGACTTTTAAATTTTGCCTAGAACCCTCTTGTGTATTCCTCAGGATAGTGATTCTCCTACTGGTATTGGTTTGGATGCTTGGCAGAGTGGTGTGGTATATTAACAATTCTCTGTCTATAGTCATTGACTTCTCCAACAGTTTATTGTTGAACAGAGCCTCTTTTCAACCTTGTTGTAAGCCTATGGATGCCTGGGTGGCTCAGTCACTTAAGTATTTGTATTCAGTTCAGGTCATGATCCCAGGGTCCTGGGATTAAACCCCTCATCAGGCTCCCTGTTCCTGCTTTCCTGCCCCACCCCCTGCTTGTGTGCACACGTACTCTCACTCTCTCTCTCTCTCTCTCTCGAATAAATAAAATCTTCATTTTAAAAAAGAGATAAGCCTAGATGTAGAGGCTTGAGATTCAGTTTAAGGAAGAGATAGCATTTAAGCCTCCCAAAACAAATATCATCATTTATGTCTCAAGGTGCTTCAACTGTTGTGTTTACAACTACCTCAGCTAGGTTTTAGAAAATAGTAATAAGGAATGGGAATTTTTATTGGTTAGCTAGGAAATGGGCTGATATGTAGGTAAGGAACTGCTTTTATAGGGAAAGGGGGCAGTTGTGGGGGAGTGGAAAAGATAAGAGAGAAAAGGGTACCATGGGCTAATTCCCTCAGAAGGAATTTCTAGAATGCCTTCTAGAAAACCAAACTTACCAGTTTGGTCCTTGCACTACCTGTGTATTCTCATAGTATGTTAACTCTTATTCTTACCAAAGGAATTGAAATTATATTTCTGTAGTACTCTTTCTCCTGCTAGACTGAAAGTCTCTTAAGGGTAGGGACTGTTGTTTCATCTTTGTGTCTTGGGTTATATTTGGTATTTAAATGTTTCTTAACTGAATTTAAATTTTGCTTTGATTTTTCATAGCAATATGAACTACATTTTCTTACCAGTTTTAGAAGAGTTTTTTGAGGTAAACTGATTTTGACCTGTTCAAATCATATGGCTGTTTATTCATTCTTTAATATTTAATGAATACATGCTACTGTGGAGTAGGCACTGTTTTAGGTAGTTAACCCAAAAGATAAGTTCCTTGCCCTCATTAAGCTCACATCTATAGGTAACAACAGAAGAACAGAAGTATAACCTTCATAGATTTCCTTTGGTTTATTCGAGTATTCTTTACCTTCTTTTCATAGACAGCATGGCAAAGTTAAATGTGAATGGAAGAATAGAACCCAGATAACAAGGAATAGAACCAGATACAAGTTTTTCCTGGAAACCAGGGAAAAAACCTTCTGTCTCCTATACCAGCTCACCCTTAACTCTAAGACTCAGAACTGTGGCTATTTATACGTTTCCCAGATTGTCCAGAGCAATACCACATGTATAAGCAAAATTATGAAAATTTTTTGTCTATGCATTATTATCTTATTTGAATAAACATATAGTTACTCTTCACCACAGGATGGGATTTTAGTTAATGTAAGATGAGGTATTAGGAGAATTATGTATGTATATATGTATGTTTGTATGTAATCTCTAAACCCAATGTGGAGCTAAGACTTGTAACCCCGAGAGTCACATGCTCTTTGGACAGAGCCAGCCAGGTGCCCCTAGCAGTTTTTAAAATGGGCACTAACCTGGATAGTTTCAACACGTACTTATTTTTAAGATCATATTCAGGGGCACCTGCGTGGCTCAGTTGGTTAAGCATCCAACTCAGTTTTGGCTCAGGTCCTGATCTCATGGGTCATGAAATCAAGGAATCAAGGCCCACATCAGGCCCTGCACTCACTGAGAGTCTGCTTGGATCTTGTCTCCCTCTGCCCCTTTCTCTCTCTCTCTCTCTCTCAAATACATCTTAAAAAAATAAACTAATATCAAATAAACAAGTTATAAGGGTATGGAAGAGGGAGATACTTACATAGATCAACTATATTTTGGGACAATTAGATTTTGATAAATTAGACTGAGAGCTTGATCACCTCCGACTATATTTTAAGAAGTTAAAAACTTTCCAGATCTCTGAAATGCTGGATCTCCTCTTTCTCATCAGACTTCAAAGGTCAGGATTTTTACTTTCAACCATAGTCCAAAGGACTGAATTTAATGTTTTTTCTCCTTTTATCCTCTGTGATTGAGTTGGATATATACATATCTGTGTTTAAGGCATTTATATGGGTATTCATATTGTAGGAGCAGTATTTTTACTCTTTATAAAGATTCCTTTTTTTTTTTTTTTTTTTTTTTTTAGATTTTATTTATTTATTCATGAGAGGCACACACAGAGAGAGAGAGAGAGGCAGAGACACAGGCAGAGGGAGGAGCAGGCTCCATGCAGGAAGCCCAACATGGTACTCGATCCAGGTCTCCAGGATCAGGCCTTGGGCTGAAGGCAGCGCTAACCGCTGAGCCACCAGGGCTGCCCTGTAAAGATTCTTTTTTTTTTTTTTTTTCCCCTGTAAAGATTCTTAATAGTGACAAGGTTTGGGGTTGACAGTGTTAAAAAGAGTATAATTATTCAGGTGTTTTTATTTCCTGTGTTTCAAGCAGTGTTTCAAAACTATTTTTAACAGTGTGAAACCACTTTGTTTTTTAGTATCCTTGCCATGAAACAGAGGACGTGATAAGTTGCTCAACTTATGAAATTCAAGTTACATGTGAATTCTGCCAGGTATGTATGCGGTATTTGGAATGGTTAGCCATTTTTCATATTTTAGATTATAAAAATTCTCAGTTATTTCTAGATAAATATTTCAGCATTTTTTCCATAAATTTAAAAGAAATCTCTGTATATTAGTTTAGCTGATACTCCCATTATGTCTTTTTTTTTTTTTTTTTAAGATTTTATTTACTTATTTGAAAGACAGAAAGCACAAACCAGGGGAGGGGCAGAGGCAGAGGGCGAGGGCGAGGGAGAAGCTGAGCGGGAAGCCTGACTTGCTTGATCCCAGGACCCTGAGACCAAGACCTGAGCCCAAGGGCAGCCCCGGGTGGCTCAGCGGTTTAGCGCCACCTTCAGCCCAGGGCGTGACCCTGGAGTCCCGGGATCGAGTCCTATGTCGGGCTCCCTGCATGGAGCCTGCTTCTCCCTCTGCCTGTGTCTCTGCCTCTCTTTCTCTCTGTCTCTCATGAATAAATAAGTAAAATCTTAAACAAAACAAAACAAAACAAAAAACAAGAAAAAGACCCGAGCCAAAGGCAGGCACCAACTGAGCCACCCAGGTGCCCCTATTATGTCTTCAAATGATCAAACTGAGCATCAAAACACACTTAACTATATCAAACAAACATATTTTAGGGTTTGATTTCTAGAGTTTTAAATAACTAGTCCCATGAGATGTTCTATGAAAAAGCATTTTGAATAGCCAACAGATGTGACAAAAATGCCATATGCTAGGTGCTCATCTAGTCATTTCACTTGAACATATTAAAGACGCTGAAAAGTCCGACAAAAAAAAATACTCCACATTTCCCAAATTTGTTTGATTTTATACCTTTTTTTCTATATAGCTATTGTCATCCCTGTTGAAAATGCTTTGGGAAACATTGCTTTGAAGGATTAGCAAGCCAGTGTTGAAAAAGGAACAGTGTTACCTGATTTTTAGTTGAATCAAATACAATTGTTGTATATAATTTCTAGAAAGAAAGCCAAGACAAAATTAAAACCTAAAAGTTGTTGGAAGAAATGACTGGGTGCTTTATTTTTTATTTTTATTTTTTTAAAGATTTTACTTATTTATTCATGTGAGACAGAGGAAGAGGCAGAGACACAGGCAGAGGGAGAAGCAAGCTCTCCACAGGAGCCCTATCTGGGACTCGATCCTGGACCCCAGGATTACGCCCTGAGTCAAAGGCAGACACTCAACCACCGAGCCACCCAGGCGTCCCGACTGGGGACTTTAAATCAAATATAGGAAAATAATCTTAACTCAGAAATTTCATTATAGTTATTTTGTTCAAATCAGGATCCAGAAAGGATTTACATTTGGTTAGGTTTTTTTTTTTTTTTTTTTAAGATTTTATTTATTTGAGAGAGAACACACAAGTGGTGGGGAGGGGGAAGGGAAAGAGAAAAGCAGACTCCCCGCTGAGCAGGGAGCATGACACTGGCTCAGCTGGTTCTGGGATCATGACCTGAGCCAAAGGCAGCCACTTTACTGACTGAGCTTACCCAGGTGCCTCTGGTTAGTATGTTTATTAAATCTCCTTTAATTTGTAACAGTTTCCACTTACGTCCTCTCTTCTTTTGTTCTCCATCCTATTTATTTGTTGAAGTGACCAAGTCTTTTTCCTATAGAATTTGGCTGACTGCATCCAGATAGTGTTGCTGGTTTTTCTACCCCTATATTTCCTGTAGCTGAATCTAGGGATGCCTAATTAAATTTAGGTTTGACTTCCCACTGTGTCCACACACATATACTACCCCTACCCCTGCCCAAGAAGATTTCTCATGCTTTCTCTTGCGTCATATCAGATGGCACATAATGTCTAACTGCCCCACTTTTAATGATGTTAATTTAAGATTGACCTATGAGTTCACTCTAAACCATTATAAAGTTCCCAATCGCCTTTTTTCCTAATGTTCAACCCTTAAATTCAACATTGGTGATAGTGGCCCAGATGCATTATTTCATTTGGGTATTAAAGTGGTGATTTTTTAAATTATTTCATTCTTTCTTCACTTAAACTGCTGAATAAGAATGATTTAGCCTGATAAACCAGGCTTCCTGACTTTTTTTCTCTTTTTTTTCTATAGTGTAAAATTTACGTGTTATGTGTATTTGTCTACTCATTTTAAAAAGATGGAAGGAAATATGGCTAAAATGTCAGTAAAAGTATTTTATTTCACATTGAAATGTAAAAGGTAATAACCTTAGTGAAAATCATATAATATTATATTTTAAATGATTCTTTGTTTAAAAATCTGTACTTTCAAACATTAAGCTATCTCTTAATGTTTTATTATAGGCAGTACAAGGACCTGTGGAATATGAGTGATGACAAACCCTTTCTATGCACTGCCCCTGGATGTGGACAGGTAATATATAAGTTACTTTAAATCATTTTGTAACTTCTCATTAAACCTGATGATAGTTTATGTTGTCACCAAAAAGATTCTCCTATGATTTTTTTTTATAAAATTTTGAAGTTAGAATGTAAAAAATAACCCAGAAAAATTTTGAGAAGAAATTCTTTTTCCTCAATAGCATATTTGAGTTTTTAAAGACACAATCTAATAGGGAGAAAAAAAATTCGAAGTCTTAAAACAGAAAGATGGATACCTAGACAAAATCCAGAGCTTAACAGTATCTTCATTTGACCATTATTGTTTGAAAATCATTGTGAATTACTTAATTGGAAATCAGATACACATTATCTTGTTTGAAAATTATTTTACTTACTAAATCTTATGAAATTAACTAATATTTACTTCTGACAGTATCACTAATGCAGTAATGTTCTTAATGTACCTAAGTCTAACATCTTCAGAGCAGGTATGAAAGCATTTGCAGGAAATAATCTTCCTACATTATATCAAAAAATATTTCAATGTTTGTAACAGGCCATTAAATTATTAATCTACTGTTGTAATAATTCTAACTTTAAAATAATTATAGACACCAAGAAATGAAAGAATAAATGTAATGTGTAGACAAATTACAGAGTACTTAAATATTCAAACTATAAATCATAAATAAGCATTAGTGTTTCATTGGTTATTTATTTTTAAATATTTTATTTATTATTTGAGAGAAAGAGAGTGAGAATGCACAAGTGGGGGGAGAGGGAGAACCAGAGGAAGAGGGAAAGCCCTCAGTGGGGAGTCCAACTCAGGGCTTGATCCCAAGACTCTGGGATCAGGACCCTGAGCCAAAGACAGATACTTTACTTGACTGAGCCACCCAGATGCCCCTTATTTGTTTTCTTTAGTTGGTGTTTTGGATTGAGGTATAATTGATATACAATGAACTGCACATATTTATATAATTTAGTTTTAACATGTATATGCTCATAAAGCCATAATCCATAATTAAGATAGAGAACATACTCATCACCCCAAAAGTTTTGTTATGCCCAGTTGTTCTCCCTCCTGCCTTTGTAAACCACTACTCTGCCATATGTCCTTACAGATCAGTTTGCATTTTGTAGAATTTTATATGAATAGAGTTCTACCATATGTACTTTTGTCTGGCTTCTTTTGTTCTTTATAATTAACTTGTAATTTCCCCATGTTATTTGACGAGTAGTTCATTCCTTTTCGTTGAGGAGTAATACTTCACTATTATACAATTGTGAACATTTCCCTTATTTCCAGTTTTTACTTATTACAAATAAAGCTGGTATAACTATTTGTGTACAAGTCTTTGGTGTGGATGCACACTTTCTTTTTTTTGGGTAAATGCATAGGAATGAAATAAGTGGTGGGATCATTTGTTAGATATATGTTTACTTTTTAGAAATTGTCAAACTGTTTCCCAAAATGGATGCACCACTTCACATTTCCACCAAGAGTGTATAAAGAGGTCTTGTGCCATATTTGCCTACGTTTGGTGCTGTCAGTCTTCTAATTTTAGCCGTTTTCATTGTGTGTATACTGATATATCATGTGGTTTTAATTTGCATTTCTTTGATGAAAAGATGAGCACTTGTTCATGTGCTGATTGATCATTTGCATTATTTTTTGTGACCTATCTTTTAAAATCTTTTGCTGTTTTTAAAACTCAGATTGTCTTTCTTTTAATTACTAACTTGTAGTTCTTTTTATGTCCTGGATACCAGTCCAGTTTCAAAAAGTTCTCCAAGTCTGTCTGTGGTTTGCATCTTAATTTTCATGATAAGTGCGTCTGATGAGCAGATCTAATTCTAAAGAAGTCTAATGTATTAATTTTTTTTTCTTCTATGGTTGTTTTCTGTGACTAAGAAATCTTTGCCTACCTTTAAGTCACAAAGGCACTCTCCTTGGTTTTATCTGAAAGTTGTTTTTTCATTTAGGCCTCTGTCTCATCTTGAATTACTTTTTGTATATATATACATATATACACAAATATATATGTATGTATATATATATACTCGTGTGATATATATATGTGTATATATATATATGTATATATATATATACTCGTGTGAGGTAGGATTTGAAGCTCATTTTTGTCCCTCGTGTGATATATATATATGTATATATATATATACTCGTGTGAGGTAGGATTCGAAGCTCATTTTTGTCCCATGTGGTTTTTCAGATATTCCACCATCATTTATTGAAAAGATTTTTCTTTCTCCATTAATTTGCTTCAGCTCCTTTATTAAAAATCAAATCATGGTATAAGTGTAGGTCTATTTCTGCGGTTTCTTCTCTGTTCCATTCATCCGTCTGTCAGCTTTTATGCTAGTACCACAATGGTTACTCTAGCTGTATAGTAATGTTTCCAGTCAGGTGAGGTAATAAGTTTATCAATTTAGTTCTCCTTTGTGAGATTGTTCTCAATAGTCTCTTAATTTTAGTCATTACAGTGAGGATATAGTGGTATCTCATTTTGATCTTAATTTTCATGATATATCCAAAGATGTTGAACGAGGGTAAAGGTAGGAAGTTACTGGGATTAGTGCTATTTTGATAGGTTGGTCAGGGAATGCCTCTGATAAGGTGACATTTGGATTAAGATGTGAAAATGTAGGAGCAGACTTTTGGAGGAAACATTTTTCAGACTGAAGGAACAATAAAGGTTCAAAGGAGGGAATGGTTTGGGTGTGTTTAAAAACAGAAGGACAGCTATTGTGGCTGGAGTATATAGTGACCAACAAAGATAAGGGTAAGAGATTGTCTCGGGTAGAGTAAGAGTCCATACCCTGTAAAGCTTTATAGACTGTGATCAAGTGTGTGGGCTTTATTCATGTAAGGTGAGAAGCCATTACTGAACTAAGAGTGGAAATGGAGAGTAGAAACTGAGACCTGTCAGGCAAGAGGTAATGGTGGCTTTGCTCGGTACTAAGAGTGGACAATATAGAGAAATAGACTGATTTGACATATATTTTGGAGATATATTTGATACTCATTTTTCTATAAATTCAAGAAAGGTTAAAAAAATACTTCCCAGATTTTTTTGTGAATAGTATTTCCTATGAAATTGAAAGTTCAAATAAGAATTGATTTTTAGAATCACCAATTTGGTAGTGGGTAGTACAAGTTACTTTTTGTCATGAGTATTGACATTATTCTAAATTTGAATTTTAGCTTTAATGCACACAATTGACATAAAATTTCAGATAAATTTTAAATTTTTTTAAAACTTTGAGAATGTTATTTTGGAGAGAGACCTATAGAAATCAGTGTAAACAAAGAATTTTAGCTGTTGACTTTTGCTATTAAAAATGTTTTTATATGCCTCAGTCACTATTAGGTATTTTACAGAAAGTTCTGTTGATGGATTTGTTTTAAAGTTACGGGTCATTGAATTTGGTGAAAGAGACAAAGCAAGATAATTGAATGAAAGATTATATTGTACCTCTTCTATTTTATTGGCAGTATCTTTGTTTTCAGTGATGCTTTCATTGAAAAATCACTTCTTTGGTAGAATGTTTATACATTATAAACTTTTACAAACGAGATATTTTATTTAGTCTAAAGTTTCACTGGAGGTGTGTAAATGTGTGTGTGTTACTTCCTAATGTTGAATAAATTTCCTTCAAACTAGTAAAAGAAGCAGTAAATTGAGCCTGGTGGCTTTATAACTTAGTTGTATCTATTTAGTCTGTTAAATAGGAAAAAATATATATATCATGGATGTGAATGCATGTATTAAATGCAGAATGACTGACTTCTTAGGAAGTTAGTTCTGGTGAGTGTTCAAGCCTTAGAAACAGATTTCTCAGATACCAGAGCTTAAATTCATTATAAAAGCAATTGGTTTACCTCCCTCCCATCTGTCAAGTTACCCTCCCCCCCCTTTTTTTTTTCTTTTAACTTTTTAAGAGAGATGGTTATCCTGTCCTACCTTTGACTGCCTTTCCCATTGTTTATTCAGCTGTATACTTAGAGTCTTGTTTAACAAAATACTGTGTACATCTGTAACAGTTGGCATTGGACATGTGCCGTACATTGCCTAGAAGAAATAAATTATGAATTTAATGTATTTATTAAAAGTATAGTATCGTTATATTTTTCTACAAAATTTATTTTTAAAATGAACTTTTTAATTTGGCTCAGAAAGCAATTCAAATAGATTCTGCAAAAATTTTATCTTGGCATGTAGCAGTAGCTATTTTATAAGCATTTGCTGAAAAAATAACTTCATTCATTCATATATATATATATCTTTTCCTGGTGACTGCCTTTTGACAAGATGGCCTTTGACTTTTTTGAGTTTCTTGTTACAGATAAATAAATTAACTCAGTTGACAGCTAAGGTTAAACTCATCTATGATGAAGTGCCAGTTTCAGTGTATTTTATCCATGTACATCAATAATATATCAAAAATCTCTTTAAGTAGTATTTTGGTAAATTTGATCTGTAGATTATATATGAGACTTTGTAAATTCACATTTCTTGCATTCCCTCTTATAATATTCACATGATCCTAAGTGATTTTTTTTTTTTTTAGGGTCCTTATAGCTGTTCCTTTTCACTTAGGATCAATCTTGGTACCATTTTTTACATGTTTTGTACAGTTGGTACAATTGCCTATGTGCTTGCTCTTTGATTTGGATATTTGTGGTCAGACCATTCCAAGCAGAGAATAGTAGTAGAATAAATTCCTAAGAGATAATTTTCCGGGTTATCTACTAATTATGACCTCTCCCAAAATGCATTTATTCACAAATGTTCAATTACTACCTCCTACATTGTTAGGTTCTTTGGACATAAAGTGAATCTGGCTTTAAGATACTTTTAGTGTAGAATTTAATGTACATATATTTAAAACTCTAATGGAAACTAATGATATAATGCCTACATTATTCTGTAAACTCTACACATATGTCCATTCTCTAAGAGCTGTTACTCAACAGTCTTATAAAAGACAACTACTTTTTATTCCAAATTTGGGAGGGATTCTTATAATGATAAAGCAGTAGGAAGATAGCACTTGAGTGGGAAAGAGCTTGATTATACTAAAATGAACTTTTGTTATCATATTGGTTGTTCTTTCTTTGTTGGATTATAAGAAGCATTTTTTATAATGTGGTAACATAACCTGATTTACTTCTTAATTTGTCCAGGAATAATATTTCCACAAAAGGAGGAATTTGTTGGTTTTCTTTTTTTTTTTTTTTTTTAAGATTTATTTTAAGAACATGTGCATGAGCTGAGGAAGGAGCAGAGGGCGGGGGAGAAAGAGAGACTCTCAGGCAGACTCACCCCACAGAGCGCGAGCCGTAAAACACGGGATTCAGTCTTATGACCCTGAGATTGTGACCTGAGCCAAAATCAAGAGTTGGATACTTAACTGACTGAGCCATGCAGCCACCCTAGGAATCCCGTTATGATAGTTTAGGGAGAACCAAGTTCAAATATTTTATAATTTTAACATCCCCATTTATAAAGATGGTAGGGTAGAGAGCTTATATATCTTAATTTGGCATTTTATAATTATTGCTCTGAAATAAAATTTAAGTGCTCCTTATTTTCAGTTATAATTGTTGCTTGATAAGGAGCATCCTCATAAAAGTTGATGTCCAGACATAATTTTATTTTAAAATGAACTGCTTTGTATTGGTTGCTATTTCTTTGCTGGATTATAACCAAAGCATTCTTTTTTTTAATGTGGTAACATAAAGAACCTGCTTTACTTCTTAATTTGTCCAGGAGTAATATTTTTATGAGAGAACTCTCATTTTAAAAGTGGTAAGTAACCTGAAGTCTGTGTAAATACAGTACTTTCTTCAAAAATCACTGAACCATGAAATATATATTTCTATGACATGGCAAAAAAAAATCACTAGTGGTCTATTTTTAGTGTCCAGATGAAATTTATATGAAGTTTCTTTGCCTCAGGTTTTATTTTTAAATGCTCTTAAATGAGTAATGTGACTTAATAATACATCAGTATTGCTTATTCTTGGGTAATGGGTTTTTCTGATTATTTGAAGTCTTGTATGTTTATCTATACTAACAATAGATTCTTTTATAGTTAACAAACTATTTCATTGTTAATGGTGGTTTTACATGTTGTGGAAATGAATTTCCTTATCATTTTACTTTATTTGATCAAATTGAAAATCTTAACTATATTTTAAAACTTTTTGCCACAGCGTTTTACCAACGAGGATCATTTGGCTGTCCATAAACATAAACATGAGATGACACTGAAATTTGGTCCAGCACGTAATGACAGTGTCATTGTGGCTGGTTAGTATATGCTTTTATTAATAGCTTATATACATATTTCACCTGGAATGTGCACAATTTTTGTGTATTCTCTGTAAATAATATAGTCTGGTGATACTCCAGTTACTTCATTTACAGTAAATGTTGGCAACATGTATTTTACCCATTACATTTCCATGTTTCCTTCTGACCATTCATTTCACTTTTCTGTGTGGTTTTCAAATGTAGATTTCAATGTTTTGTGGAAGTTAATTAGAACCCCGGGAGCATTTATAGCATCTCCAAAGTTTACATTTAATTGATAATTGAATTAATGTGATGATTAGTCAATGTTTCTTGTAGATTTTTACACCTGGTTTGCAATGCTGTGGGAAGATAGGAAATGATCAAGCTCCTCCTGTTGGAGAAAGATCAATTAGCAGACTTGTTCACTAGAATTTTGTTTATATTTCTTTTGGGACTAAAACATCTGTGTTAGTAAAAATACTCTCAATAAAGGGGCCTAAATTCAGTCAGTGCTTTTTTGTGTGTGTTTGATCCTATGAACATACAGTATCATAAAGCAGATGATTATCTATCATAGTATGTGAAAAGAGAAAATTCATGCTTCTTTATTGTCTTCTCGTGCTTTATATTAGTCGCCCCTTTTTTGATATTTAAAAATATATAAACACACATCTATGTATATGGACACATATAAAATATGCATAGGTTTACTGCATTTTGTATATTTTATAGGTATTGTTATAAGAAAACGTTTTCTATAAAACTTAATATATTTCTATAAATTTCAGAACCTATCATGGCATAACCACAGAGTTACATAAGTATTCAAAATCAACCCTAAATATTTTCTCCTCTGAAGTTTGGGTTATACTATTTGTAAGTCTGGAAATAATCCTGAAATCTGAGTATTATTAGTATTTTGAAATTATTACCCAACATAATAGATTAAATTGTCATATGCAATGCTTTGGAGAGATAATGAGGCAAAGGGTTTTTCCTGTACTTTCAGTATCATGATTTTTGTAATAAAAAAATTTGAGGGAACAAAAAGTTGGTTATTTGTCAAAAACTAAGAAAAATGAAAGAGCATATTCAGCATATCTTTAATTCCATAAGTAAAAGGAAGCAAAGAAGAATGAGGTATGCATTTCTTTTGAATATTGTACATCAGCTATTAAGAGCTGATACCAAAAAAAAAAAGCAAAGTAACAACAACCCGGACAGTTCACTTTCCTAGGCATGAGGGTCTTTGCTTGTCTGAAACTTAACTGCCATAGAGCAATTATCTGTAACTTTTCAACTCAAAAATATTTTAAGATTGGCTTATAGAAATTTCCTATTGGTTTACCTTTATTACAGTGAAAAAAAAAATAGAACACATTCAACACAGCACTTGACGATTTTTTTACTAACGTGTTGAAGTTAGTAATTTAACATTACTGTATAAGTATAATGCATGATGTGTGTGGTATATATTTGATGATCAATTGCCATAAGCCACTGCATGATTAAGCAATTGTGCCTATATTGACTTTTTTTTCTCACACCTAGTCATTCCAGTAATCACTGATAACAGTGTTTTATTCACATGTATTTTATTTTTAAGACTTTTCTCTCCCTTTACCACACTAGCCTTTTGTTGAGCTGAGATAGACAAACCCTTTGATTGTGAACAGAAGAGACAAATTTATATTTAATTTACTAATTCAGCTATAATGGATTTAGGCTAATATGTGTACTCTGAACCCTTACTATAATACAATTTTAGAAGTCTTTTGAGAGTTAGTGGGTATGTATGTTATAGACTAATATGTAAAATGATGACACAAGATAGTCCCTTTAGTAATTTAGGTAATACTAATAGCGTTTAAGATAGGCTTACATTATTCAGTGTGTATGACAAGTAGGTCATTTTAGTATTAAATATATTTATATGTAATAAGCATATTAGTACTCTACATATATGTGAGGCAAAGATGAAACAATAAGTAATGCCCATTCTGGGACATATATTTAACAAATATATGAATTTTAATTTTACAAAATCTTAAACTGGGAGTCATCCTTATACTTTTATTTAGCTTAGGCTAGATTCCTGATAAAACCAAATTTGATGCCCTAAAATACATAAAATATGAATAGAATTTTAATGTGTCCCCAGCTCTGGTCAGTATGAATAAATAGCCTGGAAAGTAATAAGACCAAGGAGAAATTCATAAAAATACTATTTTTCATTCAACATGGATCTTAATTGACATTTATTCCATCACCAGTACATGTGTTAATGTACATTGCATGAGTACATATTCAAGAATAGTTAAAGTACTTCACGTCGTGAGAAAGTAGAGTTGACTATTCCTCTACTGCCTAGAAATTAAGGTAGAGCATTCCATAAATATATAACTCTTAATATAGCTCCTTGTTCCAACCTTGAAAAATGTATTAAAATAGAAAATTGGCTTCTATGGATAGTGATAAGGAGGATTTTGTTTTGGTTTGTTTTTGTTTTAGGGCTCTTGTTTTAACCTTCTTTTTCTTCCTTGTAGTATTTTGGGCTACCTACTAAAAATTCCATTTTATCTTAAGCTTGCTTTCATAATAGATTATGAACACTAGTGGAAGGGCTGAGCTAGAGTGAATATACATGCTCTTGTCCTAGTTTTCTCCA
Source organism: Vulpes vulpes (assembly GCF_048418805.1). NCBI lineage: Eukaryota > Metazoa > Chordata > Mammalia > Carnivora > Canidae > Vulpes > Vulpes vulpes. Next base: position 19,911,004 of record NC_132782.1, on the reverse strand, counting down.
GACTGCATGTATTTTAAACAATCATAATTTTTAATGTAAACTTTTAAAAATTCTTACTGCCTTAATAATGATAATAGTTGATCTGAGTAGAAGATGCTTAGGTCACTCTACTCAGAAGGTCTGGACTAAGGAACAAGAAGGGCTTTTTTCATACTTCTATGGTTCATAAAGTTGGAGGAAATATCTTGAATTGCAACAAAAACTTAACCAAATTTTGTTTGCTTTAAAGGAAGAGGTCTTTCCAAAGAGAGAATTAACAGCTGACTGAACCAGTCCTGCTAATTTGTTAACTTACTAGCTATATTTGAGAGTCCTGCATATTTAAATCTATGTGATTGCTTCTGACATTTATTTCAGATCAGACCCCTACACCAACAAGATTCTTGAAAAACTGTGAAGAAGTGGGTTTATTTAATGAGTTGGCAAGTCCATTTGAGAATGAATTCAAGAAAGCCTCAGAAGACGACATTAAAAAAGTATGTTAACCATGAAATTAAAAGAGTACTTCTAACAAAGTAGTAATCATAGCTTATGCTTCTTGCTTTCTTACTTTAGATATACTGACTGGCATTTTTGAACTTCTGATATTTTCTTTAATGTTTGCATTTTAGATGCCTCTAGATTTATCCCCTCTTGCAACACCTATCATAAGAAGCAAAATTGAAGAGCCCTCTGTTGTAGAAACAACTCACCAGGATAGTCCTTTACCTCACCCAGAGTCTACTACCAGTGATGAAAAGGTTAGAAATTTGTATTTTGGGTAGAAATGCAAACTTAGTGTAAAAAAAACAGCACCCCCAAGTGAAGTTTAATGTTTCATTTACATAAAATGTTAATGTGATAAGTTATACATAATTGAGTATTAGGTTGTAATAGCCTTATTTGTGAAAGCCTGGGAATACTCAGGAATTTCAGGGAAAGAAAACATCACCTTTATAGATAATTTGTTTTTTATTACATGCAGAAAAATAATAGGGGAAACAGCAGTCATTTTAGATAAAATTTATTTTTTTAAAGGCTACATGAATTTATAAAGTGAAGTTAATTTTTCTGGGTTTTTCTATTTTATTCTTCTCTGCTTTTAAATAGTGACAGCTTTTTTTTTTTTTTTTTTTTTTAGTGACAGCTTTTTATTTACAACTAAATTCTTGAACCAAGGTTATTTAGGCTTTTTAGGAACTAAAGGAGTAGTTTACTCATTCTCTACAAGGAATCTTTGGTACTACCAACTAAGATGATGATACTGTCTCTGGTACAAGCCTTTTGTAGATGGTTTAGGGCCTCATTTCTGGATCTTGAATACCTTGGTAACTTGGGACCCCCTGAGCTATAGTGTGTGTTATGTGACTATTACTGTGGGCATTTCTTTTCTTTCTTTCTTTCTTTTTTTTTTTTTTTAGAGGTGGAGAGGGAGAGGAGTGGGGAGGGGCACAGGGAGAGAGAATCTTAAGCAGTCTCCAATCCCAGCACAGAAACCGACACGGAGCTCTATCTCACAACCCTGAGATCATGATCTGAGCTGAAATCTTTGAGTTGAATGCTTAACCAGCTGAGCTACCCAGGTCCCCATGGGTATTTCTTGATCACTTTTTGTTCATAAGCATGTATAATGAATACATGGGGTGCTACGTGTGGCACAATTAAGAGGCAATGACAATGGCAATTAAGAGGAAATATAATGAACACTTTCCCATGTCATTAGAAAAATTTTTAATGGTTGTACTTTATCATTATCTTAATGTATTATCTTGTTCTTTTTGTATACTATGTTATTCTAAAACTGTAAATTAATGGACTTCTGTCATGACAGGATCTAGAAGTAAGGTAGAAAAAGTAACTTTCTACGTAAGAATAAATGCTTTGACCTAAGAGGTTTCATCGGTTGTTTTCCTCATTTCCTAATTATAAAGTGAGTTTCATTATAAATACTTTAATACAGAAAAATATGAAGAAGAAAACCAAAATCTTGTTAGCCCATAACTGAGTGATAAGAATTACCAATATTTTGAAACAGTTTTCATAGATACATGCAAACATTATACAAATACACATTCATAAGTGAGTAATTAGAATTCACATATATAAGTGAATATATATGTACATATATATGTGAATAAATGGATACAAAGAAAATTCAAAAACTATAGTTTACTTTTTAAAAAATTTTTAATAAATAATAAATAAATTAATTAAAAATTTTATTTATTTGAGAGAGAGCACAGCTTGGGGAGTGGCAGAGAGAGAAGCAGACTTCTTGCTGGGCAGTTTACTTGCTAATTTAAAATAACATTTAAAAAATAGGGCAGCCTGGTGACTCAGCACCACCTTCAGCCCAGGGCATGATCCTGGGGTTCCAGGATTGAGTCTCACGTCGGGCTCCCTGCATGGAGCCTGCTTCTCCCTCTACCTGTGTCTCTGCCTCTCTCTTTCTCTGTGTCTCTCATAAATAAATAAAATCTTTAAAAATAAATAAATAAAATAAAATAACAATAAAAAATATTTTTATAGGCAGCCTGATCCTAGTTTACTTTTGTAGTATAATGAACACTTTCCCATGTCATTAGAAAAATTTTTAATGGTTGCACTTTATCATTATCTTAATGTATTATCCTGTTCTTTTTGGACATAAAGATCGTTTCCACAGAATCACAGTTAATAGAAAATGCTGTTAACTCTGTGATATAAATATCTTTTTTTCTAAAGAGCTTTCCAGTTCCTCCACACTCAACAGTTTTTCCCTCTTCATTGCTATTTTAGATCTTTCTAGGGTAATCCTTCTTCCTGCATTTCTGTCTATAGGTCTATAGCCTCTCTCTGGATAGGGCATAGTTGTGCCAACTTGTAAAAGTCTGTTCTGGGCTGCCTTCTCTTGTCTTTCTCACTTTTCTTCCTAGGTGATCTCATCTACACCCATAAATTTAAAAAAACAGCTACATGCTGTTGACTCTCAAACTTATGTCAACCAAGATATCTTCTGGATTTCCATACTCATTTACAGCTCCCATCTTGACATTTCTTTTTCTATGTCTAATAGACATCTTAAATTTAATATATCTAAGTCAGAGCTCTTGATTCTTTCCGTAGTTTTCTCTATCTCAGTAAATTTTCTCTCCATCCCATCTGGTTGCTCAAACCAAGAATCCTTAGTGCCATCTTTTTCTTTTCTTTTCTTTTCTTTTCTTTTCTTTTCTTTTCTTTTCTTTTCTTTTCTCTTTTCTTTTTTTTCTTTCTTTTCTTCTTTCTTTCTTTCTTTCTTTCTTTCAGATTTTATTTGTTTGAGAAAGCACAAGTGGGGGAAGAAGGGGAGGAATGAGCAGACTCCTCACTGAGTGGAGAGCCCGATGCAGGGCATAATTCCAGGACCCCCAGATCATGACAGAAGCCAAAGTCAGATGCTCAACCAACTGAGCCACTCAAGGGCCTCCCTTCTTTTTCTTTACGCCAAAGCAACAGCAAATCTTCTTAGACATCAGATATACCTTCTGAAATATCCTCAATTTATCTTCAGTCTTCAGTGTTACCACCTTACTCCAAGCCATCATCATCTTTTACTTGGATTAGTAACAATTATCTTCTAATTGGATTTGCTGCTTCCATCTCCAATATTCTATAGATGGCTTTGTTTTTAACACATTAGAGTCACTTTTCTGCTTAAAATATTTCAGTGGTTTGCCATTACATTTAAGATAACTAAATATTCTTAAGGGTGCCTAGGTGGTACAGTCTGCTGGATGTCCAGCTCTTGGTTTAGGCTCATCTCAGGATCGTAGGATCAAGTCCAGTGTTGGGCTCTGCAGTCAGCGTAGAGTCTGCTGAAGATTCTCTCTCCCTCTCCCTCTGTCTGCATCTCCCATTCATGGGTGCATTCTCTCTCTCTCTCAAATAAATCTTTAAAAGAAAAAAAAAAGACTAATACTCCTTTCTTAAGTTCTCGTTGATCTGAGCTTATCTGCTCATCCAGCCCTCACCTCATGCCACTGTGTTACATTCATCAAATACTCTAAGTTATTTCCTACCTCGAAGACATTACTCTTAGTACTGCTTCCCTCTCCCCCTCGCTTGTTATTTTTTCAGTATCCATTCATTCAGCACCATTTTTTTTGCAAAGAAGCTCACCTTACTTGCTCTCTGAAGTAGCCAACTCTAACCTTCCCTCAGTTAATCTTTCATCATTTATTACGCTGTAGTATTACTCTGTAACATATTATTATCTGAAATTTTCTTCTTTTACTTATTTATTGTCTCTTCCCCTAGCCCTTTGAAGGTATGCTATAAATTCTCAAACCTGTTGAATAAATGAAGTTCCAATAGTACTAGCTGATCTTTCTTCCAAGGGGCTTAATAAGATTTGGTAATAGGCAGCATAAAGACCCATTCTAAGAACACAATAGACCCAATTTTTACTCTAACTAGTTAAGAAGTTCTATGTAAAGCCCTTAATCTCTTCCTAATCTGTGAAACTGGGGGGAAAAACCATCTTTAAAGTCCTGACTAACTCACAGATTCTGTGTTTTCCTCTAATTAATTAATTTTTAAAGATTTTATTTATTCATGAGCAGCAGAGAGAAAGGCAGATACACAGGCAGAGGGAGAAGCAGGCTCCATGCAGGGAGCCCAACATGGGACTCGATTCCAGGTCTCCAGGATTATGCTCTGGGCCAAAGGCAGCAAGCGCTAAACCGCTGAGCCACCCAGGTTGCCCTGTGTTTTCCTTTAATTTAGAAAGATTTCACTCTAGTAATTATTTATTTTCCATTCAGGATGTTAATCAGTATTCCTTGCCCTTTTGACATTGGGAAATTATCAGGAGTGGGGGATAGTAATAGCTACCTGAAATTTACAAACATTTGTATTGTGTTAAAATTTTTTTAACCATTTCTATTACTGAATTTGTATCAACCATAAACCCAGTCTCCCTGGACCTGTTTCCTGTTTTTACAGTATAATGATGAAGTAGGACTAGGCAATCTCTCTGGATTTTAAGCTCTACAATTCCATGAGAATAGATTATATTTTTACTTTTCACAGAAATTCTCATGGAATCATAGCCAAGTTGCCCAGCCTATTTCTGGATTGATAGGAAAACAAGTTGTACTGAGAAAAACAAAACAAAACAAAAAGCCACTCTGATGTCTTTAAATTAAAATATGAACTTTGCATTTGAAAAGCTTTATAGCTACTTCCAAAATTTTCTTTATACTGTATTTAAGTTATTTAAATAAAGTTAACATGAAATTACTTTGGGGGAGGATATTTATCCTGTGGACACTTTTCAAAGTGTGTTATATTCTGTTCACTCTAATGTCATGGATTGACTTACATTTTTAAATCCTACTCTTTCTCTATCTCATTATTAAATAGGAGGTACCATTGGCACAAACTGCACAGCCCACATCAGCTATCGTTCGTCCAGCATCATTACAGGTTCCCAACGTGCTGCTTACAAGTTCTGACTCAAGTGTAATTATTCAGCAAGCAGTACCTTCACCAACCTCAAGTACTGTAATCACCCAGGCACCATCCTCCAACAGACCAATCGTGTAAGTGATGATTTGGGCTAGTCATTAAACTGTTTATGAATTAAGTTTTTCTTGTCACAGTTTTTCTTAAGACATTTAATTATTCAAATTGTAGCCTTAGGGGTATGTGTGGGTATGTGTTAATCATATTCTGCATGCTTTGATTTTTGGAAAGTATTTGGGTTGTCTTTTTTTCTTCATATTATCTAATAGATTAGAAAACAAATATATAAAATTTAATTGGGGGAGGGGGGAACAACAGAGAGAGGAGAAGAGAATCTAAACTCTCACAACCCTGAGATGATGACCTGAGCCAAAATCTAGGGAGTCAGACACTTAACAAAATGAGCCACTCAGGCACCCCAACTAAAATTTAGTTTTAAAAACAAATCAACTTTATGAATTTAAGGCAGTCTCTTATTTTCAGTTCTTAACACATATCCCTCTAGCTTTCTTTGTTTTGTTATTAAGATTTTATTTTTAAGTAATGTTGACATTCAGTGTGGGGCTCAAACTCATAATCCCATGATCAAGAGTTGGCATGCTCCACCAACTGGGCCAGTCAGGTGCCCCTCAAGAGCTTCTGATAAGAATTTTTCTCATTTAACATTGGAGCGTGTCCTAAGTAAATCCATTAACTTTTCCTATTTTTCCCCTGTTGTTTTTCCACACTGCTTTATGTATTATACATTTAAGATGCAATTAAAAATAGTAAAAATTTGCAATTTGCTTTGTGATGGTTAGAAAATATTTTTAAAATATATTTTTAAAAAATAGTAAAAATATTCATATTTTTAGAGATGACTAATAAGGATTTCTTATCTTTAATTTTCCTTCTTCTATTTTTCTTAGTCCTGTACCAGGCCCATTTCCTCTTCTGTTGCATCTTCCTAATGGACAGACCATGCCTGTTGCTATTCCTGCATCAATTACAAGTTCTAATGTGCATGTTCCAGCTGCAGTCCCAGTAAGTTTGAGATTTAGACTAAATCTTTTCTTCATACCAAACTGATCTTTGTAATCAGAAAATACACTTACGGATGCTTGATTGGTTTATGAAACTGAATCCAACAAAATACTTAGTAGTAGTTAGTATTATTTACTCCCCTTTTAGTGGTAGCATATACCAGTAAAGGGAAACATAATTGACTAGAAAATGTTTTTCTATCTTCCAAAAATTTTTTTCCTTAAATTGTTAATATTAAGAAATTTATCCTTATTTAACCCATTTCAATTTGACTAGTTCATAGAATTAAAATATTAACACATAGTTCTATTCTTTAAGAAGATATTTATACTAGAACACATGTCCAGTAACTCCATGATACTTCGATTATTGTAGGAATTGTTTATAAGAACACTCTCTGAACTTGGTCAAGTTGGGTTTACAGAATTCCTTTGCTGGCCCAGGCATGTAAAAATCTAAACAGTCTAAAACAGTAGATAGTCCTTCGGTTTGCTAATGCAAATGTCTCAGAGAAATTGACCATTTGAAGGGTAAATCAGCATGTAAGATCCAAAAGAGAAGTTTCTTGAGCATGTTAAATATAAATATATAAATTTTGAAAGTCATAGGCAAGTTAAACACCTACTTGTAATACTTAATAATATAGAGAATATTTAAATGCACATTCTTTTGAGTAAGAAATACTTTTTCTTTTCTCACTTTTCATATAACAATTTTATTCAAACTCTTCTTCAAATGTGTCTTCAGTGTTCAGGTTTTCATCATTAAGATCACTTTTTAGGGCAGCCCTGGTGGTGCAGCAGTTTGGCGCCGCCTGCAGCCCAGGGCGTGATCCTGGAGACCCAGGATCGAGTCCCACGTCGGGCTCCCTGCATGGAGCCTGCTTCTCCCTCTGCCTGTGTCTCTGCCTCTCTCTGTGTATCTCTCATGAATAAATGAATAAAATCTTAAAAAAAAAAAAAAGGATTTTTTAAAACACCTACCACAGTTTTTTTCAAAACACTTTTTGTTTTCACCTAAGTAATTTCAACATAACACTTTCTGAATGTATATCTTCCTAGAAATCTTACCCAAGCCCTAATACTCCTTCATATGATAAAAAGACAGTTTTTTTCTTTTACCTTACAGATATTTATTTCTGATCAGTACAATATAATCATTTATTATATAGCTTAAAAAATTTTTTTTTCAAGATTTTATTTGAGAGAGGGAGCAGAAACATGAGCAGGGAAATGGGCAGAGGCAGAGGGAGAGAAGCAGGTTTCCCACTGAGCGGGGAGCCCGATGTGGGGCTGGATCCCAGGACCTGTGGGATCATGACCTGAGCTGAAGGCAGACGCTTAACTGACTGAGCTACCCAGGTGCCTTTAAAAAGTATTATTATTTTTTTTTATTTGTTTATGATAGTCAGAGATAGAGGCAGAGACACAGGCAGAGGGAGAAGCAGGCTCCATGCACCGGGAGCCTGACGTGGGATTTGATCCCGGGTCTCCAGGATCGCGCCCTGGGCCAAAGGCAGGCGCCAAACCGCTGCGCCACCCAGGGATCCCTAAAAATTATTTTTAAAAGTCTATTTACAATAACTTCCAACATTTTGGTGAGATTATACCCCCAGGAAAATTATTAAAATTAATATGAAATATTTTTTATTAATACATTCTTCCAAGTGGCCTTGCTAAGTATTGAAAATTAGCACTGATTGGCATAATTATAAGATGAGGTATCATCTTCAAACAGAACCTTGCTGTTCAAAATGCATTATTTGAGTGACTTTATAAGGACTCAGATATTAGGTGACTACTTCCTATTTTTCTAGGATATTTTTGAAGGGGGAAACATTCTTGCCCTTGAATTTGAGATTATATAGTTATCCTGTTAAATATAATTATGATAAAACTAAAATGCAAGGAGAGCTACTGTAGCTATATAATAACTAATTACCAATGTTAATATTAGCTTTTTTTAAAAAGGTATGCAAAATGAAAAAAATCTGTTCCATATTATTTCTAGAGAAATTATTTGAGGTAACCAGGTTCTTTGTCATTATGTGCATATTAATATACAAACAAATCTTTCTTTATGTATTTTAGAAACTGCATTAGAAGAGCAAAATTCATTGTGAAGTTATTTGCCTCCTTGTCACAAGTTTTGACATGTTTTTCCTTTCACATTCAAAATGTCAGTATGACAGATCTTTGGGAAATTTTGCATCGGTTTAAAAATTATGAGTTTCTGTAAGAAGAAACGATTAAAAAAAAGACATTGAAAATTAGAGATTGGAGAAGCAAGTGTCTCAGAAATTGACAAGTTTTAAAGGATAAATCAGGACAGAAGATCAATAAAGATTTACAGCTTTCTGGTTCTGAACTCTCAAATTTTTATAGCCATTGTGCAGATATAGCACAATCATTTTGAATATACTCTCTAGCAATTATTTTTCAATATATTTTAGCTTGTTCGACCAGTCACCATGGTGCCTAGTGTTCCAGGAATTCCAGGTCCTTCCTCCCCTCAACCAGTACAGTCAGAAGCAAAAATGGTAAGCAAGATTTACTTGTTCTGTACATTTCTTGAGCCTGTTTTGAATTAGTTTTTCCATTAAAGCCTGCTTCAAATATACAAGATAGATCACATTTTATAAAATTTGGAATGCACCACACTTTAGAAGAACCAGAAAATGTAAAGACTAGTTAGTGGTACCTTAAATGGATGGATTTGGGAGTAAAGTTCTAGCTCTTGCAGTTGGTTTGGTTTTTTGGCTGTAGCTTTTTAAACAAAATCTCCTCCTGGTGGTGGCTGGGAATATTACAGCTGAAACTAGATGTAATCATCTGAAGGCAGTACAGATGGTTTCATAAACAGTGACACAAATTATGGAACAATGTTAAGAATTCTGAAATCATATACAAGTTAGCAAATGTTACACATAATATACAAAGAAAAAACATAGTTTTTTCTTTTTTAATTTTTTTTTTTTTTTTTTTTATTTATGATAGTCACAGAGAGAGAGAGAGAGAGGCAGAGACACAGGCAGAGGGAGAAGCAGGCTCCATGCACCGGGAGCCCGATGTGGGATTCGATCCCGGGTCTCCAGGATCGCGCCCTGGGCCAAAGACAGGCGCCAAACCGCTGCGCCACCCAGGGATCCCTTTTTTTTTTTAATTTTTTATTTTTATTTAAGTTTTTTCTTTTTTAAAAGATTTTATTTATTCATGAGAGACACAGAGGCAGACATAGGCAGAGGATGGAGAGGTAGGCTCCATGCAGGAGCCCGATGTGGGACTTGATCCGGGAACTCAGGGATCATCACATCCTGAGCTGAAGGCAGACACTCAACCACTGAGCCACCCAGGCATCCCAAAAAAACCATAGTTTGGGGTTGTGTATTGACACTAAGAAATTGGTGTTGTTTAAGGGATGAGCTATAGATTAGGAGTTAGGAGACGTGTTTTAATTTTAATCCTAACTGCTATTTAGTACTCTTAAGCCATTTTGACTTTGAGGAGACTATTTCCTTATCTGTAAGATAAAGAGATTAAACTTTGATTTTTAGAGTTTCTCTTAGCTCAGATTCCATAAACATGCTAAATTCCTTGGTAAAAAACCTAAAGGTGCTGTTGATTTTGTTTTTGTTTTTGTTTTTAATCCATGTAATTCTCCCTTCTATATCCTAACTTACTTTAGGGCTAATTCTTAACATCAATTAATAACTCTACATTCTTAGAAAATCAGTAGTTATTAGACACCTGTTGTCTCTGGGCACTGTAATAACAATATAAAATTACATGTTTAAAAGCCATTATATAATATATTGCAAAGCTTTAAGTCTTTACCTCTGTTTTCCATTATTGCAAATAATCAGTCTGAAATTGGCATGTGATGACTTTGCCAGTAAAACTTACACACATCTAAGTGAACAGTGGTTGAAAAGTATGAAAATTAGCTGGTCGTTGATTGGGGGGAGAGAACTTTTGAAAACCCAAAAGGGAATTTTTTTTTGCATAACAGCATGTTTGGCTCAAAGCTTTGGAAATACAAGATGAATCCTCTTCACTTGAGAGCAAAACAGCTTCATGGGGAATGTTTTTTACATTTCCTACTATAGACATACTGTACTAGTGAAAAATTCAATTAGAACTGAGTGGAGTAGTAGGAATTAAAGAGATCTGTTGTACACTGCATCTAAAAATATATTTACATATTCAGTGGACTTTTTTTTTTTTTTGGACTTTTTTTCCTAACAAATTAATTCAAAAGGAACAATTCAAATTTAAAGAAATACTTTTGGCTGTAAGAAGAGTAGGCCATATTTGTAGAAACTATTACATTTAATACTTCCTTGAGTAACTTTTAGGTCATCAGGAAATTAAGAAGAATAAAAATGTTTTGTGTGCTTATATGTTAGAAAAAAAATCAAAGCTATAACTTTAATAAATTTATATATGGAAAACAATCATTGGTTGAAGGCCCAAAAAGTAGCATGGGGAGTCACAGATTGCCACACTTAAATTTAACAATCCAATTAAATTTATTAGAATTTTGCTAATGTTAAAATAGCCATATTTAGGTGATGGCCTATTTTAATTGAAGTGGTAAATAAGATTGTACTTTTTAATTAAATAGAAAGACTCAGAAATTAGTCTTTCCTTCCCCACCCCCCCAACTTTCCATTATGGAAAATTTCAAACATATACAAAGTAAACAGTATGGTATAATGAGCCCTCATGTACCCATCTCCAACTTCAATTATTAGGAATATAACTGCCATTCTTATCTGTGCCTCAGACCGTTCCCTACCCAACTCCATTCTTCTTCTTTTTCTTTCCTTTTTTCTTTCTTTTTTTTTTTAAGATTTTATTTATTCGTGAGAGAGAGAGAGAGAGAGAGGGAGACTGATGTGGGACTCGATCCCAGGACTTTAGAATCACGCCCTGGGCCAAAGGCAGGCACTAAACCACTGAGTCAGCCAGGCATTCCCTCCATTATTCTTTTAATAGGCCTTTCTTAATGTAAAATTTATATACATTGAAATGAACCAACTTTAATTTTGATATATAAGTGCATTAATGTAACTCACACTACTATCATGGTATAGAAGATTAACATCTACCCAGGAAGTTTATTTTCCTCCCTAGTCAGTACAACTTCCCAATTGTTCTGATCTTTGTCGCCAGCAATTGATTCCTTTTGTATGAAATTCTAGAGCTAATATATACTCTTCTGTCCAGCCAACCATATGTCTATGGGACTTACCCATGTTGTTGAATATATCATTGTTTGCTGCTTTTTATTGCTGAGTAATACTCCATTGTGCAAATATACCACAATTTCTTTATCCATTCTCTTGTTGATGGACACTTGAATGGTTTTCAGTGTTGAGCTTTATGAACAAAGTGGCTATACACATTCTTGTATAACTCTTAATGTGGATGTTTATTTTCATTTGGTATGTCTACTGAAGAGTGCAATTGCTGAGTAAGAGGATAGTTACACATTTAACTTCGTAAGAAAACTGCCAGATCCTTTGCCAGACGTCTATATTCTCACAAGTAGAGTATGGGAATTCAAGTTGATCCCACATTTTTGCCAGCATTTGGTTTTATCTGTCATTTTAATTGTAGACATTTTTAGGAGTTTATAGCAATATCATATGGTTTTAATTTGCATTTCTGATTTTTCCAGATGCTTTTTGTGATATCTTACTGCTGATTTTTTAAATTGGGTTGTCTCTTGTTATCATGTTATAGGAATTCTTTAGATATAATAAATACAAAACTTTTGTGACATACAGATATTTTCTCTTAGTCTGTAGCCTGCCTTTATTTTTCTTAATAGTATATTTGTACTATCACTGATTGCTACTTTTATCTCTAATACTTCCTTTCTCTTAATCAGGTTTAATTTGCCTATGTTTTTTGGCTTAAAGTGGAAGCTTAGATTTTATTGATTAGATCTGTTTACCTTTCCTATATAGGCACTTAAAGCTGTAAATTTTTCTATTCACAAATTTTGACTTGCTATATTTAATTATTTATCTTCTAATATGTGATTTCTTCTTTGAGCTATGGGTTATAAAAAAGTATATTGTATAATTTCCAAATACCTGGAGGCTTTTTTTTATCTTACTGATTTCTGTTTTAATTACATCGTGATTTGGGAACTTAACCACCTTTGGTATACTTGATTGCCCTGTCTGTTTTTTTGTTTTGTTTTGTTTTTGTTTTTTTGCCCTGTCTGTTTTCTAATATATCATACCTGTTTGGCTCATTTCTATCCAGGTAACATGAACTGGTAACAATTTTGTTACCAATTTGTTACCAATTGCCTGGTATGCTAAGGGAATTCTGATTAATTGGGGTTTTTTTGGTGGTGGTTATACAGAAATTACTGTACATTTCACCTTTGGTTTTATATTTTTATCAAATATTACTAGTCTATTTTCTCTTAGTAACATAAAATGAACATTGTTGACTAAGAATTTTCATTGCTTGCATGCCATCATCAGCTATACTTACATATTGTTATAAATACAAAACCAGTCTACCAACATTAGGAAATAACCTGAAAATAGTTTGGTTATTGTATTTTGATTCATGTTCATATATTTGGTCTCAGCCTCTATAACAATTATTTCTTTCTATTGTTATTTATTTAACAAACATTTCTTAGGTACTAAAAAACTTAGTTTAAATTTAAACTTAGCAGTTTAAATTTAAATTTTGAAAATTTTCTTGCAAATGATTCTGGTGAACATAGAAAGTCTTCTTACCTTTGAAGGCCATTACTTACATTTTTCAACAGTTAGGATTATATCATATCAATGAGATTTTTTTTTTCTGGGTTTTGGTGCCCATGTGCACAAAAACCATTATGTAGGGACTACTTTTTTTTTTTTTTTTTTTTGAGGTTTTATTTATTCACTAGAGTGCGGGGGGGGGGGGGACGGGGGGGGCGCGTGGAGAGGCAGAGGCACAAGGCAGAGGCACAAGGCAGAGGGAGAAGCAGGCTCCATGCAGGGAGCCCGATCTGGGACTCGAGGATCACCCCTGGGCCGAAGGCAGGCACTAAACCGCTGCGCCACCCAGGGATCCCCGGAGGGACTACTTTTTTTTTTTTGGAGGGACTACTTTAAAAAAAAACAAAAAAACATTAGATTTATTAAAGTTACAAATTCAAAAATTTAATTCTTCCCTGAATTCTCAAGGCCAGTTTACAAATCCAATTATATAATGATTGCTTTTAAAGGTCTTCAAATACAATTAATCTAAAACATTCTAAACTTCATTTGAGACTTAATAAATCCTATAGGTATAACTCAGTTGTCTAACAAACTTCCCTAAATACTTTAATAACTTCAAAGGTTAATTAAACTTACAGTGAGGTTTGGTTTTCCTAAATTGTCTAGTATTAGAAGATTGGTAAAGCTTTTAGCTTTTTTAGCTTTTCCAACTGACAAGACTAAATTGATCTCTTAAACATTTTAAATTGAAATTCAAAGGTAACCTGTTAAACTCTGTGGCAAGTTATTTTAATTACTTTTAGGACATAAAATACCAAATAGCTACAGTTTTTTTCTAAATTAAATGTCAGTGTCATTAGTTTACAGTATTAAGTTCCTGTGGGCTAAAAAAAGACTTAACAAATGAGGAAATAATTGTATCATCCCTGAAGAAAGTTGAGACTCGATTCAGATCCCAGTGTATGTGTAGGTTTCTTAATGACCTACGCAGGACTAGATAAATGATCACAGGACATGACTGTTCTCCATTAATGATAAGACTCCAAATCCATACTCTCCAAATGAGCGGTTTCCATCCAGCTCATATCTCTTAGATTCATGTTACACATTAAATAATTTTTCTCTTTGTCAGTCTGCTTGCTACCCTTCCTTAGTAAAACTTAAAATTTTTTTCTTTCGTGCTTCAGTTGGATTTTGCTTTGTTGTTGTTTTCAAATCTTTGAAAATTATTTAAACATCCTTCTTATTTGATTCTTCATCTCTCCTAAGGATTTATTTGACCTATGTCATCATAATCTCTCAATGCCATGCTAAATAGTGTACTAGTGATTCTGCTAAAATGACATGTGGTTCCGAAGATGTCATATACAAACCTAATGGTAACCACAAATCAAAAACCAGTAATAGATTGGAAAAAAAAAGAAAGCCAACTTATGGTGAGAGAAGAGAGCAAGGGAGAAAGAAACAAGATTTACAAAAACAAAACAAATGACAGAAGGCCAGTAAATACATACCTATCAGTAATTACTCTGAATGTAAATAGACTAAACGCTCCAATCAAAAGAAATAGGGTGACAGAATGGATAAAAAAAACAAGACAAATGTGGCTTTGAATGACACATTAGACCGTATGTTTTAATAGGCATATTCAAAATATTCCATCCTAAAATAGCAGAATACAAACTTTTCGAGTACACTTGGAACCGAATAGATCATATATTAGGTCACAAAATAAGTCTCAACAAATTCAAAAAGATCAGTTATACTGTGCATCTTTTCAACCACATTGTAGTGAAACTAGAAATCAACCAGTAGGAAAAATCTGAAAAGAGAACAAATAAAACATGCTACTAAACAACAAATGAGTCAATCAGCAATTTAAAGGGAAAGTCAGAAAATAAATGGAGACAAATGAAAATGAAAAGTCGGGCAGCCCTGGTGACACAGCAGTTTAGCGCCACCTGCAGCCCAGGGTGTGATCCTGGAGACCCAGGATCGAGTCCCACGTCGGGCTTCCTGCATGGAGCCTGCTTTCTCCCTCTGCCTGTGTCTCTGCCTCTCTCCCTCTCTGAAAAAAATAAATAAATCCTTAAAAAACAAACAAACAAAAAACTGGTCCAAAATCTTTGGGAAGCAGCAGAAGCAGAATTCTAAGAGGAAAGTTTATAGCAATACTGGTCTGTGAAGAAGCAAGAAAAATCTCAAATAACCTAATCTTATGCCTAAAGGAGCTAGAAAAATAACAAAACTCATTAGAAGAAAGGAAATTATAAAGCTTAAAGCCAAAATAAATGATAAAGAATATATAAAAAATAATGAAATCAGGAGCTAGTTCTTTGAAAAGATCAACAAAATTGATAAATCTATAGCCAGATTCATCCAAAAAAAAAAAAAAAAAAGGAGGTGGGGAGGGACTCAAACAAAATCAGGAACAAAAGAGGAGACATAAACTACAGAAATACAAAGGACTGTAAGAAAAAAAAAGATTTTATTTTTTTTTATCTTTATTTTTTAAAGATTTTTTAAATATTTTTTAAAGATTTCATTTACTTATTCAGGAGAGACATACAGAGAGACAGGCAGAGGGAGGAGCAGGCTCCATGCATGGAGCCTGATGTGGGACTCGATCCCAGGTCCCCAGGATCATGCTTTGAGCTGAAGGAGGTGCTAAACCGCTGAACTACCAGGGCTTCCCAGATTGTAAGAATATTATGAAAAATTATGTGTTAACAAACTGGGCAACCTAAAAGAAATGGATGAATTCCTAGAAATGTGTAACTTCCCAAAAATGAATCAGGAAGAAACAAAATTTGAACGGACTGATTACCAGCAATGAAGTTGAATCACTAATCAAATAACTTCCAACAAACAAAAGTCCAGGACAGATGGCTTCACAAATGAATTCTGCCAAACACTTAAGGATGAATTAAAACCTATTCTTCTTAAACTTTATTCAAAAAATAAAAGAGGAAGGAAACTTCCAAATTCATTCTAGGAAGCCAGTATCACACTGCTACAAAACCAGATAGACACCACAAAAAAAGAACAAGTCACTATCTCTGATGAACAAATATCCTCAACAAAATATTAGCAAACCAAATCCAACAATACATTTAAAAAGTTATTCAGAGGCACCTGGGTGGTTCAGTGGTTGAGCGTCTACCCTTGGCTCAGGTCATGATCCTGGGGTTCTGGGATCAAGTTCTGCCTCCCTCTGCCTATGTCTCTGCCTGTCTCTGTGTGTCTCTCATGAATGAATAAATAAATAATCTTTAAAAAAGTCATTCACCACGATCAAGTGGGATTTATTCTAGGGATGCAAGGGTGATGTAATGTTTACAAATCAATCAACATGATACATTACATCAATAAGAGAAAGGATAAAAACCATATGATCTTTTCAACAGATGCAGAAAAAGTATATGACAAAGTACAACATCCATTCATGATAAACACCCAACAAAGTAGGCTTAGAGGGAACATACCTTAACATAATACAGCCCTTATATGGAAAATCCACAGCTAACATCATAATGGTGAAAACAGCTTTTCCACTAAGGTCAGGAACAAGGTAAGTTTTATTTGACACAGTACTAGAAGTCCTAGTCACAGCAGTCAGACAAGAGAAAGGAATAAAAGACATCCAGAATAGTAAGGAAGAAGTAAATCTTTCACTATTTGGTGATGACATGATCCTATATATAGAAAAACCTAAAGACTTCACCAAAAAACTACTAGAACTGGTGAATTAATTAAGTTCGCAGGATACAAAATCAACATACAAAAATTGGTTTCATTTCTATAAAGTAACAAGCAGCAGAAAGGGAAGGAAATTAAGAAAATCCCTTTTACAATTACACAAAAAAATAATAAAATAGCTAGGAATATATTTAACCAAAATGGTGAAAGACCTGTACTCTGAAAACTATAAACCATTGAAGAAATTGAAGATGATGCAAACAAATGGAAAAACATTCCATGCTTGTGGACTGGAAGAACAATATGGTAAAAATGTCTATGCTGCCCAAAGCGATCTACAAATTTAATGCAATCTGTATCAAAAATAGCAATAGCAATTTTCACAAGACTACAACAGACAATCCTAAAATTTGTGTGAAACCACAGAAGACCCCAAAAAGCCAAAGCAATCTTTAAAGAGAACAAAACTGGAGGTGTCACAATTCCAGGTTTCAAGTTATATCATAAAGCTGTAGTAATCAAAAAGTATGGTACTGGCACAAAAATAGACAAACAGATCAATGGAACAGAATGGAGAGCTCAGAAGTAAACCCACAATTATATAGTAAATTAATCTTCAACATTGGAGGCATTGGAAAAAAGTCTTTTCAACAAATGGTGTTAGCAAAGTAGACCAGTTTCTTACATCATACACAAAAAGTAAACTCAAAATGGATTAAGGATTTTTTTTTAAGATTTTATTTATTCATGAGAGACACAGAGAGAGAGAGAGAGAGAGAGAGACAGAGAGAGGCAGAGACATAGGCAGAGGGAGAAGCAGGCTCCATGCAGGGAGTCCAATGTGGGATTCGATCCCGGGACTCCAGAATCATGGCCTGAGCTGAAGGCAGATGCCCAACTACTGAGCCACCTAGGCGTACCGGGTTAAAGATCGTAATGTGAGCCCTAAAGCCATAAAAATCCTAGAAGAGAGCACAAGAAGTAATTTCTCTGATATTGGCTGTAATGACATGTTTCTAGGTATGTCTCCTGAAGTGGGAGAAACAAAAGCAAATTAAACTATTGAAACTATATCAAAATCTAAAGCTTCTACACAGCAAAAGAAACAACAAAACAAAAAATGTACTGAACGGGAGAAAATATTTGCAAACAATATATCCAATAAAGGTGTAGTATTCAAAATAAATCAAGAACTTACACAATACCAAAAACCCCCACAAATAATCCAATTAAAAAATGAGCAGAAGACATGAACAGACATTTCTCCAAAGAAGACATCCAGATGGCCAAACAGACACATGAAAGTATGCTTACCATCACTCATCATCAGGGAAATGCAAATCAAAACCACAGTGAGATACCACCTCACACCTGACAGAAGGGCTAAAACCCAAAACTCAAGAAACAAGTTGGTGAGGATGTGGGGAAAAGGGAAACCTCATACATTATTGGCAGGAATACAAACTGGTGCAGCCACTGTGGAAGACCGTATGGAGGTTCCTCAAAAAATTAAAAATAGAACTATACTATGACCCAGGGTAATCTCACAACTGGGCATTTACCCAAAGAATACAGAAACCCTAATTCAAAAGGATATGCATCCCTGTGTTTATTGCAGTATTATTGTTACAATAGCCAAATTATGGAAGCAGCCTAAGTGTCCAATAGACGAATGGATAAAGAAGTAATATATATACATACATACGTGTGTATGTATATATGTATACACACACACAATGGAATATTATTCTACCATAAAAAAGAATGAACTCTTACCTTTTCCAACAACATGAAGGACCTAGAGGATATAATATAATACTAAGCAATATAAGCCAGTCAGAGAAAGACAAATACCGTGTGATCTCAGCCATATGTGGAATTTAAGAAACAAAACAAAAAAGACAAACCCCCAAACAGACTCTTAACTACAAAGAACAGATTGATGGTTACCAGTGAGAAGGGGGTGGGTGGTGAGATAGATGAAGGGGATAAGAGTGCACTTACCTAGATGAGCACTAAGCTATATATGGAATTGTTGAATCACTATATTGTACACCTGAAATGAATATACTACTTTCTATTAACTACATTAAAATTAAGATGAAATATAGTGGAAGATACCTTAAAAAATAAATGTAGGAGAAATGGCATTGGAATACCTAAGAATGACTAGCACACTATAGCTAAAGAGAAACTTATTTGTATTCCAAGATAGCCAGGGATGTTTTTGTGGGGCCCTGATTTTCAGATGCCTACGGCTCATAGGGAGACCGATATGCATTGTCTATGTCTACTATAAATATTGAAATGGATTCCCCCCCCCCCTTTTTTTTTTTTTTTTGCTAAAGAAATTTCTCCTGAGCAAGCTTTTTTGTTCTTGGAACATTAGGTCTTTGTAAAAGTGAGAATGTGCCAAGAAAAAGAAGTGTAGGTAGGGGTCCACAAATATAAGATTATCTAGTATTTTTAAATTTTAGTACTACAGAAAGATTCCTAGGATCTACAGTCTTCCACAGAATTTCAGTGGACTTCACTAAATTTAGGTTTAGGAATTTTGTAATTAAGCACATAAACCATAGTTAACTTTCCATCTGTGTTACTCTTCTAATAAAACAACTTTCTTATGTATTATTTGTAATCAAAAAGTAACTTGTATGAATAAGAAAATATTAATCATCTAAGAGTATTGTTCAGATTTAATAAAGTATTTATGTAGCATTCTCCACAGTCGTTCCTTTAAGTCTTGTGTGACAAACAGAAATATCCTTGCACACGGTAGGTAGCCAGTAGGTTTTCTGCGGGGGGTTTCTACTGAGAGCTGACAGAGGGCATCTTGGCAAATGTTCAGAAACCTACATTAACTTAGTTGGGCCCTGCATGGAACCTCATGTTCAGCAGAATTCTTCTGACCTGCCTCTGCATGCCAGGCTAATCAGCAAACACCTAATGAGCCCACTCCAAAGAAACAGACTCTCTCCCAACCTACTTCATTTTCATATGTTCTCTGGGGGTGGGGAGACAAGACTTCATGAGGACTGATGATGCTGCAAAGACCACAATAATGATAATTAACTTGCTGAATTTAGAAGATTATGCTGTTAATTAGTTGCAAAATAAAGATAAGTAATAGAGCAGCAGATGGTAGGATAACACCCAGGAGAAGGAGGGTTATTACTCTGATGAGCTTTTGTGGCACATATGAAATATGGATCTGACTTTTTCATAAATTGTTTCTAGAGAACATTATGTTTTTTCTTTGAACTATGATGGAGTAGTTTGTTCCTACTAAGTTCTGACAGATGTGATAGAATTTGTTTTCAGGAGTGTGAAATATAACCTAGAATTTGAATAGCAAATTATTTTTAGCAGATTACTTCTTAAAAATGAGTAAGTAATATTGGTCAGCACAAGTAACTATTGATCCTTTGACACAGTTTATACCTAAGAAAAAAGTTTTTGATATAGTTCTTGAATTTTACATTGCTAAAAGTTAATTCCAAACATTAAAACACTAGTCTGCTTAGAAATACAGTGATAAAGATATTTTAGTTTTCTTTCAAACAATGCCTCTAGTTTAAAATTAAAATTATACTTAAGTTTTATTTTACATGTTGGAGAATACATTTTGGATCTTAACTAAATTTCTCTGAATACTTAATCTTTTTATTATATTAAATTTCTGTATTGAGAGAAATGAACTGACCAATGTCTGATACTCTTCTTATTGATTGCTAACATACTTAGAATACTTAATATAGGCAAAAGCTTTAGTTAGGCAAAACTTTTGTTTAAGATATATTCAATGAATTCGGAGTAAACAGATAGAATACCAGGGTCCCTGCTCTTCTTCTCACGTACTCTTTGATTTGGAGAAGTAACTTCATTCAGTCTTTGGACCTTAGTTAGCCTGTCTCTAACCTGGTGATTGTATTAATTGATCATCATTATATCTTCTAGTTCCAAAATACCTGTGGTATTTATATATGTTTTCATTAATATTTTTGACCCATGCTATTTGTCATTTTTTAAGATGTCTCTAACAAATATATATGGGTGGATTATAGATATCCTTATATTAATTATAAAATTTTTATGAATTCTATTTAGTGACTTTTTTTTCACCTAGCCCATTCTGAATTTTTTAGCATACATGTATTTTTTTACTGCTCTTTAAAATAAATACACACACACACACACACAGTTCAGAGCAGTGTTAATTAACCCTTGAAAATCTTTCTTCTTAAATTTTGTACCCAGTGGCACACTTTCTAAGTCAGACCCATTGTAATCAATGTAACAGCACGAAGCAAACATTAGAGCTTCCTCACTAGGTGAGTACTGTATACACTAGGGCAGTCAAGAGAGGATAATGAATGAATACTGATGCTGCTTTTAAGTGCTCTATACGGTAGTAACTTGCCCTACTAAAGATTATTCAAGAGAGTGATGTTTATGTACTTCAGACTCCCCTATGTGCAGTTACTGTATTTCATTAATTCTAAGAGTTAAGCTCTTCACTATAAAACTTTAAATGCTCTTCAATTCTATGATGTTTTCTACCTAAGGACTTAAAAGTGTTTTATCAACACATAACTTACCAAGCTTCACATCTCAACCACTACTTATATTTATACACATTTTATACCCAGAAATGAAAGCCTATAGCCTAATAGTGTAGACTATTTATTGAACTTTGATGTATAACGCTGTTTTTAAAAGATACAGTTATGCAGACTACCTTCCCTGATTTTCCTCCTTTGTTCTGTTTATATTGACCTATACTTTCAAACCCTTGTCTTTTTTTTTTTTTTTTTTAAGATTTTATTTATTCAGGAGAGACACAGAGAGGCAGAGACATGGAGAGACAGGCAGAGGGAGAGGCAGGCTCCCTACAGGGAGCCTGATGTGGGACATGATCCCAGGACCTCAGGATCACGACCTGAGCCAAAGGCAGACGCTCAACCACTGAGCCACCCAGGCATCCCTAAACTCTTGTCTTTCTATTTTGAGCTCTTTGACCACTTAGTCTAAGTAGTCCTGTTGGTTGTAGCCAACTACTTTGGCCCATTATCAAACTTTAGTTTAATCCATCCATGTCCATATTAACCCAGCAGTTACGGGTGTCTCAATTTCTTGTGTCTTAGCCACTAATGTGACCTTGGGCAAATGATCTCATGTTTCCTAATCTGTAAAGTAGGGACACTGTCCTCGTTGAAACTCCTTGGAAAAGTACCAATAACATGGATGAATTTCAAGTGTATTATGCTAAAAGAAAGAAGCCAAATTCAAAAGGCTGTAATACTGTATTTTTCCATTTATATGATGTCCTAGAGAAAACAAAACTTTTGGGATCTGAAAGCAGATAAGTGGTTTCTTAGGGGCTGGGGGTGGGAGGAGGCTTTGACAAGAAAGGAGTGCGAGGGAATTTGGGGGGTTAATAGCACTCTTCTGTATCCTGATTGTAGAGGGTGGTTACACAACTGTATGCACTTGTTAAAACTCAAAGAACTGTGCACAAAAAAGACTTCATTTTACCATATGTAATTTATACTTCAGTAAACTTTTTTTTTTTAAGATTTATTTATTTGAGAGAGAGAAGGAAGACATGAGTGAGGGGAGAGGCAGGAGAAGCTGACTCCCCACTGAGCAGGGAGTCCGACAAAGCCCAACTTGGGGGCTCTATCCCAGGACCTTGGGATCGTGACCTGAGCTGAAAGCAGACACTTAACTGACTGAGCCACCCAGGTGCCCCAGAAAACTTGTTTTTTAAACTACTGACTTGTTTTTAAAATGATACGTAGGGATCCCTGGGTGGCGCAGCGGTTTGGCGCCTGCCTTTGGCCCAGGGCGCGATCCTGGAGACCTGGGATCGAGTCCCGCGTCGGGCTCCCGGTGCATGGAGCCTGCGTCTCCCTCTGCCTGTGTCTCTGCCTCTCATCTCTCTCTGTGTGACTATCATAAATAAATTTTTTTAAAAATTAAAAATAAAATAAAAATAAAATGATACGTAGCATCTATAATGAAAGCAGTATAGAGAAAATGTCCATTAACACTTGTCTAGGTATAATTATTGCCTTGGGAAGTTGTAGTGACTTTTTCATGTATGCTTTAGTTTTTAAGGGGTTTGGATCTCTTACAGATGGAAAGGAGATATGCATAGAGAAAAACAAAGATATTAGAAATTTAAAGACAGTTGTACAGTTTTCTAAGTTGCTCTTAATTCGAGTAAATGAAGGCAGTTGTACTAAAATCATCTGGAGGCCTCTTTAAAAGCACTTGTCTCTGGAACTTTATTTTGGGCTCAAGGACTACATTTCAGTTACGAAAACAATATCAACAATCATAGTCCTAGATCTCTCAAGTCCCTTTCATTTCTAAGACAGTATGATTATGTTGTGCTAAGTATTTCATATTTATGTATTTTTAATAATAAAACTACCCCAAATATCACTTGTGCCATTTTTGTCAGAGAATCCAATTTATGTCACTTAACAAATACATCTGTTACTTGGCCATGTAGCAAATCAATCAGTGTACCAGTTGCTTAAACCGGGTGCAAAGAAAGATTGGGCAGTCTCTATTCTTGAAAGACCTTACTATCTGGTTGAGGAGATAAGACACATATACATTTTTGCTGGTAGAATAATAAGTTTTATGCAAATTGTACCTTTATTAAGAGGTAGCCATAAATGTTTAGGACCTCATTCTAACACTAGATCGATCGTTCATACTCTGACAGTGGGTCAAGTGCAATTCAGTTAATGGCAAATGGAACCTAGTAGAGGGGATAGACTTGGAACTAAATCTGCTTACTGGAGACAGGGAAGACCTAAGGGAGGTGAACCTAGCTGTAGATTCTAGGAGGTTCATTCTGACTTTAATATAGTGGCCTAAAAAATGCAACATCAGGTCATTATCCAAATAGGCACTGACATCAGACCATCAAGCAGAGATTAATTGGTCCCAAATTTGGAAGAGATTTAGGCTTAAGAATCTAGGCAGAGCCTGAGAAGATGGAGATACAGGAATGAGGTGGGAGAAAATAGGTAAAAGTGTACATAATTAACTTATGTTGCTTATTTTAGTTGAACAGAACTAGTTATTTTCAGTCAACAGTGTTTTTGTTTTTCACTCTTCTTAAAATTGATTAGGAACAGCAAAGTGTAAAATCCTCTAGTACCAGACAGAAAAACTCAAGAAAGCTCCCCCAAGTGTTTGTCTTACTATTGGTATCAAATGTATTCACGCATTCCTTAACTTTTTTGTTAACCAAAGAGTTTGCTGGGAGTTGAATTTGAATGGAAAGCGGGGGAACTCTTATTTTAAATTGGTGTTTGCATTTCAGAGATTAAAAGCTGCTTTGACCCAGCAACATCCTCCAGTTACCAATGGTGATACTGTCAAAGGTCATGGTAGCGGATTGGTTAGAACTCAGTCAGAGGAATCTCGACCACAGTCATTACAACAGCCAGCTACATCCACTACAGAAACACCGGTATGTGTGTGGTTTTTATCATTCATGCTCTGTTATCATCCTTTAAAACCCAAATACAGTGTAATTTAAATGATTATTTTATATACTTTGAAAAAAATATTTCTGGTCATAATTCAAAAGTGTACCAAAAACCTTTGGAAAAGATAATTCAGTGTAAAAGTATTGATACCAAAAATAGATAAAATAGTCAAGTTGCTGATTAGAACACCCTATAAATGCTTCTGTAGGTGTCCATGTGTGTTAGCCTGACATGACATCGACACTTTTTAAATCATTTTTTTCCCGTTGATTGTATTCAACGAGTAATGTTTACATGGTGTGTATTTATTACATTACTAACATAAATCAAATGATACTTGAATTAAAATTTGAGAAACATCACCAAAGGAGCAGATATGTATGCTTTTATGGAAACTGTTAATACTAGAGGTCCTTTTCATTTATCTCTGGTTTGTGACTGTGTATCAGATAATTGATATGTCTATTTTGTCTACACTGCATTTCTACATGGCAGGGTTACTGTATTAAGTGTTTTAGAACTTTATTTAGAACTTTCAAGATAAAAGATATGGATACTTAAAGAATATTACCACTGGCATTAAACAGCAAAACTTTGCAATTAAAGAAACAGGTAAATCACAAGTTTTAGATTACCTCATAATTGTAACTTTTTAAATAACTGTATTTTACCTTCACAGATCTTAGAATAAAGTGGAATGTAGTTGTGGTAGTCATCTACTAAACCATTTAGGGACCAAGAGAGAAGGAAAATAAGTGTATTATTTTTAATGTCATAATTCAGAGATAATTCATGTTTTCTGAATTTCTTCATATGGTCTGCAAGCTATATGTGTGGTTTTTACATCTTTAAAAGTTTATTTAAAATAATTGAATATATAACTTAAAATAAATGAATATATAATTTTTCTTGAAATGAATATATAATTTATTTTCTTACACTAACTCTATAGTTTATCTGGATCTCACTTTTATTTATATCCTTAAACTGTATTAGATGGAAGCTTCATGAAGGCAGGACTTTATCTGTTAACTATTATATCACTAGTTTCTAAGATAGTTCCTGTGTTCTTTTTAATAATGTGGAATGAATGAATCGGTGGAAGGAGGGAAAGGGAGAGGACTATATGCTTTTTAGTAGCCTTAATCCTTGTTAGTTGTAAAAATGTACAAATATAACTCTTTATTGGTTTCTGCTTATAAATACTTGTGATTAGCCTTTGCTGTAATAACTGAGTTGTCAATTTTTTTAAAAACTGTTCTTTCCTATTCAGCCAAATGAGTAAAAGAAAAAAACCTGCTATTATCAATAAGTTAAGAGGATGAAGAAAAGAAAATATTTCAAGGTTGCCATTCTTGAAGCAAGCCATAGAAATATTTTTCTAAAAGATTAACTTGCAATTATGTACGTAAAAGAACTGGTCTAATTTAATACTTAATCTTTATTACAATTAAAGTATAAATTAAATTACCCTCAGAATTTTTAATGCTAGCTATTTTGAAAAGGAATTAGATGAGAATGTATGTCTTTTGGAGTTTGTAGAGTGAAAAGTAGTTTGATGATTTCCTTGCAGAACTTATGTTGAGCTTATATATAAGGCTTTTGCTTATTATGTAGATTAGAAGATAGAAGTCTTATTTATTCACACTATTTTGGAATATAATTATACATAAAAGATTGTCTTCAGGCTTCCTTGGGTCATGAGCCTGTGATCACAAAGTGCCATTTCCTTTGCACTGTTTCCAGGGGTTCATTTCCTACATCCCAAGTTCAAGTGTTCTGTGGCATAATTTTGGGATTTGAGAGAGGCTTGGAAATACTTGCTGTTCTATAATCCCAGATACTAGATAATATTACCAGTGACCGAAAACTGTCTCTGGCTGATCCGAGATAACTAGTCTGATCTGTTGAAAGGCAAAGGGAAGCAATTAAAATTAAAATCTGGACACCAGGAAAATGAGCATCAATAATCACATGTCCCTGACCCTAAATTTTAAAAACTGAAGAAAAGCTGAGTATACCAAAATATGTACATACTATATAGTTCCCTCCTACCTGCAGTTTAGCTTTCTGCAGTTTGAGTTGTTCACAGTCAACTATGGTCCAGAAGGAGCTCCTTCTGGCAGATTGTTAGAAGGGTCACTAGTAACCTAGCACTATGTCATAATGCCTTTATCAGTCACTTTACTTCACATTGTGACATAGGCATGTATCTCCTACCATCACAGGAAGAAGGGTGTGGGTACAAGACAGTATTTTAAAAGCAAAAGAGACCACATTCACATGACTTTTATTAGAGTATATTGTTATAATTGTTCTATTTTATTATAAGTTATTGTTGATCTCTTACTGTACATAATTTATAAATTAAGCTTTATAATAGGAATATGTGCATAGGAAGAAACATGGTATATATTGGGTTCGGTACTATCTGTGGTTTCAGGGATCCACGGGAGTCTTGGAACATACATATTCCCTACTGATAAGGGGGCACTACTGTACTTCTCAATTTTAGAGAAACTAGTTTTTGAGAGAAAATTTTACAATTTTTACTTTTAAAGTTTTACTTCAAAAATAGCAAGTAAATGGTTTCTCACAGTGAATTTAAATAAATTATTAAATTTTTTACTTTAGTACCTTATAATTTTTCAAAGGATTATATAATACCGTAATGTTAAAAAGTACACTTGGAAAAATTTAAGATCTATGCATGTTCATTTATGTTGCATTTTCAACTTCTTATTATTTCTATATAAATGAAAACGTTATACAGACTTTAAATATATTCACTATGATAGTGAATTAGAATCTTATTTTAGCAGTGCTTATTTATTTCAAGGAATTTGTTAAAGCACAGGGTGATTTTCATGTCACCCCAAAATGTTGATATATACAGTGAGACTTAGAAAACAAAGTTAGTAGCTCTTTTCTTCTGCCACCCTTCACTGTGCCTGTGTTCTCACTGGATACAAACATAAAAAACTTCCATTTGTGTTTACTGTAGGCTTCTCCAGCTCACACAACTCCACAGACCCAAAATACAAGTGGTCGTCGAAGAAGAGCAGCTAATGAAGATCCTGATGAAAAAAGGAGGAAATTTCTAGAGCGAAATAGAGCGGCAGCTTCAAGATGCCGACAAAAAAGGAAAGTGTGGGTTCAGTCTTTAGAGAAGAAAGCAGAAGACTTGAGTTCATTAAATGGTCAACTGCAGGTATGGTGCATATATATATATTTTGTCTAATTTTAATAATTGTGAACTTAGTTCTTTCCTGTTTTTCCCATTTAGCCATCTAGACATTTTAGCACACAATATTGGGTGTGTATGGGATCTGTAGTGAAGCATAGTTTTATAAAACTATTTGAATACTGAGGTGAAGTAATACAAAACTTGCAACACTGACACAATGAGGAAATACTAAATATAAGTTTTCACTTGTGTGCTACAAAAGTAACAAAACTGCTTGGCTTAAACTTTGTAAAGTTCTGGTGTATAAAGTTCAAACAAAGAATCTTAAAATTTAAAATATGGCTGGTGTTTCACTTTTCTAATTTGGTCTCTATCACAACTGTAAAGTTGCTTCGGTAACATTTTAAAGTTCTTTGGTTCTTTGAATTATAAATTTTGTTGTGTTTATTTGGAGTGAATATAGGTGCTTGGGAAAAGTGTCAGATTGATAGTTTTGGAAACTGAAGAGCTCTAATCATCCACAGAACAGGTACAATATAGCCAATGGCAGTAGAAATGATTTCATAATGTCCTGCAAATGCACCTCAGATAGGTTTCTTAGGAACATCATGGGATATACAGATTTTAAGGCTCCTTCTTGTTCAGTCTTTGCTAAGATTTCCAGTGATTATGTCAGATAGCATGAAGTCTATTTTCTTCATTCTGATTTTTCTTTCTTCCTTTTATTTTTACTGTTTGGTTTAAAGATTTATTTATTTTAGTGCAAGAGGAGAGAGAGAGAGAGAGAGCGCACACGCTCGGGGGGGGGGGGGGGGGGGGGGGGGGGGGGGGCAGAAGGAGGAGGAAAGAAGCTGAGCCAAAATCAAGAATAGGAGGCTTAACAGAGCAGGCCATCTAGGCGCCCTCATTTTTTTTGTGGGTTTTTTGTTTGTTTTGTTTTTTGCTTTTCTTAAAGATTTTATTTAGGAGATAAAGACAGAACATGAGCAAGGAAGAAAGGCAGAGCGAGAAGCAGACTCCCCGTTGAGTGGGAAGTCCAACTGGGGCTCCATCCTAGGGCCCTGAGAGCATGACTCAAGCAGAAGGCAGTTGCTTAACTGAGCCACCGAGGCGCCCTCTCTTTGTTCTGTTAATGTTGTGAATATTCTCAGGAAGATCTTGTGAACCAGTTGATGAGCATTAACTAGAAAATTGATGTTAATGAATTGTAGTTGTTACTGGCCAGTCTTCTGAGTAAGCCATCCCCAGTGAAAAACAGATCTTTCCGTATAATTATAATTGATGTTGAAACTTGCTCTTTTTAAAAATCTATCTTTAAATATGTCACCAATATAAATGTCTGTTTCAATTCTTAGGAAAAAGTTTTTAACATAAGACACAGCACTTAACCTAATGTAAATTTTATAAAAATTGTCTCATATGTGAGACAATCCTTTTTTAAGATTCTATATTGTGCTTTAGATATTTGATGCATGAGTTCTAGAACAAATGTCTTGCAAAATTTATTTTTAGTCATTTTAACCATTTAGAAAAAAAATTATTTTATTTTTTTTAGAAAAAATTTAAACATGATTTATCACATCAGAGACTTGAAATAAATACATATGAGGATATCTTAATATTGTATTATCATCTGATAGATTCTTATTCATTCAAGAACTATTTTTATAACTTTGTAAAAAAAACTTGATTTTTTTCCTCTTAAATACAATGAAACAGGTTATAGTTACTAACTTATTTATATTCTTAAAAAATGGCTATTCTTTGCCAAGTTTCTCTTAAAATATGAAGTATTGTCATTTAAATTTTCAGATACTCATGTTACATTCACAAAATGATTTAGCTCTTTTTCTCTTTTCTGTTCTTAACAAAATTATTCTTCTGAATAGCTTGGCTATTTTTTAGTTGTCATTCTTTGTTAGCCTCATTTGTCTTATCCATAGAATATACCTGTTGATCCTACTTCTTTGAGAATTTTTTGCATAAATCAATTGAATTAGAATGAGTGCAAGTATTTTTAAATACATAAATTTTAAGTCTTAAATTTATCAATATTTTCCTTTGTGATTTGGCTTATTGTAATTTTTAGGAAGTTTAAGAAGGTTGAAAACTGTACAATGGCATAGAAATGTACAGTATCATTTACAGAGTAGTCTTCAACTTTAGATTGGGCCAGTTTTCTGCTTTGACCTAAGGTATAGCAGTATTAACAGCTTTCACGAGATATTGTTATTTCCTTAATTGCAGCCCATTACCAATAGCAACAGGACTTTGTTATTTCAGAAAACCCTGGAAAATTCAGTATTCAAGATAAATGTAATCTTTGTTTCATTCATCTCATGTTTTTTCCACCATACAAACTATGATTAAATGTCATTATTGTAAAGTATATTTACATTTTTGTGTTTCCTAATCTGGGTAGAAATTTCTTGATTGGAGGAATAAAGGCAAGATTCATCCTTGAGGTAAAGGTTAACAAATGCATCATTTTCAAAGCACGAAACTTTCAAATAGAAGTCAAATTCAAGGGCGGCCTGGGTGGCTCAGCGGTTTAGTGCCACCTTCAGCCCAGGGCCTGAACCTGGAGACCCGGGATCGAGTCCCATGTCAGGCTCCCTTCATGGACCCTGCTTCTCCCTCTGCCTCTCTCTCTCTGTGTCTCTCATGAATAAATAAATGAAATCTAAAAAAATCAAATTCAAGAAATTCTTAAATTAAGCTCTAAAGTTGAATGTAATGTTAATACCTCAAATTATAAACAAAATTAAAATCCATTATTTTTTTTTTATTTTATTTTTTAGCACCAGGGGAAGGGAAGAGGGAGAAGCAGAAGCAGACTCCATGCTGAGTGGGAGAGCCCAACATGGGGCTCAGTCCCAGGACCCTGAGATCATGACTTAAGCCAAAGGCAGACACTTAACAGACTGATCCACTCAGGCTCTAAAATCCGTTTGTTTGTTTTTTTTTAAATATTTTATTTATTTATCCATGAGAGACACAGAGAGAGAGGCAGAGGGAGAAGCAGGCTCCATGCAGGGAGCCCCACGCGGGACTTGATCCCAGGTCTCCAGGATCACACTCCAGGCCCAAGGCGGCACCAAACCGCTGGGCCACTGGGGCTGCCCTAAAATCCGTATTTTTAATCAAAAACACTAAGTGATGATGGAATCATGGTTAGATAAGAAAGTGTTATTAATTTTGGAACTGTGTATCAGAATGTGAAGATAGGTGATGAAATGATGTGTTATCAGGGATGCTCTCTTTTTTTTTTTTTTTTTTTTTTTTTTTTTTTAAAGATACTGTTTATTGAGAGAGACCGTGAGCATGGGGGGAGGGGCAGAGGGAGAGGGATGGGCAGACTCCTCCCTGAGCACAGAGCCTTAATGTGGGCCTTAAACCCAGGACCCTGAGGTCACAACCTGAGCCAAAATCAAGAGTCGGATGCTTAATAGACTGAGCCACACAGGTATCCTCTAGCAGGATATTCTTTAAAATATTTCTGTAAAAAAAGAAAAAAAGAATGATGTTCATATCATGTACTAACCTGGGAAATTACCTATAATATATTGTTAGGGGTAAAAGGAAAGTTGTTGAGAACAGCCCAAATGTCTATCAGTGGAGGAATGAATAAATTATGGTATATGCATACAATAGAATATTCAACCATAAAAAGGAGTGAATGTGGATGAACATGCTAGAATATGGATGAAGCTCTGAACATTTTGCTTAAATGAAGCCAGAAAAAAGCCACCTATGACTCCATTTATATGAAATACAAAGAAGAGGGTTGCCTGGGTGGCTCATTCTGTCATGTCCAACTCTTGATGTCAGCTCAGATCATGATCTGAGGGTAGTGGGATCAAGCCCCCCCCCCCCCCCCCCCCCCCCCCGCATCAGGCTCCGCTTGGGTGTGGAGCGTGCTTAAGATTCTCTCTCTCTCTCTCTCTCTCTCTCTCTCTCTCTCTGCCCCTCCCCACTCCTGTCTGTCTCTCTCTCTCTCTCTCTCTCTCTCTCTCTCTCTCTAAGGAAAAAGAAAAAAAGAAAAATATCTAGAATAGAAATCCATAGAGACAAATGCAGTTTAGTGGTGGCAGGGGGAGGTGAGTAGAAAATAGGGAGAAACTGGTTAATGGGTGAGGAGTTTTACTTTGGACTGACAGAAGTGTTTTATAACCAGATTGAGGGAGGTGGCTGTACAACATTATAAATGTACTGAACACCACTGAACTGAATTGTTTACTTTAAAATGGTTAATTCTAGCTCACGGCAATGTCACCTCAATAAATTACTCAAAAAAAATAGTTGTACACTAAAATAGCACAGCTCTTTTTCATTAATAAAGGGTTTATAATTAGATGGATAAATGTGTAAATATGAAAATCGATATAGGAATGAATCCCTAAATCGAATTTTGGAATGACATGTAGCAGGAGAAAATGAAGAGGCTTTTGAGGGCATGAATAGTTTAGGAAGGAAGTGTGCTTCAATTATGACTTTCTCTATTGTTTAGGTGGATATCTGATTCTTATTTTTTGTTTTTTAGTTATCAAATTAAACAGTTTTAAAAAATGACAGATTCGGGGATCCCTGGGTGGTGCAGCGGTTTGGCGCCTGCCTTTGGCCCAGGGCGCGATCCTGGAGACCCGGGATCGAATCCCACGTCGGGCTCCCGGTGCATGGAGCCTGCTTCTCCCTCTGCCTGTGTCTCTGCCTCTCTCTCTCTCTCTCTGTGACTATCATAAATAAATAAAGATTTTAAAAAATGTTTAAAAAAAAGTGACAGATTCTTGTTTTCAGAGTATAAAGAGTTAACATGCTTATGATAGATTCAGGGAGAAAAATTTCAGTCTGCCAACAGCAAAACCATTAACTGTGAAGAACAGAATGACTTGTAAAGCAAATTGAATGTCGGTGAAATAATTAAACTCTACTTTATGTGAAAACATTCATCAATTCTACATTTCCTTAATAATCCTTTATGTGACATAGGCTTAGCTGATTGTATAGTGGGCAGTAATGACCCATGGTTACTTATATATTATAGATAAATCATAACGAGTGTTGAGGTGTAACTGTTCATATTTTTACCAAATACATATTGGGTTTTTTTTTTTTAAGATCTTATTTGTTTATTCATGAGAGACACAGAGAGAAAGAGGCAGAGACATAGGCAGAGAATAGCAGACTCCATGCAGGGAGCCTGATATGGAGCTTGTTCCCAGGTCTCCAGGATCGCGCCCTGGGCTGAAGGCAGGCGCTCAACCACTGAGCCACCCAGGCGTCCCCATATTGGGTTTTAAAGAACATTAATTATTCAACTTTCTTGCCCACTCACTGATTGATTATATTTTGACTTTCTAAAATTGTTGCTAAAAAGACAGTTGCATCAAATTGCATCAGAGACATGGTAATCTAGACCAAAACTGGGATACTGTTGGTTATAAATTATTATTTTTTCAAGGTAATACATGATTTTATTGTCTTTTACTTGAAAAAGTTTTCACCTCTTTATGGCTTTTTCAGTTATACTCATTTTGGAATTTTGTTTGCAGCTTACAATTTCAGCATGTTTCCTTTGTGATCAAAGGTAGATTCTTTACTAACCGTAGCCCCTTAACAGTTGGTCTGTATATAAAACTTAGGAGTTTTTGTTGTGGATAATATGTGTAGAGTAGAAGCTCAATAAATTAAAAAAATAGAAGCATTTCCTCATAGCCGGATACGTGAGGAGTTTTCACTCATAAGTTAATGATACAGAAAAAGTTTGGTTATTGCTCTATTGATTCAAAAGGGAATAGGATCAAATCTTTTATTTCTGATACCCAAACCATATTTTTCAGTATTTATCACTTGAAATAAAAAGGAATGGTGACAATTGGAAGATGCTACACCGGTTTTAATTCCTGAAGAAAAAAAAAGTATTCTGTGCTATTACAGCCTTCCTTCTTTTCCCTGATTTTTAACTATGCTCTAGAGGGAGAACGGGTAATAGTGATGCCACTTATACTTGATGCATTTTCTTATGAGCCTGAGACCTAGTACTTCTTTATACTAGGCCTTACTAAAAATCTTTGAGCCTTTACTTCCCCATATGTCATATTCATAGAATAAGTACTATTATGAAGATCAAATGAGAGAGAGGGTATAGAGAAGTCTGTTATAACTACACTATGCAAATGCTAGTTATTTATTATTCATTCTGTCATTAAGCATCTATTGTGTGCAGGGCATGTTATTAGACACAGGAGATACAACAGTGACAAAGACATTGTCCTTGCATTTAACAGAATTTGTGGTCTAGCAGAGGAGACAGACATTAAACAAAGTCTGAAAATACTCTAAAGAGAGTAAGAGAAGAGTCCATTTGGCAAAGTATTTCCAAAATATTAAGAACCCAGTTATCTCTTTTTCTATTGTTACAGACATAAATTGAATGTTTTCTCAAGTGTAAGATTTTTACATCCATGACAATCCTTGGAATTGTGTGATGGGAATCTTGATACCTAATCATTGATTTTTGGAAAGACCTAACATAAAGAAAACTGTACCTTTACCAGTGAGAAACTCCCCAAAGAAGAAATTATCCAATATTATTTATTTTGGGGGGTAGTAGTTCAACTAGAAAATCAAAGATCATAAATTTTTGGAATACCAGGTCCTCAGTCTATGGCCAAGTATCCATGAAAAGCTTTCATCGATTAATCAATTGGCTAATCTGTCATGATTTTATCAGCCTAATCTGCTTCACATAAACTGTAATAAAAAACAAAAACAAACTGTTCGTTAGTATATAATTAACCTTTGAGATGGAATGGAGCAATGATACAGACATTGCCAAAGTAATTTACATTTCATTTTAGATTAGCATTAACAATTTTTTCAGCATCTGCTTTATCTTACCACAAATATTTTACTTTGACAAAATAAATCATAATATCGTTTATGCTGAGTGTCTAGAATATATAGGAGAGAGGGCATTTGTGATTTTTAAAATTCTATAATTGAGAGGATACTGTAAAATATGCCAGTTTTCATTTTATGTCTGAGGAAATGAATAGTGTAAGCTATGTTGGTGAGATTGTTGGTTTAAATAATGAAATTAGGACCTCTGACTGGTTTTTTTTTTTTTTTTTTTTTTTTTTTTTTTTGACTGGTTTTATATACTTAAGCAATTTCACCTTCTTTGGACTTTTTCCCCCACCCTCATGGACATAGATTTACATGGTTCTAAAATATAACTATGTACTCAGTCTGTGCTAGGCTGTGTGCTGTAGTCTAGGGATACAAAAAGCAAGATAATCCCTGTTCTTGAGAAATTCCCAATCTGGCAGAGGTAGCAAACAAATAAATAAATTACAGTCCTGTGTAGTAAATACTCCATAAGTGTACACACATATATGCATATGGGTCTGGGGACAAGATGAATGAAAAACTTAGCAAGATGAGATAAAGAAGAAAACTTATCTTTTTTTTTTTTTTTTACTTGATAATGACAGCAATGTGTACTTATAAAACTTCAATATGTATAGGTCAGAATGATTAAATATTTTTTTCATAGGTTCAGACTACTGTGAATCTGGTCACAGGTACCAGATTATAAAATAATATTACTGTGGACTAAAAATACATACCCAGTCCTATTTCATATCACAGAAATTAATAAGAGAAACTTGTTAGGAATCTCAAAATCAAGCTGACGCAGCAGAGAGGGAGAAATTTGGGATTTATATTAGATTATTCATAACATGCTTTCTCATCTTTGATGTCACTAATAAAGAGCTGTAATTAGTGATACTGACATTAATGACTGTAGTCTTCCATAGAAATAAACAGCTGCTTTTTTTCTAAATAGCGTATTTTTTTAAAGCAAAACTCTAAACTCTAAAAATTTCCCTTTGTATTTTTGATCACTACACACCCATTCTTGTCTCAAATACAATATTGTGAACAGAATTTAACCTTTTTTTAATGTTTAGAGTTACTGTGAGCATCACTTTTTGTTCTGTGCTTTAATACATTGTTGTATTTTGTTGTTACAGGGGTGCGAGGAACTATTTGAACCAATAGACTTGCTTAACTTTTATTCTCTGAATTTTTATGTTTCTGTCATTGACCACTTAAGGGGACCTAATGAAACTAGTCTGCTAAATTATTTTATATTCAGCTTTCTTGTTAAGAGACAAAGGGATGGAAAACAAAGTGCCTGAGCTTTTACAAAAGTACATATGCTTGTTGTATTTCTTTATTTAATTTTGGATTCATAGATGAAATTTGAATACTCAAAGTTAATGTAAGTCCAGGTGAGTAGAGGTGTTTGTAAATTAAGCATTTTTAACCATTTTATTAATTCATATTATTTCTAACTTTTTAAAAAGAGTTTATTTATTTGAGTGAGAGAGAGAGACTGCACATAAGCAGAGAGAGGGGCAGAGGGAGAAACAGGCTCCCCACTAAGCAGAGAGCCTGATGCGGCGCTTCATCTTAGGACTCCCAGATCATGACCTGAGCCAAAGGCAGATGCTTAACCAACTGAGCCACCTAGGTGCCCCTTAATTCTAACTCTTGAGTATTGGTAATTGTCATTAATTTCTGCATCTTTAATATTTAGGGGTAACCAAAAGGAATCAAAGGAAATCTCTTAATTTGGAACTTTTATATAGAATATACCAGATTAATATGCATCCAAAACAAAGGCTGAAATGCTCATCTTTTAGTGAGGACTAGGACAAGGGGTGCCTGGGTGGCTTAGTTAGTTAGGTATCCACCTCTTGGTCTCAGCTTGGGTTGTGATCCTCAAGGTCATGGGATCGAGCCCCATGCTGGGTTCCATACTCAGTGCCAGAATCCTTGGGATTCTCTCCCCTTCTCTCTCCCTCTTCCTCTGCTCCTCTCCTCACTTGTGCCCCCTCTCTCTCCCTCTCTCTCTCTCTCTAAAATAAATGAATAAATAAAAATTTTTTTTAAAAAGTAAAAGACTAGGACAAATCACCATTTATCAGATTTAAATTTAGATGTGTACAAATTACCTAGATCAAGGGCAACTAAGCCATTTCAATAATACATCTCCTTTCATTGGTTCCGTGTCCGAGACAGTAAGTACTTTGATGCATTTTAGGTATCCATGATTATTTGGTTATTGTGATTTCCCCTGTGGGGCTTTTCATAGTTTCTGGAAAACTAGAAACTTGCTTAATTGAGTTTCTAGGATAAATTTTTCATTTTCAAGTACATAGAGTCAGTGAAAATTCATTCTGACTCCCTTGATGTTTCTAATTTTTCAAATAATCAAAAGAGCATGCAACATAAGTAAAGTATCTTCTACAGGTAACCTGTAATACATAAACAGTTCCAAGGCAAATGGTAATGTAAAAAACTTTGAAGTATGTTATCCAGTCATGTCGTTACCTCATTTAAATTTTTATAGAAGTTTTTTGTATAAATGCTAAAATATGAAAACTGATGTGTACTGAACAAACCTATTTAAGCAGTATATTTTGTTTATTCCTTGATATTCTGTTAAAGATATCCGATGTTCTTAATTTTCACTTGTTATAAACAGTAAGAAATGTTTAGTCTGATGCTGTTAAGGTACATAAGTTGTTTCTTCTCTAGAGTGAAGTCACCCTGCTGAGAAATGAAGTGGCACAGCTGAAACAGCTTCTTCTGGCTCATAAAGATTGCCCTGTAACCGCCATGCAGAAGAAATCTGGCTATCATAGTGAGTAATGTTCCATTACCTATAGCCTTAGGCTACATGAGTGAAATACTGCCAGAGCGAACAAGCTACCATTTAAAAAACAGACTGGAGTATAATATTTAATATTAAATATTAGAACTTCTGCAAGATTATTATGGAATGGGTAATATACTTTTTAGAATCTAGAGAGTTGAGTTTTCCTATTTCTGGCTTTTTTTCTGAGGATTATTATACATCAACAAAACAGGTTAATAATTTAAAATAAACTGTTAAGTACTGATGGTATTTTATCTTCCAGAGTAACATTTTGTCTTAGAGTGAAACACTACTTCTGTTCCAGCCTCCATTCAGTAATGTTTTTAAAAATTAACTATCTTCATTTAATAATACATAGTACCCAGTTCCAGTATCCGATCCTTTTGTTCTTTCTTAAGTCTCAGCATTGTGCCATTTTTATTGTGAATCTTTATATTGAGTCCTTTAGTCATAAAAATTCTAAAATAGAACACTATTTAAATTATCTGCTTTTTAATTTTCTCTTACATGTTTTCCCCAAAATGAGATTCTTCTGTTTTCAGCATTTTAGAGGTTAATTGTGCTTTTTCCATCTTGTAATGTCCTTCTTTTTTGTTAAGATGCACAATATTGGAGCCAGCTGTTACTCTTGAATAAATGGCCAATTTTGTCCATCGTACACAAATTTGTAACAAATAACAGAGCTGGGATGCATTAGGCAACATTCATAATATATAACCCACAGCTTTCGTTTTTATGATTTAGTGATATTTCAGGATATTTGTAAATGTGAAGATTGTTTCAACCATATGTATCCACTTCATTTTAATTTGCCAGTGTCAGTAATTCAAAAGAAAGAAACATTTTGTATTGGATGCAAACAGTTCCTCAGGTGCTCACGATAAAACTTAATGGCCACCATCTTTACTTGTAGTCATTGTAAGCAGTTTCATCAAAATGGGCAATATTTTTTAATTTAAAAGATTCAGTAGATTTAGCAACTCTCTATTGCCATATATATTTAGAACATTGATTTTTGTCAGTTTTGAGCAAATAAATCTCAGTCCTTTGATATCTAGTCATTTTCACGGGATAGTGAAACACATTGTGAAGTAAATTGGACTCATATAGAAATATGTTTGAGGTTTGTATTAACAATGATTGCTGCGGGGATGAGGCCATTATGGCTCCCATCTGATTTAACAACATAATTTCCTATAGAAGCTACTGAGTTCAGCATTATGCATATATGATTTTCTTAACAAGAGAGCTCTCTTGAATGTTGATAGTTCAAAAAGAAATATACAAATGAATCTATAAAGTTAGAAGGAAAATGAATTCTTCAGTTACATCCAACTAAAAATTTATCTCATCTGCAGTTTTTTAATCTTAGATAATCTCTTAGATAATCTCAACAGTTTTATCTCTGTAATCAAGGCAGCATATGCTTAGGAAAGGCAAGCCAATTTTTCATTTTAAGTAATAATTTATAAAGATATTTTTAAGGTCTAGATGTATGGATTTATGTGCCATACATACCCTTAGAATACCCTGAAAGTCTAGATTAATAAATTTTTAGGGAATATATATTATGGCTAGATTGTATGGGCTATAAGAAATGAATAAGATATTTTTGATGTTTGAAGTTATTCCTACATTTTTTCTGTCTAGTCATCTAGACAAACTGACTAAAGTAAAAGTGTGTAGTTTTAGCATAAAATTAGTTCCTTCAGCTCTTGGGGAGATAATTGGGTTTTGTAGAGATTTTAAAGTAATTTCTCAAGTTTGAAGTCTTAGAAGAAAAATATGACTTCTCTGTTTAGTGGTCAAGGTAGATAAAGTGAATATTTAAATCTTGGAGAAAATGTGGGGAGATTCACAAATATCTGACACTATTCATGTTGTAGCACACAGCTGTTGCTAATGGTGTTGAGTTGTAATAGTTAATACTTTTAAAGCATTTGTGGAATTGAGGTTTTATAAAAATTAAGGAATATTACAAAATCCTTCAGGTAAAGGTGACAGTATAAAGCATACACATAGGGTCTCAGTTCTAATACTCAAAGTCCCTATCTTATAGGATGAAAGGGGAAAACCATGACAGTTGGTCACCTTAACAATCAGATATAGTATAAAATGTGAATGAAAATAGGAATAAATTTTTAATGTTTGGATTCTATTAAGAATAAGCACAAGAGTGATCTTATTACTACCATTAATTCATATTTTGTAGATCTCTGGGCATTATTAAAATGGTTTTATACTTGTTTCCATAACTATAAGTAGGAAGGAAAGCTTCTTGGGCCTAAATGTAATTGAGAATTTATATTTTCATTAATGAAAATATGTATGAACATTAGGTAGAAAACTTCATAGAGTGAATTGTCAAACAGTTGGGGGTTTTGTAGCTTTAAGTAGGGCTGAAAATGGCTCTTAGAGTGCAGTAAGATCTGGTATCTTTTTAGTGCTTATTATTTAAACTAGTGATTTTTCTCTCCTCACCTCTAGAAGTAGACAAAGGTGCAGGTATATCACATTATAAAGATATTTTGTATACTGATGCTTTGTACAGCCTAAAGATTTGCTTTACCTAATTCTTAAAGTCTGGAGGTAAGCACTTATCATTACAATTTACTGTTTCATTTTGAGTCCTTGCCTCCACTGTGTATTTATATTTACTTATACCTTTTGTCACAGATCAGCCTCTTTATTTTTGAAACCTGGTGTATCCCCTAGAACTTAACATTGAGAGAAAGGTCAGTTTGTTTCCTGTGGAAGAAGAGTGGTGAAATAAAGAGAACCTTTTTTTTTTTTTTTTTTTTTTTTTAGTATTCTTTTCAGTCATTGCCAGGGTTTGGGTTTCTTTGAACACATAACTATTGTATTGGCTGTTTAACTGAAATATAAATATTTTAGAACCTTTGTTATTGTTTCATCAGAAAAGTATCCTTTCTGCTTTATATAATTTTAAAAGGATTATTGTGATTTTTTTAATTGTATCTTGAAGTCAAGCTTTTATGTTGAGGTGTGATTTTGCATTTATAGCAGATGTATAGAGAAGATACATTTTAAAACCTGCTTTCCAAAAATACGTCGATTTGAGGCAAACTTGTCAAAATTCTGTAAGTACTGTATTTCAGAAAACTCTCAAAATGAGGAATTTTATTTGAACTAAAGTTAAGCTGGCCAGGTTCTTCCCCCTTTGCCTTCTGCATTACAGATCATGGGATAAGTCCTGTTGCATAGGATCCACAGTCTTTTTAATGCTTAACTTTTAGAATAGGCACCTGTGCAGTAAGCAGGCCAGTATGCATTGCGAGATTTGGTAGAAAGCCTGCTTATGACTTTAAAGCACTAAATATTTTAATGCCAAGTGAAAAGTACAAAGGAATACATCCAGTATGGTACAGTTTTCAGGATGTTCAAAGATAAAGCCAAATGCTATTGTGTAGGAACACACACCCATTTGATAAAGCTTCAAACCAAAACTAAGTGAGTGGTTAACTATCAGAATGGTGATTACTTTTGATGAGAGGATTCTCTAGGAAGCATCATTGTTACTGGCAGTGTTCTCTTAAGTTTGGCACTGGGTTTATAGTTACTGGTTCGTGTTATCATTATATCTCATGAGTTACATACACTATAACTACTTGGGTGTTGTACATATCAAATTTTTCACTAAATGAAATAACTGGATTCTATCCTGTTAAAATGAGAAAGGTGTAGGAATTTCATTGTTCAAGCCTAAAAGTTGGTAGCTTTTTATAAATACTTAAGCCCTTTTCTGAATATCTTTTCCATTGCAGTGTCTAGAGTTTTATATAGTTTTTTATTAGAACCTCAATTAATTCATGCAGCTATAACAGCTGGTGGCATTTAGATTCTAAATATTGCTTATTCTCATGTGGATGCATCATTAGAATCAGGTGTTGTAATCACCCATTGCTACAGTAGATGGAGAGTCAGCCAGAATAAATATAGTTCTGGAGATGCAGAGGGAATAATTTGAAAATGTAATTTGTATGTAAGAATTTATTTTGTTTATGCATGTGGTTATAATTTTTTTATCTTTCAATAAGAATAGCATGTAGGCAAACACACTGGTTTTGTTAGATGTGTTACTTGATAAGTGTTTGATTATATCTGTAAGAGGCTGTCTCTTAAATTCGTACCTGATTTTAACACTATTTAGCAAATACTTCAGCTCTGTTCGGTGAAGCACTGGGCATACAGATGCCTCCGTGTGTCTGGTTGTACCTTCATCTGACCTGTTGCGGTGAAATTGCCTGCTTCCTTCCTTGCAGCTACCTTTCATTTATTTAGTTCCAGTCATTCCACTTTAACTCAATAACCAATTTTTGCAAAAGCCTAACTTTTCACTCTGTATATTGACAAACTGTTGACACATTCCTAGAGATGTTTTTAAGAAACAGTAACTTTTCTTTTTTCCACTCAGCCGCCGATAAAGATGATAGTTCAGAAGACCTGTCAGTGCCAAGTAGTCCACATACAGAAGCTATACAGCATAGTTCTGTCAGCACATCCAATGGAGTCAGTTCAACCTCCAAGGCCGAAGCTGTGGCCACCTCAGTCCTCACGCAGATGGCGGACCAGAGTACAGAGCCTGCGCTTTCGCAGATTGTTATGGCTCCTGCCTCCCAGTCACAGCCCTCAGGAAGTTGATTAGAAACCTGCAGTGCAGCAGTTTTAGATAC
The DNA here is from genome assembly GCF_048418805.1 of Vulpes vulpes. Classification (NCBI taxonomy): domain Eukaryota; kingdom Metazoa; phylum Chordata; class Mammalia; order Carnivora; family Canidae; genus Vulpes; species Vulpes vulpes. The sequence continues at coordinate 19,868,952 of NC_132782.1, read as the reverse complement.
TCATTAGTGACTTCAAAGGGAAATCAAGGAAAGACCAGTTTCCATTTATGCGAAATCTGTGGTTGTAAATTTTTTTTTTTTTTTTTTTACTTGAAATTAAATTCGGCTCTAAAGTTGGTGTAGCAGCAGTTGATGATAGACTGAACAACAGTTTTTAGTCTCTGGAAAAAGACTGATTTTGCTTTTTTTATAAATATTGTTAGATTTATTAATTTTCTGTGCTCAATGTGTAAATTGTATTATAATTCATTGTGGTTTATTTCACTTTTAATTTGGTGGTGTTTTAATAAATGGGGGTGTTACTGAATCTCTTCCCACTTCCATTTCTTTTGACCACCTCTTAATCCTCAGCTGTGATGGTAGTATTGTTTATCATTTATACCAAAGTTCTGCATAGTCCCTATTGACTTTGTAATAATAACAAGGTCATAAAGCACTAGCAAGAGAAAGATAGAGATTTGCTTTTAATCTTTTTGCCTTTTATTTTGCACATTATGCAAAAGGAATAACATTAGCGAACACTTTTTTTAAGTGAGTGAAACATGGTGAGAGACATACGGTGCTTTTATGCACACTCTGAAGCTAAATCAAGATCATTAATCGTGCATTTTCTTTTAAGATTTTAAGTAGACATGAATTTTGGAATCCTTTATCATTTCAAAATGACTATTTTTCAAGTCTTAAATTCAGTATTTTAGACCGTATGTTTTGAGGCTAATAAAATACGAAATTACATAATCTATGATACAGGGTTATCCGATATAATAATTTTTTGAAATTAGGTTTGGTTTTGGTTTTCTTTTTTTGCAGATTTCAGGTTACAAACTGAGAAGTTTATGCATAATCAAGTATGGTATGGTTGCCAGAAAAAGCCTAAAAATTACTTAGAAAATTTAAGACTGTTTACCCCCCATTGTCTTGTACTTGCAAGCTAACTTGTACTTATTCTTGTGAAAGCACTGTCATCTTTTAGTAGCAAATTTTGATAACGTTTCTCGTGGGAAAAAAATCAGTATCTATCTTTAGAACAATGTAATTATAATGTGAGAAGCAAGAGTGAATGAGAGAGAGTGTATGAATGTGTGTGTATGTATGTTTCTTTCAATAGTTTATGCCAGCAGTCTTTGCTTGAATGTTTAACGATGCCTTCAGTGTGATGCTGGCCAATAGATGATTGCAATTTAAAATGTCATTACTGTGCAGGCTTGGATAACTAACATTCCATGATGTAGTTTGTTTCTGATGAGATGATTGTAGGTACACTTTCCTCATTATCCAATCATCTGTGGGATACTGAGTTTTCTAATGTGCCATTATCTATTTTTATTCTGCAGTTATGTTCAAAATACAGTACAATATTTTAAAATAGACTAAATTGTTAAAAATAAAGTAGTAGATGTGTGTAAGAAAACTTTGTAAAATAGTTGAGTCCTACCCAGTAGCAACTTCTGGCATTCAAGCAGGATTCCATTATGTAAATATCTGTAATGCATTTATAATAAGTTGTGTAGTTTGTTCTGCATCTATACTACACTATTTACGAACGTCTCAGTGCCATCTCCTAATGAGACTGACATTTAAAAAACCTATATCGAAGATCCTTGATAATTCAAGGAAATATCCCACCTGCCTAAGTTCCAGACTGGGAAACATTCAAATTATACAAATGACATTTCAGGACTTTTAAGTATGAAGATAATAGGATTTTTATTGTTTGGCTTATTAAAAGTGAGCGTTTTTAGTTGATAATTCTACTTCTAATTTTTTTTTATTTTTAACTGATTTTATAATTTTAAAGTAATGAATTTCTAATCGTGATTTTGCCATAGTTATGCTAAGGAGTTGATCTCAAAGGCACAAAATATGAATTCTGCAAGAAGGCTATTTTTTATTGTAGTTTGAATGGGTTAGGAAAAGCCTCAATTTTTCACTCTCCTAAGTCCTTCAGTACATTTTTCTTTCATTTTATTATTTATGCAAGTTAAAGTTTTTTGGTAACAGGAATTCTTGCAACTGTAAAATAAAACTACATAGGTGTAAGAAGTCATGTAAACGGTTAATGAACTTTTATCAAGGTTAGCAAAACTTTCATTGTAAATCAGTCTGTACTCAGCAAATAAAAATCATTATTAGTTGTATAAACACAAATTCCATTTTGACTTTCAGGATGTCACACTACTTCTGTACCTAGCATTTTGAGTCCTTATATTTGCAATGTTACACAAACTGTACTACTTTCTTTTATGTGCAGTTTGCATGAGTAAACCATCAGAGAATAAATTCTATCTTTAAATTATGTTCATAATTTGCTTGTCCTTACCTATCTTTCATAAAGTAACATCACCTGATAATGATACGGGGTTTTTTTTCCTTCAGGACATTTATTACCTGAGAAGAACCAGGTAGTCTCTTTCTGTGATAAAATTCATTCCTTCTCAAAAATTTTTCAACCGCAAGGTGCTCAGGCCTTGTTCTTCTCTGCATTCATTCCTTAAACCCCATTCATATACAGTGAACCTTTAATGATCCCCAGCCTGGAACATTCCCTCAACTACAGCCACACACAGATCCACCAGCCTTTGGCATCTCTTGGCAACTGCCTAACAAAAGATCTTAAATATAACATGTCCAACTTGTATGTCAAATGCAGTTCAGTGTAACATGTCCAGCACTGATTCTTCATCATCCCCCACCTTCTCTTCAAGTACGCTTCTCCAGCCGTCTTTCATAAGGCACAGATGACAGCTCCATTCTTCCAGTTGCTTAAGCCAGGACAACTCTGTTGTCATCCTTGATTCCTCTTTTCTCGCATATCCTACCTCCGGGCTATCAGGACATGCTATTGGCTTCACCTTCAGAACAATCCATAATTCAACCACTTCTCACCCTGCGCAGTGCTATCATCTTGATCCGTGCACTCATTATTCCTCACGCATGTTACTGTATTTGCCTTGTAATTGTCTCCTTGCTTCCACCCTTCCTACTGCAGCCCATCCTCAGTACAACAGCTACAAAAGCACAACATTTGTGCTCTCCAAATATGACTCAACTTTTAGCATGTCTCTACTCCCAAGTCCTGGAGCCCACTCCTCATTGTACTCTCAAAGCTGGAGGCCTTAAAGTGGCCTGCAACATGATTTGCTCACCGACCCCCGTGCTGTTATATCTCTGAACTCTTGTACAACATTGTTTTATTCAGTGAATGAGTGCTAACTTGGTGTGTTGCTCATTATTCTAGGCCCTTGGGATACACCAGTAGCCCAAACACAAAAATCCCTGCCTTTGTGGAGAGCTACATTCTAAAGAGGGTGGGTGGGAAGGTGTTGGGGAAACACAATTAACATACCAAGTACATTGTATATTATGTTAGAAGTGGTCAGGGCTAAGTGAAGAAATAGGCTAGAGAGCACATGAAGTGGTATTTCAGTCTTTTTCAGATTGAGCCAATCTGAAAGAAATGCAAAAAAAAAAAAAAAATCACATGGCAATTTTTTACTTTAAGGTACACATTCTAACAAATGTACATAATCTGGATTACGTGAGATTAGATTTCATGAAGACAATCTGATGTACTTCTCTAACAAAATTTGGTGAAATTTTAAAAGGTCAAACTCACATTTGCATTGATTTGTTTCAGAGGACAGGAAAGATAATCTTGTCTCTGGTGTATACTTACTATTAAATGTAGTTTTATTAACTCTGCATCTCAGACTACTATAGTGTTTAATGTTTGACATTAAGAATTGTGAGAATGTAACTATGGGAGAACCCTGTTTACTCCTAGGCCTTCTTTTATGTAATACACACATGCATAGAAACACAGGAAAAAATGCCTAGAGAACACAGTTATCAAGACAATTAATTCTAAAAGACATTTAGAAGAAAAATATTTTCAGTCTGACATTTCTAGATACCTTGACCATAGGATAATGGTTACTTTTGAAGGAAAGTTCTATTTTGTGTCTGATGTAGTTATGGAAAATCATTTCTTCTTTAAACTATTATTAAATACAAATTCTCACTTTAAAAAAAAAAAAAGTACAAGTATTTCCAGTCTAATAATTGACTGAGACATGGGTGTTCATTGAGGCAAAATATTAAGATCTTAGAGAGTTAACATCCTTCTATGTGGAGAAAAGCACACATAAAATTTAGAATAAAGACCTTTCTGGAAAAAGCATCCTACCATTTAAGTAAATGGTGAGTTGCCAATTATATATATTGCCATAGAAAACACAATCAGTGAAAATGTTTCAAAACTAAAAGATATATTCTAAAATAACAAAGGCCATGTGACACTGGAACCTACAATAAAAGAAAATACAGTTTTATTGTATTGTAGCAGTCCAAAGCACCAAATCTAAAGTTAATTGTAAAATATCAAATATGTCATGGCCCTCTAAAAGGGTTTTGTTATTCAGCAGTGAGCCAGTGGGCTGCATCTTTTTTCTCAAATAAACATGAAAATTTTTCCAGTGGCTTTTTGAGAAGGGGAAGTCATTAGTATAACCTGGTCATTGTCACAGTGCTTTCCCTTGCCTCTTTATTTTGTATTAAAGTTTACGTTTAAGATCATTCCTTGAGCTAGAATTTCACAAAATAGTTGCCATGGCTTTATCATGCATTATCTCAATTGTTTGACAAAATATTTGAGTCTAAATCTCATTTTTAACTTGTCACGTCAAAGGTTGGTTTACTTTATTCACTAATCCTAGGTTTTGCTTTCTGTGAAAGTAGACGCAGCACCACCACCCAAAAAAGAATGTTCTCCCAAAAGAGGACCTTTTAAAATTATATTTGCTGATTTTTTTAAAAGCATGTAAATTAGAGATGTGATTTTCTATAGCCTGACACAAAATCTAAGCAATAATTATTTAATGGGGTTTACTTAGCAGAATTTAAGATGATAGAGTTATTTGTTGTAAGTTTCTCCACTGGGAACAAGTGCATTATGTTTATGAGGAAATGAAATTTGTCAATACATTTATGTTCAAAAGTAAACCCTTTCGCGTTACCCATTATTACTGTATTGTTTCATGTTTTTCTACTAGTAATCTTTTAATTTAAACATGTAGCTAATAAGTTCCTTTGTCCATTTTGATAAATTGTACTTGTTAAAATTGTCATAGGGTCTAACTAACATCAGTGAAAAAATGGGGGTAATATAACTATCCTAGCATTAATTAATTTGGACATTTAAAAAATTAATCCAATAACTATTGACTTTCCCCAACTGCTAAATTTTTAGGAAAGTACTTATTTTACATCTCAATTTATTCAGCTCAGCTAATGGTTTCTGAGGTGACTTCCAGCACCATGAGTCAATCTGCTAATGCATAAACATCCTTGTCAACAGCTTAAGTTAACACATTACAAGCAAAGCTCTTAAAATCTTTTCCATAATATTAAAGGTAGAATAAAACTGGCTGCAGTTCTTTTTTATGGACTAGAGTGTATTTGTGACAAGGTAACATTAGATAACAATTTTGAAAAGATGTTTCCATTATCATTTTTCATTAATAAGTGTCCTATTTGTAGAAGCTGTATGAGTGCCTCAAAAATAGCTGTTGTTGAAACTGACATTGTTTTGTAATATAAGAACTTGCATAAAAGACATCTGTACGCTTCTGTAATCAGAGGCATATATAAAATCATATTAATTTAAAAATATTTTACCCTCTCAGAATTCTCCCCCACCCCAATCTTTTACCAGAATTTCTTTTTTAAGATATATTTACTAGGGGCACCTGGGTGGCTCAGTGGTTGAGCATCTGCCTTTGGTTCAGGTTGTAATCCTGGGGTCCTGGGATCCAGTCCTGCATCAGGCTCTCCACAGGGAGCCTGCTTCTCCCTCTGCCTGTGTCTCTGCCTCTCTCTGTGTGTCTCTCATGAATAAAATCTTTTTTTAAAAAAAGAGCCCAGTACAGAGCTCGATCTCATGACCTTCTATGACCTGTGCTGAAATCACTGTGCTGAAATCAAAGAGTCAGATGCTCAACTGACTGAGCTACCCAGGTGCCCCTTTGCTAGAATTTCTAACATAAAAAAATATTTTAGGTTTCTCTTGCTGGTGGAAGTACTTATGAGCATTGATTGGCCCACTAAATGACAGGCCATGGAAGAGAAGAATTTGGCTGTTAAGTACTAGTGAACACCTGTTTTGTACTGAGGTGTTGGACTACAGAGACCATAGTAGAAATAAAGACCAGGATCCTACCTTCAAGTAGGATCCATTTGGAAAAACAGCATACTTGTTACACATATGATAGGAAATAATCACAGTGTACAACTTACGAAACAGGTTTTTGTAAGTTCAGAAAAGGAGACAGACCACATTAGATTTGAGCTTCACCTTAAATTATGAATGAGGTTGGGGTTGAAAGAAGAAAGGAATGATAAGAGGTTAGAGAAATATGTTCACACGACAATGGAGAAACTGGAAAAAGATTGGGAATGAGAAATGATACTGTGTGGCTAGAATAGGTCAAGATTATAGAGGTCTTCAAAGTTGACTGGGACATTTCAGAAAAGGGACATGAGAAAAGTGGATTAAGGAACAGACAGTAATAGGCTGGCCCACATGAAAATCAGCTACCAAGTTGCAGTTATTCAGGCATGAGTTGTAATAAGGGCTAGGGAAGAAGGGCCAATGGGTAGCAAAAGGAATAGGTCTAAGAAATAGTTTGCAAGAAATACCTTTAGAATGTATAGACTAAAAGATGATGAAAAGCAAAAGAGGAAGACTCCCGTTTTTCAAGCTTAAAAGATGGGAATGGTGGAAGAATAAGTTGGGAAAGGGAGCTAATTTGGGCAGGACAGGAGATTAGTATTTTGGAGATTAAATACAAATGTCCAGACTCCACCAAAAAGCTACTAGAAGCAATTAATTCAGTATGGTCACAGGATACAAAATCAACATACAGAAATTATTGCATTTCTATACCCTAATAATGAAGTAGCAGAAAACAATTCCATCTCTAATTGCACCAAAAAGAGTAAAGTACCTAGGAATAAACTCAACCAAGGAGGTGAAAGACCTGTACTGTGGAAACTATAAAACATCAGTGAAAGTAATTGAAGATGACACAAACAAATGGAAAGATACTTCATGCTTATGGACTGGTTGGACAAGTACTGTTAACATACTGCCCCAAATAATCTACAGGTCTAATGCAATCCCTTTCAAAATACCAACAGCATTGTTCACAGAACTAGAACAAATAATACTAAAATTTGTATGGAACACAAAAAAAAAAAAAAAAAAAAAAAACCCAAATAGCCAAAGCAATCTTGAAAAAGAACAAAACTGGAGATACCACAATCTCAGATTTCAAGAAATATACTATCAGGCTATAGTAATCAAAACAATATAGTATTGGTACAAAAATAGACACATAGGTAGAGAACCCAGAAATAAACCCACAGTTATTTGGTTAATCTACAACAAAAGAGGCAAGAATATACAAGTGGGGGAGAAAACAGTCTCTTCACCAAATGTTCAGAAAATTGGATTGGATAGCTGCACGCAAAAGAATGAAACTGGACCACCTTCTCACACTATATATAAAAAATAAACTCAAAATGGATTAAAGCCCTAAATGAGAGACCTAAAACCATAAAAATCCTAGAAGAGAGCATAGACAGTAATTTCTCTGACATCAGCCATAGCAACATTTTTCTAGATAAGTCTTCTAAGTTGAAGGAAACAAAGCAAAAATAAACTGTTGAGACTGCATCAAAATGAAATGCTTCTGCACTGCAAAGGAAGCAAGACAACCTACTGAATGGGAGAAGATATTCGCAAATGAGATATACCATTTTTGGATAATACCAAAAATACATAAAGAACTTCTACAACTCAACACCCAAAAGGCAAATAATCCATTTAAAAAACAGGCAGAAGACGTGAACAGACATTTCTCCAAAGAAGACATCCGGATGGCCAACAGACACCTGAGAAGATGCTCAACATCACTCATCATCAGGGAAATGCAAATCAAAACCACACTGAGATAGCACCTCACACCTGTCAGAATAAAAAAATCAAAAACACAAGAATCAAAACAAGTGTTGGCAAAAATGTGGAGGAAAAAGAACCCTTTTGCACTTCTGGTGGGAAGGCAAACTATGGAACAAAGTATGGAAGTTCCGTAAAAAGTTGAAGTAGGTTATGATCCAGTAATTCCACTACTGGGTACTTACCCAAAGAATATGAAAACACTAATTCAAAAAGACATATGCACCCCTATGTTTATTGCGGCATTGTTTACAATAACAAAGTCATGGAAGCAACCCAAGTCATTGATGATAGGTGAATGGATGGAGTGAAGTAGTGTGTGTGTGTGTGTAGAATAGAATAGAATATTACTCAGCTGTAAAAAAAGAATGAAATCTTTTGCAACATCCATTTGCAACAACATGGATGGATCTAGAGGGTATAATGCTAAATGAAATAAGTCGTGTGAAGGACAAATACCATATGATTTCACTCGTGGAATTTGAGAAAACAAATCGGCAAAGAAAAAACAGACTTAAATATAGAGAACTGGTGCTTACCAGAGAGGTGGTGGGGGGTGGGGGTTGAAGTAGGTGAAGGGGATTAAGAGCACACTCTCCGGGATGAGCAGTAATATATAGAATTGTTGAATCACCATATTGTACAACTGAAACTAATAAAACACTGTATATTAATTATACTGAATTTTTTAAAATGTAAATATCCAAGAAGCACATAAAAATGTAGTAATACTTTCCAGTGAGTATATCATTGACTAGGGTACCTCCATTTATCTCAATCATTATCCCAACCCTATGATAATACTACGGTTTTACTAAGAAAAAAGAATTGACAGCAAATTTAGAAGTTGATTGTTAAAATCCTGAGGCTGAATTATCTTGAATTATTTGAAAGACAAGATGTAATGGGAGACAGGTGGAAGATCAAGTCTTGAATATTATCATATGATTATAAGAGAGAGAGAACCCAGATAGTATAATAACTCGTTTCTGTGGTGCTCTACAATATATTACATACTTCTATAGATATTAACTTATTAGAACCTCTGAATCCTATGAGGATGGGATTATCTCACTTTATTATATATATTTTTAAGATTTATTTATTTTGGAGAAAGAAAGTGTGTATAGGGGGGAAGGGCAAAGAGAGGAGAGAGAGAATCCCAAGCAGGTTCCTCACTGAGTGTGGAACCCGACACGAGACTCAATCCCACGACCCTGGGATCACAACCAAGAGTCGAATGCTCAACCAGCTGAGCCACCCAGGCGCCCCATCTTCATTTTAAACAAGAAATCAACCTCAAAAGTTGTTATTTAATCTGCCACACGGCCAGTAAGTGGCAGGATCAGTATATACACCCATCTCCTAATCCCAAATAAAAGTGTGTTTTCCACCACAGACACGAGAAGCAAAATTTAAAACAAGTGATTTACATGCAACAAAAATGTCAAAGGTTGTGAAGATGAAAATTGCCACTTAATTTAGCAATGTGATTTTTTTTTTTTTAACCTATGGGACAGTACAATGGTTTGAGCAAGTGACAATAGGCACTTGGATTTTATCTCCCATCAGGGGATGGCAGAGAAATACTGGGCTTTCTGATTTTTGAAACTACACCCTTATATTAAAGGAATACCTTGGAAGCACAAAGACAAAAAGAAAACTTGTTACTGCCTGTGTTCCATGGGGGGGCCCCAGGTGGCTCAGTCAGTTAAGCATCTGCCTTCTGCTCAGTTCATGATCTCAAGGTCCTGGGATCAAGCCCCACTGCTCAGCGGGGAGCCTGTTCCTCTCTCTCCCTCTGCCCGCTGCTTCCCCTGCTCATGCTTGTTTGCTGTCAAATAAATACAATCTTAAAAGAAAGTCTCCCCTGAAAAATGGAACACCCCTGCTCTGTGCAGTTGAGTTCCATTGTTTCCTTGTGCACCATCCACATGATCTATGAAATCAAGCTGAAAAATTAACAGGATAATTTTGGGGACAAATGAAACATTTCTACAAGTGAACATTCCTGCAATCCAGGTCATACTCAAGTGTCGCATCAGGAAAAAATTGCCTGACTAAAAATAAGTGTATGTTGGAACAAACGAACAAAACTGCCACAAAGTAGGATTAGCAAACAACAGGAGGATTAGAGCACCAAGAACTTGAGCTAATAAAACAATAATCTGAAAGAAAATACAAACACATTAAAATGACTAAGGAATAAAAGAACTCAAAACTGTAAGAAAATGAGACACTATGAAATATGAACAGGGAGATTTGAAAAATAATCACTAGAAAGTTTACCAGTGAAAAATATACATGTTGAAATTAAAAGGCAAGTATGCTAAGTGTAGACTAGAAGCAGAGAATAGTAAACTCAAATTAGACCTGAAGAAATTGGGGATCCCTGGGTGGCACAGTGGTTTAGCGCCCGCCTTTGGCCCAGGGCACAATCCTGGAGACCAGGGATCGAGTCCCACGTCGGGCTCCCTGCATGGAGCCTGCTTCTCTCTCTGCCTCTCTCTCTCTCTCTCTCTCTCTCTCTCTCTCTGTGTCTATCGTGATAAAATAAATAAAATCTTTTTTAAAAAATCATACAATGTGTGAAGAGATAATGAAGGAAATAGAAGAGAGAGAAGTTGTGAGTCAGATTAGATTAAGAAGCTCCTATGTGTGTCTAATAGGGATTCTAGAAGAAAAGAACTAAAAGAATGGGAGAAATTATTTTCAAAGAGATCATGACTGGAGATTATCTACAATAAAGACGTGAGTCCTCAAAATCAAGAAACAGTTTCCATAAGTCTAAATCTCTACCTGGACAAACCACATTAATACTTTAGAACACCAAAGACCAAGAGACCATCTTAAAAGCAGAGCAACAGAGGAACAAGAACCAAAAAATGACAATGAATTTGTAATGGATGTCAGAAGAAAAAGGGAATAATATCTTTAAAGTGCTGAAGAATCCTTGCCAAATGTTAACACAGGAGTATTTTCTCTACTTGATGGTGTTTTTGAAGCCCCCCCAACCCAAAAAAGTTCATTTTAAAAATTGAAAAACACTGAGAGATAAACAACAGACCAGAATTCTATTATTTAACTGTTATTTAAGAGTGCAAGATCTTGAAAACCCAAGATGTCAAAGTCTGAGAGTTCCTGCTAAAATAGGACCATAGAGTGTGTAGCTGGAATTTCATAAATAGGAAGAGAAGAAAGGTTGAAAATGAACTAACAATCTAAAGTTATGAAAACAATAACAAAGAACACTAAAAAAATGATAAAGGAAAATGCCAGTGGAAATGGATTTTTTTTTTTTTTTAAATGAGAGTAGTTACAACGCTCAAAGTTGGCTTTTGAAGAAGGAATGGAGGAAAAGACAAACCCCTGGGGAAGATATTTTTTAAAAATCGAAAGAAAGGGTTATGGTTAGTGTGCTTTTCCTTATATAAGATTCTACTTCAATAAACTTTTTAAATTGTAACAAAAAAATAACAATGTTGAGAAGGGATTAAATTTAGCAGAGACATAAAATAGTAGAATAACAACTCCATAACAATAACCTAAAAACCTGATAAAGAGATAATTTTTCAGAAAATGTAATTCAAAAATTCAGAACTAGGTGAAGATTAAACAACATGCCACTGAACAACCAGTTGGCCAAAGAAGAAATCAAAAGAGAAACATTTTGAGACAAACTGAAATGGAAAATGCAATGCAGCAAAACATGGGACATAGCAAAAGCAGTCCTAAGAGAGAAGTTAATTCTGATAAATGCTTGCATCAACAAACAAGAAAAGTCTCGAATAAACAATGTAACTTTACACCTCAAGGAACTAGAAAAAGAACAAAGGCAAGCCACATTTAGTAGAAGGAACTAAATAACAAAGATCAGAATGGAAATAAATGGGGGCCCCTGGGTGGCTCAGTTGGTTAAATGTCTGCCTTTGGCTCAGGTCATGATCCCAGGGTCCTGGGATGGAGCCCCACATCCTCAGGCTCCCTGTTGAGCAGGGAGTCTGCTCCCTCTCCCTCTGCCACTCCCCACTGCTCTTTTTCTTTCTCTGTTAAATAAAATATTTTTTTAAATGAATAGAAATATATTAAATAGACACTAAAAAGACAATAGAAAAGAACAATAAAACTAAGAGCTGGTTCTTTGAGGAGATAACATTGACAAAGCTTTAGTTAGACTCACCAAGAAAAAAAAGAAGATTCAAAATTCGAAATAAAAAAGATGCAACAACTAGTACCACAGAAATACAAAGGATCATAAAAGGTCCCTAGGAACAATTATATGCTAACAAATTGACAACATAGAAGGAAGAGATAAATTCCTAAAAACATTAAACTTACCAAGACTGAATCAGGAAGAAATATGAAATCTGAAGAGACCAGTTATAAGTAGGGAGACTTAATTAGTAATCAATAACCTCACAACAAACAAAAGTCCAAAACCAAATTGGCAAATTCTACAAAACATTTAAAGACAATAACACTCCTCAAATTCTTCCAAAAAATAGAAGAGGGGGAACACTTCCCAACTCATTTTGCAAGGCCAGCATTATTCTGATGCCAAGACCAAACAAGGATGCCACGAGAAAATACAGTTCCAATATCCTTTATGAACATAGATTCAAAATCTTCAACAAAATATTAGCAAACCAAACTCAGCAAAACATTAAAAGAATCACACAGGGGCATTTGGGTGACTCAGTCAGTGAAGCATCTGACTCTTGATTTCAGCTCAGGTCATGATCTCAGGGTCCTAAGATCAAGTCCCACGTTGGGCCTCACATTCAGCTTGGGGTCTGCTTATCCCTCTCCCTCTGCTCCTTCCCCTGCTCTCACATTTGCTCTCTCTCTCTCATAAATAAAAATAAAATCTGAAAAAAAAAAAAAGAATCATACATCATGATCAAATGATATTTATACCAGGGATGCAAGTGTGGCTCACTGTCTGCAAACCAATCAGTGTGAGATACCACATTAACAAGATGAAGGCTAAAAATCCTATCACCATCTCAAAAGACACAGAAAAAGCATTTGACAAAATTAAACATCCATTTATGATAAAACCTCTCAACAAAGTGAATATATAGGAAACGTACCTTGACATGGTAAAAGTCATATATGACAAGGGCACAACTAACATCGTACTCAGGAGTGAAAAGCTACAAGCTTTTCCTGTAAGATCAAGAACAAGGTAAAGAGGCCTACTTTTGCTCTTTCATTCAACATAGTACTGGAAATCCTAGCCAGAGCAAGTAGGCAAGACAAAAAAAATGAATCCAAATTGCAAAGGAAGAAATAAAATTGTCACTATTTACAGGTGAGCCCTAGAAAACCCTAAAGACTCCACCAAAACAACAACAAAACTGTTAGAACTAATAATTGAAATCAGTAAAGTTGCAGTATATAAAATGAATACAGAAAGATCTGTTGCATTTCTATACACTAATAATGAAGAAAGAGAATGTAAGAAAGTTATCCCATTTATCATTGCATCAAAAAGAATAAAATACCTAGGAATAAATTTAACCAAGGAGGCAAAGAACCTATCTGAAAACTATACAATATTGATGAAAGAAATTGAAGAAGACACAGATAAATGGAAAGAGACTGAAATAATTAAATTGTTAAAATGTCCTGATATTGTTGAAATGTCCATACTGCCTAAAGTAATCTATAGACTCACTGCAATCCCTATCAAAATTCCACAGGAATAGAAAAAAAATAATTCTAAAATGTGTATGGAACCACAAAAGACCCCAATTAGCTAAAGCAATCCTGAGAAAGAAGAGCAAAGCTGGGGTATCATTCTCCTTGATTTCAAACTACATTATAAAGCTATAATAATCAAAACAGTATGATTGGCATAAAAACAGACACAGATCAATGGAAGAGAAGGGAGAGCCCAGAAATACAGTCACACAAATAAGGTCAATTAATTTACACAAGGGAGCCAAGAATATACAATGGGAAAAGGACAGTCTCTTCAAGAAATGGTGTGGGAAGAGCTGGAGAGCCACATGCGAAAGAATGAAACTGAACAATATCTTAAACCATTCACTAAAATTAATTCCTAAAACTCTTAGGAGAAAATATAGGCAGTAAGCTCTTTGACATCAGTCTTGGTGATGAGTGTTTGGATTTGACATCAAAGCAAAGGCAGCAAAAGCAAAAATAAACAAGTGGGCCTACATCAAACTGAAAGGTTTCTGTACAGCAACGTAAACCCTCAACAAAATGAGAAGGCAGGCTATGGAATGGGAAAGAATATTTGCAAATCATATGTCTGGTCGGGAGAAATAGCAAAAATATATCAAGAACTCATACCAAGCAAGTATAAGGTCTCCTACTCAATAGCAAAAACCCAAAATCTGATATAAAAATGGCAGAGGAAACATATTTTTTCAAAGAAGACCTACAGACGGCCAATATCACAAATCAGCAAGGAAATACAAATTAAAACCACAATGAGGTATCACTTTAGAATGGATATTATCAGAAAAATAAGTGTTGATGAGTACGTGGAGAAAAGGGAACCCTTGTGCACTGTTGGGAATGTACATTGGGGTGGCTATTGTGGAACAGTATAGAGGGTCCTCGAAACAACAACAAATAGAAATATATGGTGCACAATTCCACTTCTGAGTATTTATCCAAAGAAAATTAAAATACTAACTTGAAAAAATATATGCCCCCTCATGTTCATTACAGCATTGCTTAGAAGAGCCAATATATGGAAACTACTTAAGTGTTCACAGATGGATGAGTGTGTATGTATATCCAATGTACACACACACACACACACACACACACACACACCCAATGGAGTACTATTATAAAGAAGGAAATCTTGCCATTTGTGACAACATGGATGACCCTTGAGGGCATTATGCTAAATGACATAGGTCAGATAGACCTAGACAAATACTGTATGATCTCACTTTTATGTACAATCTTAAAAAATAAAGTCAAAACAGAAAAACCTCCTGAGAATAGATTGATGGTTGCCAGATTTGGGGCTGTGGGGAGGTGGGCAAAATGGGTGCAAGGGGTCAAAATGTATAAACTCCGTATCCAGTGAGGATAGAATGTACAGCATGGTGACTATAGTTAATAATATTGTACTGCGTATTTGAAAGTTGCTTAGAGGATAAATATTCAAAGTTCTTAGCCGAAGAAAAAATTTTTATAACCATGTGTGGTGATGGATGTTAACTAGACTTACTGTGGTGATCATTTTGCAATATATACAAATATTAAATCACTATGTTGTACAACTAAAACTAATATGTTAAATGTCAATGGTAACTCAATAAAACAGATCATTGAGTAAAAGATGCATTCATTTTTCTATTTGTACAACAAATTACCACCGACTTATCAGCTTACAACGATACTTATTTGTTATCTCAGTTTTTGTTTTTTTTTTTAGGCCAGAAGTCTGGGCATTGACAGAACTGGCTTCTCTGTTTTGAGTGTCACAGGCTGAAATCAAGGTGTTGGCTGGGCCGGTAATCTCAATCGAGGTTCTATATCCTCTCCCAAGCTCACTGCTTATTTACAGAATTCAGTCTCTCTCTCTCTCTCTTTTTTAAGGTTTTATTTATTTATTGGTGAGACAGAGAGAGAGAGGGGGGCAGAGACACAGGCAGAGGGAGAAGCAGGCTCCATGCAGGGAGCCCGACGTGGGACTCGATCCCGGGTCTCCAGGATCACACCCTAGGCTGAAGGCGGCGCTAAACCACTGAGCCAACCTGGGCTGCCCAGAATTCAGTTTCTTAGTTGTAGGACTGAGATCACTCAAACACCATGACCAAATTCCTGTTCCCTATGTTACTTCTCATGAGGCTGTTTGTAATCTTAAATAATTGCAAATCCTTACAGCAAGAGCACATTTACTTGACTAACATTTGAAAGAAATGGCCAGTGATTTGATGCCCTAAACTGCCACTGTGGAGATTTTCTCTTGTGTTCATCATGCTTCCGAGGTCCATTCTTTCATTTGAGTGAAATATAAATACTCCTTTGGACAGAGGAGGGATACCGACCCAGTACTACATCATCCTCCTTCAAGACAAACCAAAATAGCCCCAGTTTAAGCAACTCATCTCAAAATATAGAACTTCTTTCTAAAACTTAAAACAACTTTGTATCTTCCTAAAGGGAAAGTCTATTAGAAAAATTGTGTTTAGAAGGAAAGCCATAGTTAGGATTTTTTTTTGTAGGAATTTTTTTTTTAAGATTCTATTAATTTGAGAGAGAGAGACCGCGTGAGCGAGGAGAGGGGCAGACAGCAGAGGGAGAAGCAGACCCCCCCACTAAGCAGCAGTCCCGATGCTGGACTCGATCCCAAGATCCTGGGATCAGGACCTGAACCAAAGGCAGACGTCAACCGACTGAACAACCCAGGCACCCCCAGATTAGGAATTTTAAAAAATAATTTCAAGATTTTAAGATCAGGTGTATCTAACTCTAAATTAGATTATATTTATGTTCTACTTGAACAACAAGCAGAAGCCATTAAGAAATTCACTACAAAAGCATTGCATGAGAACCCAATGAATATTAAACAAGCATTAAAATCATGATTTATGTTCTAATTATAACCATGTAAAAAGATGCATAGGGTAAGATGAAATAAATATATTTTAAACGAAAATAAAACTAGTGCTTCTGCTTTCCTCATTAACTTTTTTGTTTTTAATATTGGAATTCTAGGTTTATTATCGTTGGGGAGAACTTCAGGATGGCAGATAGAGCTAATGTGGAATACAACTCTGTCTCTTCCCCATACATAAAAATAGGTATATAATATTTGTGTGTGTGTGTGTGTGTGTGTGTTTAATTTTAGAGAGCATGTGACGATGGGGAGGGCACAGGGAGGGGAGGGAGAGAAAGGATCCTAAGCAGGCTCCACACCCAGAGCAAGCCCAATATAGGGCTCAATCTCATAACCCTGAGATCCTGAGATCCTGACCTGAGCTGAAATCAAGAAATTTTTAAAAATAATTTCAAGGGATTCCTGGGTGGCGCAGCGGTTTAGCGCCTGCCTTTGGCCCAGGGCGCGATCCTGGAGACCCGGGATCAAATCCCACGTCAGGCTCCCGGTGCATGGAGCCTGCTTCTCCCTCTACCTATGTCTCTGCCTCTCTCTCTCTCTCTCTCTCTCTCTCTCTCTCTCTCTCTGTGACTATGATAAATAAATTTAAAAATTTTTTTAAATTTCAAGATCTTAAGATCAGGTCTATCTAACTCTATCAAGAGTTGGATGCTTAACTGACTGGGCCACCCAGGAGCCCCAATATTTGAAATATTTTATTTTTTATTTTTTGAAATATTTTAATACATAGCCAAGCTAGAGTGCAAAAAGAGTGTCACAGAAGAGTTGGATTTGCAGTTAGGTGTCCTTTGGAGCTCACCTGACATTATATAACAGACTTTTAATATACCTTGCCATCAGGAGGGCAGGTGTAGGGAGGGTGGCCAGTGACCATCCGAGAGTCCATGTGGCCTCTTAGCTCTCCCATCATCTTGAGCGCTCTTTGGACTCTATGCCGTTGCCATAGGCAGTTGGCTGGGCCCTCGTGCTCTGGGTCTGCAGTCACCTGCCATCACCCTTGCCAAAGAGGCTCCAGCCCAGGACCTCATCACCAGCCCGCCTCCTGCTACAAGAAGAGGAAGGGGCTCAGGCAAAGTGTGCGCAGCCCTGAGCCAGAGCTTCTCCTATAGCCAGATTTGCTCTGCTCATTTGGGCAGCAGGGGGGAGGGGGAGTGGGAGGTGTGGATTTGATCATTGATTTAGAAAGAGCTATTTAAACTGGGTAAGAGTAGGTTTGGGTACACTGGAGGGAAAGCCCCAAGTCCATCAGGCTGTGGGGTTTGGCGTAGAGTCCTGGGGTAAATGTTCAGTTCTCAAAGTCCTTTGTTTTGTTTCTTGCCAACTGCTTCCAAAGTGCGCACTCGTCCAGCGTCTGCTGTGGGATCATAGGGGCATCGTTGTCAGTGAGATAAATGTGGAATACATCGGGTGAGTCCCTCTGTTTGTTTCCCCAGGGGCCATAGGATCAGATGTTTTGTTTCGTGGAAGTCTAGAAGGGACTGGGGAAAGCAGACTGAGCTGTCATAGATGCTCCAACCTGAAAAAGAGTGAGGGGTGAGGGAGTTGGATGACATAAGATGACAGATAATGGGGCTCATTTGGGAGGGGGACAGGATTTGGGAGGCAGTAAAGATGCTTGGAGTCGGAGGGAAGCTATGAGGTCCCTGCCCTGTCACCCCTACTCCTCAGCAAAGTCAAAGAGCATCACAAAATGTGGAATGTTTGGAGTTCTTAGAACAACGGAGAAGGGATGGAGGAGCCTCACTGTGGGTCTAGTCTACACCTGAACCAAACAGAAGGGGAAAAGCAAACAAGAGAGCCTGCACAGCTGCGATATGTTATTTAGCATTTTCAAGCAAAGATATCAACGATTCTAAAAGAAAAAATGTAGGCCGCGTAGGTGGTTCAGTCAGTTAAGCGTCTGCCTTCAGCTTGGGTCATGAGGTCCTGGGATCGAGTCCCACGCCTAGCTCCCTGCTCAGTGGGGAGTCTGCTTCTCCCTCTGCCCCTGCTGCCCCCCCATCCTCTCTCTCTCTCTCTCTGAAATAAATAAAATCTTTAAAATAAAGAAAAAATGCACTCGTACTTAATTTCTGATTTTTATCAAGAAACTTGATACACTACATTAAAACAACATTACATTAAAAAAAAATCTGTTCAACCTGACAATCTTGGGAGACAGATACTGGCGTTAGGGGCAGAAGAGCCTCGGTTTAGAGGCTTGTCCAAGGTCGTGGGGCTGGTAAGTAGCAGAATTCAGGTTCCAACCCAGGTTGGACACAGAGAGAAAGGATGTCTTTGGGTTGATGCATAAAATCCTAGTTGCCATTTCTAGTGAGAGAAAAATGTTTTTATTTTACTTAAATAGTTCATTCTAGCTTGGAGTACTTTCATCGGAGATCCGTAATTTTGGTTTCTAATAAAGTTCGCCGAAACCAAGAGGCAGATGCTCCACCGACTAAGCCACCCAGACACCCCATTTTTAATGAAATAATGAAATTGCAGAAGACTTAGTATGTATACCTTAGGAGTGGTAGGCACTATTAAATAAGGAGGTAAAAAAAAAAAGCCAGTATTTTTTATGTAAAAGGGAATTTGATTTTTTAAGTACAAAATTTTCATTTTAAAAGGAAGATATAAAATTATAAACACAAAGTGATCTCTCCACCAGGCAACATTCATTCTTCTCATCCACATAGGGCTTGGCCCCCTGCATCATCCCACTCCCTGGATCCTTTCAAGGGCAGAAAAAAGAGAGACCTACTCATTTCCATTCCATTTAAAGACAAAGCGACAGTGTGCAACACTTTGGAAGCAGTTTCCATTTATACCATAGCTAGTCTAGAAAACTGGAGTTAGTGGGAAGGTAAATAGGGCTGAAATGCAGTTGGCAGCATGTTTACTTTCCAGTACATTTTCCTTCTGGAAGGAATCAAATGAAAATTTTACTTTTGAATTAATTGAACAAAACCCCACCTAGTGGTAGGTAGGTAGACATATTTTGAAAGTCCAGAGAACATAAGTTTCTTGTAGAAAATTTGGACTCCATTCACTATTGGTTTATTTTACCAGGTAACTTTAGTTTAATATTAAAACATTAAAGAGCTTACGTAGTTGGGGTTTGGGGCAGGCTTATGACTGTAAAAACCTGGACAGATGAAACCCTGTCGCACCAA